>NC_081563.1:113882260-113892738 GCF_022355385.1 Mustela nigripes
ATGGGAGAAGATATTTGCAAATGACAGTACAGACAAAGGGCTGATATCCAGGATCTATGGTAGGTTTTATATCCTACAACTTCGCTGAATTGATTAATTAGCCCTAATAGGGTTTTTGTGAATTATTTAGGGTCTCTCATATGTAAGATTATGTTCTCTGTGAGTAAAGATAGTCTTTCTTCTTCCTTTCCAATTTAGATGCTCTTTCTTTTTCTTGTCTAACTGCTCTAGCTAGAACTTGAATAGAAGCGAAAGCACACAATCTTCTCTAGTTCCTGACCTTAGAAGAAAAGTTTTCAGCCTTTCACCCTTGAGTATTAGGTTGGCTGTGGGGTTTATCATGTTGAGGACGTTCCTTCTACTCTTAGTTTATTGATCTTTTTTAACCATGAAAAGGTGCTGGATTTGGTCAAATGCTTTCTCTGCATCAACTCTGATGATCATGTAAAGTTATGTATCTTCATTCTATGAATGTGGCATTTTACATTGACTATTTCATGAATAGTCAATTATATTGACTATGTTGACTATTTCATGAATAGCCAACAATAATGAATGCTCCTTGTATTCCTGGGATATATCCCATGTGGTCATGTATAATCCTTCAAATATGCTATTGATTCATTTTGCTATTATTTTATCAATGATTTTCCCAGCTATATTCATGAGGGATGTTGGTCTATAATTTTCTTTTTTTAAGATTTTATTTATTTTAAAAAAGATTTTATTTATTTGAGAGAGAGAGAGAGCATGAGAGGGGAGAGGTCAGAGGAAGAAGGGGACTCCCCGCCAAGCTGGGAGCCCAATGTGGGATTCGATCCCAGTACCCCAGGATCATGACCTGAGCCGAAGGCTTTTGTTTAACCAACTGAGCCACCCACGCGTCCTGTCTATAATTTTCTTATAGTGTCTATATGGTTTCTGTATCAAGGTAATGCTGGCCTCATGGATAGGTTAGGAATTGTTGCCTCCTATTCAATTTTCTGGAAGATCTATTTTTAATTTCTTGAGGAATCTCCACACTGTTCTCCAAAGAGGCTACACCAACCTGCATTCCCACCAACAGTATAAGAGGGTTCCCCTTTCTCAACATCCCCTCCAACACATGTTGTTTCCTGTCTTGCTAATTTGGGCCATTCTAACTGGTGTAAGGTGGTATCTCAAGGTGGTTTTAATTTGAATCGCCCTGAGAGCTAGTGATGATGAACATTTTTTCATGTGCCTGATAGCCATTTGTATGTCTTCATTGGAGAAGTTTCTGTTCATATCTTCTGCCCATTTTTTTATATGATTGCCTGTTTTGTGTGTGTTGAGTTTGAGGAGTTCATCATAGATCCTGGATATCAACCTTTTGTCTGTACTGTCATTTGCAAATATCTTCTCCCATTCCATGGGTTGCCTCTTTGTTTTCTTGACTGTTTCCTTGGCTGTGCAGAAGTTTTTGATCTTGATGAAGTCCCAAAAGTTCATTTTCACTTTTGTTTCCTTTGCCTTTGGAGACATATCTTGAAAGAAGTTGCTGTGGCTGATATTGAAGAGATTACTGCCTATGTTCTCCTCTAGGATTCTGATGGATTCCTGTCTCACGTTGAGTCTTTTATCCATTTTGAGTTTATCTTTGTGTACAGTGTAAGAGAATGGTCAAGTTTCATTCTTCTACATACAGCTGTCCAGTTTTCCCAGCACCATTTATTGAAGAGAATATCTTTTTTCCACTGTATATTTTTTCCTGTTTTGTCAAAGGTTATTTGACCATAAAGTTGAGGGTCCATATCTGGGCTCTCTACTCTGTTCCACTGGTCTATGTGTCTGTTTTTATGCCAGTACCATCCTGTCTTGGTGATCACAGCTTTGTAGAAAAGCTTGAAATCAGGTAAAGTAATGCCCCCAGTTTTTCTTTTTCAACATTTCCTTAGCAATTCGGGGTCTCTTCTGATTCCATATAGATTTTAGGATTGTTTGCTCCAGCTCTTTGAAAAATATCGGTGGAATTTCGATCAGAATGGCATTAAATGTATAGATTGCTGTAGGCAGTATAGACATTTTAACAACATTTATTCTACCGATTCAAGAGAATGGAATGGTCTTCCATCTTTTTGTGTCTTCTTCGATTTCTTTTATGAGTGTTCTGTAGTTCCTTGAGTACAGGTCCTTTACCTCTTTGGTTAGGTTTATTCCTACCATAAAAACCAGTTGCATTTCCGTACACTATTAAGGAATAATCTGCAATAGATATGAAGAAAATAATTCCATTTAAAATAACATCAAAAAGGATAAAATACTGAAGAATAAATTTAACCAAGTAGCTATAACACTTGAATCCTGAAAACTCCAAAACATTGAAAACTAAGTAAAAAGACATTTAAAAAAAAGATTTTATTTATTTATTTATTTGATAGAGCACCAAGTGAGCATGGGGTAGCAGGGGGGAGGGGCAGAGGGAGAGAGAGAATCTCATGCTGACTCCATGCTGAGCATGGAGCCAACTTGGGGCTGGATCCCACAACACTGAGGTCATGACCTGAGCCAAAATCAAGATTTGGACACTACCAACTGGAGCCAACAAGACGCCCAGTAAATAGACATTTTTGTTCATGAATTAGAAGACAATATCTTTAAGATGTCAGTAGTACCCAGAATGAGCTACAGATCTATGCAATCCCTATCAAAATCTCAATGATACTTTTTTCCAGAAATGTAAAAACTCATCCTCAAGTTCATATGGAATTTTAAGAATCTCAGATAGGGGAAAACAATCTTAAAGAACAAAATTGGAAGACTCAGACTTCTCAGTTTCAAAAGCTACTGCAAATCTACAGTAATCAATACTACATGGTCGTGGCCTAAGGATAGGTAAATAAACCAATGGAATAGAATTAAGAGCCTGGTAATAAACTCTCACATTACGGTCCACTGATTTTTTTTTTTTTTTTTTGTCCATTGATTTTTGACAAGGTTGTCAAGACCATTTGATGGGAAAGATTAGTCTCTTCAATAAATGGTGCTGAAAAAACTAGATATCCACAGATAAAAGAATGAAATTGGACCTTTATCTTGCATCATTTACAATTACTAACTTAAAATTCACCAAAAATCTAATTTAAGATGTAAATCTATAAACCTCTTAGAAGAAAACAGGGAGAAATCTTTATGACCTTAGATTTGGCAATGGTTTCTTAAATGTGACACCAAAAATGTTGGCCACAAAATAAAAAATAGATAAATCTGACTTCACCAAAATTAAAAACTTTTGTGCATTAAAGAGCACTATCTAGAAAATGAAAGGGATACCTCGGTGGCTCAGTTGTTTAAGGGTCTGACTCTTGGTTTTGGCTTAGGTCATGATCTCACAGTCCTGAGATGGAGCCCTGTGTCCAGCTCCCTGCTCAATGGGGAGTTCTGCTCCCCTTTCTCTCCCCTTCTGCCCCTCCAGCCGTCTGTGCATTCTCTCTCTCAAATAATTAAAGCTTAAGAAAAGTGAAAGTACACAATAGAATGAGAAAAATATTTGCCAACCTTATATCTGATAAGAGTTTAATAGGAAGAATATATAAAGAACTACAACTCAAAGTAAAAAAAAAAAAAATCCCATTTAAAAATAGGCAAATGATTTGAAAAGTTCCTTTGAAGAAGATACACAAATGGCCAATAAGTACATGAAAACATGCTCAATATCTGTAGTCATTAGGGAAATGTAAATCAAAACCAAGATGAGGTGCCACTTCATACCTACTAATATAGTTAAAAAATTTTTTAAATATGGTGACTAACATAACATTAAAAAAAAAAAAAGATTTGTTTATTTGACATAGCACTAGGGAACAGAATGGGAGAAACAGCAGAGGAAGCGCAGGAGAAGTAGGCTCTCTGCTGAGCAGGGGACCCAGTGTGGGGTTCGATCCCAGAACTCTGGGACTATGACCTGAGCCAAAGGCAGACAGACGCTCCACCGACTGAGCCACCCAGTGCCCTGGCTAAATTTTTTTTTAAAAAAGGAAAACAACAAGTGTTGGTGAGGATGTGGAGAAATTGAAATGTTCTTGCATTGTTGACTAGCATGTAAAATTGTGCAGTCGGTTAACTGCTTTAGGTTCAGGTAATTATCTCAGAGTCCTGGGATTGAGCCCCAAATTGGGCTCCCTGCTCAGTAGGGGGCCTTCTCCCTCTCCTGCTGTTCTCCCTGCTTATGTTCTCTCTCTGTGTGTCAAACAAATAAATAAAATCCTTAAAAAATTGTTAGAATGGAAATTTCATGTTATATATATTTTGTCATAATAGAAAACAGAAAGAGGATCTATGTATTTTTTTTATCAGATGTACCTTGTCTTTGAGAAAATTATTTAGATCTCTTAATTCTCTTTTAACATATTTAACATCTTTTACTTCATTATTTTATTTATTCCATTATTATTTAAGTGTGCGTGTACATGTGTGTGTGTATGTGTGTGTGCACCTGTGTGTCCTGTAACTGAGAATCTTGGATAACTCTGAGGTACCTGACTTTCATTAAGTCAGAAATCTCCAGTAGGGGGAGATGTATACTTAGATTATCCTTCAACCATTGATTCCACTTTTTCAAAAAATTTAAATTCTGTGACTACTGATAGACATACCAAAAACAAACAAAACAAAACAAAACAGTTCAGTTGGTTTGAATGAGGACTATCTCCATCATTCAGGTGACACAGTAGTTTTTCATAGGAATATGTTTTACACCAAAAGAAACTGGTATGGAAGAAATCCTTATTGGTGGCAAATGTAAACTTTAAGAGAAGTTACCTCCCAAGGATCACTTTTCTTCACCTTTGCCACCAGTTTTTATACAGTGTAAGCCCTAGTCAAAGAATTGGTTTTATTATTTGTAGTCTTTCTGTGGACATGAATTTCCTTTATAGGTGACTTGTGAAGTCACCTGTGATCTGTTAAGTCTGAGTAGTCAAGAGAAATATATAAATCTTTGCATTATTTAAGTTTTATTTTTGAAGTTCTGTGGTAAGTTGATAATGGTAAACATAACCATAAGTATGGGTCTTAAATGTGAGGACAAATAACCAAAATAAATGTATAAATAAATAAAACTAAAATATTTAATATTCTTACCAACAGGAGAAAAGACGATCTATCCACTGGAAACTAAGATATGAGAAATATATAGGACATAGCCAGAGGGCAGGAAAAAGTCCTAATATGCAAGCAATCAAAACACATTCTCCTGGTTTAAACCCATTAATCAAATGACAGAGATTCATTGTTGGATTAAAAAAAGATTCCAGGAGTATTAGACTATAAGACACATGTAGAGTGGACTTCTGTAGTGGAAATATAGTACCATATATATATTGAATAATGCTTTTGATGAAAACAACTCCAAAAGTTGAATAAATTAAAAAGAAGGTATTATTATCACATTGCCTAGCTGTCAAAAAACAAGGAATCTGCAAAGGACAAAAATTAAGGAAGAATGGAAATCTTGGATGGTAAATGAACAGCACTGTGATGGGATATATAAAGTCAAGATCCAGTCTTATGTGAAGCATGTAATATACATTTTCTTATAAACCAGGTATCAGGTCTTATGTATAAGTCCTTGAGGCATTTCAAGTTAATCTTTGTGAGTAGTGCAAGGTAGGGATCCAATTTCATTTTTCCTCATGTGTTTATTCAGTTTTCCCAGCACCATGTTGAAGAAATTATCCTTTCCTGTTTGGATATTCTTGACTCCCATGTTAAATGTTAGTTGATTGTATATGTGGGTCTGGGATGTCAATTTTGTTCCAGTCTACAATTCCATGACTACATGATATCTTTCCATTTGTTTGTGTCTTCAATTTCTTTCAACAAGGTCTTATAGTTTTTATTGTATAGATCCTTCAATTTCTTGGCTAAATTTATTACTAGGTATTTTATTATAATCATTATTATTATTTTAAAGATTTTAATTATTTGACAGAGACATAGTGAGAGAGGGAACACAAGCAGGGGGAAGTGGGAGAGGGAGAGGAAGGCTTCCTGCTGAGCAGGGAGCCCAGGTAGGGCTCCATCCCAGGACCCTAGGATCGTGACCTGAGCCAAACTCAGATACTTAATGATGAGCCACCCAGTGCCCCGTTAGGTATTTTATTATTTTAGTGTTATTGCGAATGGGGTAGTTTTATTCTTTTGAGATAATTTTTGTTGTGTATAGAAATACAACTGATTTCTCTATGTTGATTTTATATCCTGAAACTTGACTGAATTATCTTATTGATTCTAACAGTTTTTTTTGTTATTGTTTCTGAGTCTGGGCTTTTTATATATGAGATAATATCCTCTGTAAATAATGACAGTTTTAGTTCTTCCTTTCTGATTTGGATGCCTTTTATTTCTTGTCTTGCCTAATTGCTATAGCTAGGACTTCCAGTAAGTACTATGTTGAATAAGAGACTGAGAGTGGGCATCCATTTATCTTCCCCCTAATCTTAGAGGGAAAGCTTTCAGTTTCTCACCATTTAGTATGATGTTAGCTGTGGGTTTGTGGTTTGTGGCTTTTATTTTATTTTATTTTTTATTTTTTTTAAGATTTATTTATTTATTTTAGAGAGAGAAAGAGGAGGAGTAAAGAGAGGGAGAAAGAGAGAATCCCAAGCAGACTCCCCACTGAGCACAGAGCATGACACGGGGCTCAATCCCAGGACCCTATAATTGTGACCTGACCTGAAATCAAGAGTCAGTTGCTTAATGAACTGAGCCACCCAGGAGCCCCATATGTGACTTTTATTAATTTGAGGTGTGTTTGTTCTATACTCAACTTGTTGAAGGTTTTACATATGAAAAGATATTGTATTATATTCAATGCTTTATCTGTATCTATTTAGATGATCATATGATTTTTATCTCTCATTCTATTAATGTGCAGTATCACATTATTTAATTTGTTTATGTTGAACTATCCTTGAATTCCAGGGATAAATCTTTCTTGGTTATGGTGGGTAATCCTTTTAGTATATTGTTGAATTGTTTTGCTAATACTTTTTTGAGTACTTTTGCATGTATATTCACCAGCATATTGGTCTAGAATTTTCTTTTCTATAATGTCCTTATCTGGCTTTGGTATCAAGACAATTCTTGCCTTGTAGAATGAGTTTGGAAGTGTTCCCTTCTCTTCCATTTTCGGGGAGGATTAGTATTAGTACATCTTTAAATGTTTGATAGAATTTGTTACTGTAGCTGCCTGGTCCTGGATTTTTCTCTGCTGGGAGATTTTTGTTAAATTCACTTGAGCTCTTAGTCATTATTGGTCTGTTTAGATTTTCAATATCCTCATGATTTAAAAAAGGTACTTGCTATGATCTTAAATTTGCTAATATTTGTTTTGTGTCCTATTACATGGTCTATTTTGGATAATGTCTGTGCTCTTGAGAAGAATGTTCATTCAGCTTCTGTTGGATGGACTGTTCTGTAAATGTCTGTTAGGTCCATTTGGCCTAATGCATGGTTCAAGTCCAATGTTTTCTTGTTGATTTTCTGTCTGGATAATCTATCCATTGCTTTAAGAGGGTATCGAAGTCCCCTGCTATTACTGCATTGGTTTCTACTTCTCCCTTCAGATCTGTTAGTATTTGCTTAATAAAGTTAGGTGCTCTGATTAATAAAGTTAGGTGCATATATATTTATGATGCTTAACATCTTCCTGATGAATTGATCCCTTTACCATTCTATACTGACCTTCTTTTTCTCTTGTTACCATTTTTGGTTTGAAGTCTGTTTTGTTTTGATTATAGCTACTCCTGTTGTCTTTTGGTTTCAATTGTGTGGAAGAATATATTCTTTCACTCTGAGCCTATGTGTGTTAAAGCTGGAGTGAGCCTCTTGTAGGCAGCATATACTTGGGGCTTATTTATCTATCCAGCCACTCTGTGCCTTTTGATTGTTGAATTAAATACATTTATATTTAGTGTTATTACTGATATACAAGGATTACTAATGCCATCTTTTTAATTGCATTCTGATGTTTTATATTTATGCATTTATATATGTATATACATATTATATATATGTATTTATATTTTTCTTTTTCCTCTGTTTCTGCCCTCTTTTGTAAATTGGTGATATTCCATGGTGGTATGCTCTGTTTTCCTTTTCTTTATCTTTCTTGAATTTACTCTAGTTTTTGTTTTATGATTACCGTGAGGCTTACATAAAGTATCCCAAAGATAGAGCAATCCATTTTGTTTTCTCTTTTTTCTAGTTGCATTATTTTATTTTATTTAAATTCAATTAGTCATCATATGGTACATCATTAGTTTTTGATGTAGTGTTCAATGATTCATTAATTGCATGTAACACCCAGTGCTCATCATATCACATATCCTCCTTAATGCCCATCACCCAGTTACCCCAATTCCTTCCCCCACTCCATTTCCACAACCATCAGTTTGTTTCAAAAGTTTCATGGTTTGTCTCCCTCTCTGATTTCTTCCCATTCCATTTTTCCTCCCTTCCCTATGATCCTCTGTGCTATTTCTTATATTCTACATATGAGTGAAACCACATGATAACTGTCTTTCTCTACTTGACTTCTTTCACTTTGCATAATACCTTCCAGTTTAATCCATGTCATTGTGAATGGTAGGTATTCATCCTTTCTGATGGCTGAGTAATATTCCATTGTATATATGAACCACATCTTTATCCATTCATTTGTTGAAGGACATCTCGGCTCCTTCCACAGTTTAGTTATTGTGGATATTGCTGCTATAAACATTGGGTAGAAGGTGCTCCTTCTTTTCACTACATCTATATCTTTGGGGTAAATTCCCGGTAGTGCAATTGCTGGGTCATACGCAGCCATATTTTTAACTTTTGGAGGAACCTCCATACTGTTTTCCAGAGTGGCTTTACCAGCTTCCACTCTTACCAGCACTGTAAGAGGATTCCCCTTTCTCCAGTCTTGTCAACATTTGTTGTTCCCTGTGTTGTTAATTTTTGCCATTCTGACTAGTGTAAGGTGGTATCTCATTGTTTTGATTTGTATTTCCCTGATGACAAGTGATGTAGAGAATTTTTTCATGCATCTGTTGGCCATTTGCATGTCTTCCTTGGAGAAATGTCTGTTCATGTCTTCTGCCCAATTCTTGACTGGATTATTTATTGGGTGTTGAGTTTGATAAGTTCTTTGTAGATCTTGGATACCAGCCCTGTATCTGTTATGCCATATGCAGATATCTTCTCCCATTCTGCAGGTTGCCTTTTCATTTTGTTAAATGTCTCCTTTGCTGTGCAGAAACTTTTTATCTTGATGAAGTCCCAATAGTTCACTTTTGCTTTTGTTTGCCTTGCCTTTAGAAATGTGTCTTGTAAGAAGTTGCTGTGGCAGTTGAAGAAGTTGAAGAGGTTACTGCCTGTGTTCTCCTCTAGGATTTTGATGATTTCCTGTCTCACATTTAGGTCTTTCACTCATTTTGAGTTTATCTTTGTGTATGCTATAAGAGAATGGTCCAATTTCATTCTTCTGTGGCTATCCCATTTTCCCAGCACTATTTATTGAAGAGACTGTTTTTTTTTTCCCCATTGAATATTCTTTCCTACTTTGTCAAAGATTAGTTGACCATAGAGTTGAGGGTCCATTTCTGGGTTCTTTATTCTGTTCAATGATTTATTTGTCTGTTTTTTTAGTGCGAGTACCATGCTATCTTGAAGAGCACAGCTTTGTAATATAGTTTAAAGAAGTTGGGTCTTTTTAAAAACAGTTTTTTGTTTTGAAATAATTACGGATTCACAAGAAGTTGTAGAGATAGTACTGTGAAGTCCTACATATCCTTCATCCAGTTTTCCTAGTGATTACATTTTTGAAACAGCTGACAACAGTATAAAGTGTTTGCAGACTTCTGTATCATTTTGTCTTGTGTTTTGATTTGGTAAGCAGCACTACAATCAGTATATAGAACTATTCCATCACTACAAAGATCTCCTAGTGCTACCCCTTTATAGTCACACTTACCTTTTTTCTCCTCCATTCCTAACCCCTGACAACTGTTAATCTGGTAATAGGTGATGTTGGCCCTGGAGATGACATTAAGTAAAGAGACATAGATGTTTGACTTGTGTAAATTAAATACACAAAATCCAAGATATATTCTTTTTTTTTTTTAAAGATTTTTATTTATTTACTTGACAGAGAGAGACCACAAGTAGGCAGAGAGGCAGGCAGAGAGAGAGGAAGGGAAGCAGGCTCCCTGCTGAGCAGAGGGCTTGATCCCAGGACCCTGGATCATGACCTGAGCCGAAGGCAGAGGCTTAACCCACTGAGCCACCCAGGTGCCCCCAAGATACATTCCTTGCAAGCATTTTATATCATGGACATCATAAAATATGTGAGTTTTTGAGACTAGCTATTTTCTTTTTTCTTTCTTTTTTTTTTTTTTTTTTGCTTAGCACAATGTCCTTGCAGTTTATCCAAGTTGTTGCATGTATTAATAGTTTTTTTTTTTTTTTTTTTG
>NC_081563.1:113892838-113942543 GCF_022355385.1 Mustela nigripes
TGATCCCAAAACCAGACAAGGATCCCACCAAAAAAGAGAGCTATAGACCAATATCCTTGATGAACACAGATGCGAAAATACTCAACAAAATACTAGCCAATAGGATTCAACAGTACATTAAAAAGATTATTCACCATGACCAAGTGGGATTTATTCCAGGGCTGCAAGGCTGGTTCAACATCTGCAAATCAGTCAATGTGATACAACACATCAATAAAAGAAAGAACAAACATTAGATATGTTTTGCTCCAGTTTCCTCATCTTTAATCCTGTTATCATAATTATTATATAAGGCTTTTATTTAATGCCATTGTGTATCAGTGTTCTTTGTGTATTCTCATACAATGAAGGTTCTTTTTCTCCCCAAAACCACAAAGCAAAGAAAGGTTATTTGCCACCTAAACTCAAGCATGGGATGAAGAAGGAATGGATGTGAAGGAAGAGGACAGGAGGATAAAGTTTCAGACTGCAGCACTAAGATGATATTCCTCATCTATAATCATAGTAGTCATAGCTCTGGGATGTTTTCAAGGTAGTGATCAAGATGATTACTGAGGGGAAAGCACAGTGTGTTCTACCAGGAGCCTTTAAAATCCCATCTGGCTGTTCAGTGAGATCCTATGATCCTAACCTCTGTCACAGCCTTCTCTGCATTGTAATGAGCTTCCCCCCAGGTGAAACATGACTTCTAATCACCGTACCCATGCAGAGCAGCCATGGTCTAGTGGGCAGGGCCCTCAGGAAATGTGCCTTTCTGCTCTTCACCCAGGAATCAGCAACCTGCTATGGCTGAGTCCCTATGTTGTGAGTAAATTTGAGTATGCCACCCTAGCAACCTTCAAAGTAAACTGAGTGGGAGTAAATATTTTCTCTATTCTTCAACTTCATAAACTTCATGAAGGTGGGAAATCAGTTGTCTACAGACTGAATAGATGAGTCAATGGTGGGTCCATGAATGACATCATAGATGTCTGACTGTAAAGTTCATGTTTTTTCCTACTGCCCTCCTCTGCTGAAGTGACCTGCCTCTGTCCATCCTCTTTCCAGTGTGAGTTTATGAGTTCTGCCTACAATGAGAGCCATGAGAGTAAAAGGCAATGATGTCCTGCTAGTTTGGGATGACCCACCCCTCATATCTCTTCTGCTGGATTATATCACAGATCATAGGTGTTATCTGTTTCAGGAGGCAGAGGCCAATCTCCTGGAGAATATCTGGAATAAATAAAGGTGAAATTTCAGTAATATCCAAAAGTCATCTAGGCTATCAAGAACCTTCTTTACTTTTTCAACAAATTCTAATGTAGAATGTAGTTATGGGACAAGAGAGAGAGAAATAGAAAAAAGTTCCTCTCCTTGAATAAAATTTCAAAAGCTGGTTAGAGGAGGAGACATACAAGTGAACACATAGAATGTGATATGACATGATGACAAATTCTGTATAAGCCATAATAAAGGAAAACAAGACATGATGTAGTTGTGTTTTAGGTGGAGCAATGTGGTTATAAATGTCCTCTGGATGAAAATAAAGATTTTCCTGGCCAGGGGAAAGTGGAGAGAGAAGAGTATGTATAAAAACCAGGTGGTGGGTATTAGAGAGGGCATGAATTGCATGGAGCACCTGGTGTGGTGCAAAAATAATGAATACTGCTATGCTGAAAAAAAAAAAACCAAAAACAAACCTCAAATCCAGAAGCAATCCAGTGAGTTCAAATCAATAGTATTTAAGTGTGGATGGCAGAAATGTGGGATGGCCCTTGGGGGAGTGAAAGGAGATAAAGCTGGAAATGTAATCTTGGATTTGAAAGTGAGGAACCATGAAACCTGGACTGAAATGTTGGTTAGGATGCTGTGTGCAATGCTGCCAGAAGAGAGCTTGCTGATTAGATTTGTGTCAGAAAAATGACTGGCTATCAGTGTAGAGGATGTACAAGTATATGTATGGAAGAAATGCATAGTGATCAACAGAATGGCTCTTGCAATAGTCCCCAGGCAAATCTTGAGAGCTGAGTCTTTACTCCAGCTGTGGAAATAGAAGTCATGATACATATTACAGGTGGAAGATTCACATGGACCTATTAGTAACGGGATGTGGGATCAAGTGAAATTGGAAAAGGGTACTATGACAGCATTCATGGACTTGTGTTTACAGTGTGACAACTCTTTCACCAATGTTTTCTCCCACTTTTAGTTTTCCACATTAAATTTTTTACCTCTTGTGAGGTAAAAGGTGAAGTTGACCCAACTAGGCATAATCTAAGCTCATATTTTTAGAATCAGAAGGATATCAGCATGAAAAAGATAAGGAGAAAGACATTCAGCCAAACCCTATCACCTCATAGGTGGACAAACAGACTGACAAACACAGCCAGTGAAGGCAACCACGTTTCCTATTCTCCCAGTCTAAGTATCAAGAAAGTGGTTCTGAGGCACGGGTGGATGTCTGTGATGCCCCTAGTCATATTCTCTTATTTGTGCAGGTGGAGTTCTTAAGGGAAAAATTTTCAAGCTTAAAGTGAATGTCTATCTTTGTATTTAGGTCACAGTATAAAGATCTCATTCTATCATCCTATCTAAGTGGGAATCTGTGATTGGGGAGAAAATTGGACAACATCAAGGTTTAGTGCCAGAATGTTTCCAGTGGTCAATTAAATCTGTTCCAGTTTGAATGCTTATACATCAAGTTTCTTCTTCACTGAAGTGAGGTCACAGTACCTACATTCTGAGGTTGTTGTAGGAAATCTAATAAGAAATTGATTACCTTAGCACTCTATGAATGCTTGTGTATCAGAAACCACTTCAAAAATACATATGATTTTGCCCTCAATCTATGGGCCATTGGTTCTCAAAGTATGGTCCCTGGATCAGAACCATTGGCATCACTTAGAATTTGTGAGTAAGGCTAATTCCTCAGGCTCTACCACAGAATCAGAAACTGGGGATGAGGCCCAGAAATGTGTTTTATAGTCTCTCGGGTGTTTCTGATGTGCTTTAACGTTTGGTATTCACTGCTATGGGCAGATTGTGAGCTTGCAGGCTAGGAACTGTTTTCAGTGATGCCATAACTTCCATCCATCAGTCTCTAGTACGTGTTTTGGAACAAACCTCACTTGTGTCTGGCCTCTACCTTGTTTGCATCCCTCCCCTGGCACTGCTGGTGCTAAGGAAACATGATGCCCTTCCAGACATTTTTACGTGGAGGCATGGGAGAATGGGGTGTAGCAAGAAGAGTGACACCAGAATAAAGCCCTTTGATTTAATGAAGCAAGGATCCCAGGTCTGATGACAGGCAGGAATGTTCATTTATAGACAGTCACTCGATGTTCTGAAGTATATGTCATGGTTGTCGTCTTTGAGGTTTCCACACAGAAAACTTGGCTAGATAGGATGCAGCACACTTTTTCTTTGGGGCACATCCCAGTAGGAGGCTGTATCATCGTTTCTCCCACTCTGCACATCGACCTGCAATTTCCAGTTCTGTTTGCACATTTTCTCACATACCAACTACCTGCATAAAGGAATTATATAGATTTTTTTTAAAACCAGGGACCAATTACAAAAAGATAGAAATAACAATAGTTTTTTGTGCACTGATTATCAAGTCCCTTACCAGTGGCATTGTTATATTTTTTCCTAATCCTCAGACCTGCTCTGAGGATTAAATGAGATTTTATAAAAATATACACAATAAAATTTTGATGTATGTATGAGCCTTTCTGAAATCAAAATTCTGAATATAAACACTCACCAGGTATCTATTCCCCATTGTTTGATTGGGAAAATATATGTAACACATTCTTTCTTTTTTTTTTTTTTTGTAACACATTATTTCTAATAAGTATAAAAGCCTTAACCAGTTTCATAAAATGGAAATTAAACACACATAAATCACCTAAAGAAAAGTAAAAAAAATGACTAATAGAAAATGCTCAAATCTTCATTGTAATGCTTCTTATTGTCACCCAAATGCACATGGCTTTTGTTGGCACTTGGTCAGATTTCAGAATATCTTTACATATTTGTGAGGTCCTACAAATTGCATGTGAAATGTAACTGGATTTGTCTTATATACTGTCTTTTCAAATGTAATATAATTTCTCATATATACATGAATATCTATGTATCCATACCTATATAATATTGAGATATAAATTCAATCTACAACTTTTTGAGAATAACCCCAAAGCCATTCTACTAGGAATATATTCATTAGAGAGCCATTCTGCAAGGCGTGCCTACATATTACATGCATATCTAAAAAATTTTCTCATCACATGGTGTAGCACATAGAAAACCCTGAAGAGATATTAGAACTCTTTTTATCGGGCTCTGTGTTGCTCAGCTAGTTCCTATTTAATCAACACATATAATGGGTCCCTACCATCTTATCTTAACTCTTGCAGAGTTAAGAACTCTGCAAGAATGATGGAAATAAAACAATGAACAGGAAGAAAAGATCTGAGAAGCTTATATAGGAGGTGGTGGTGGGGAAGGAAATAAACACGAAAATGAATAAACAAAGTAACTGCAAGTTGCAGTAAGTGCAGCAAATTAAAAAACATAATGGAATGTAGTAGACAGTAAGCAAATGAAACAGTCACTTTTGATTTCTGACTGTTACCACCACTGTTATCTTTTATCAGCTGTTTAATTCTCCTCCAAGGATTAAATGAGATTTTACATACATAATATTTATGTACACGTAGTCACATATATAGATGTGGGGCTATCTGAATGGGCCTGTTACTCCTAAAATTAGGATTAAAAGTAACAGTGGGGCTGTTGAGGAAATTATCTCTTAGGAAATGATGTTAAAGCCTAGACAGAAGGATGGATGGAAGGGATCTTGCTATGTGAAGATCTAGAAGAGTGTTCAAATAAGTGATAGCATAATGTGAAGGCTAAGAGTAGAGGAAGAACCTGCTATTTCTGAGATAGGAAAAGATTGCTTGACTTCTTTGTTTGCATGATTTTTCTTACTTTATCTCTTCTTTTTATTCTTTTGTGTCTGTAAGGAGTTTCCAGAATGGTCTCTGATTTTAAACTGTCTCTCTAGCCCCTCTCCCCACGGTCGTCTTCTTTCTCTCCATCCCAGATATCTCCATGGATATAACATCTAAATGTTCTTCTGCTTTCTTCAGCTGGGGCAAGTAGATGGAAACCACAGATCAAGTTTCCCTCCTTTTCATTCTGATCTACCTTGAGCCCTGGTGTTTTGTTGATGCTTCCTTCCAAACGTCCTTTCAAAGGCTTGCATCTCTCTGAACTAGAGAGATCTTGGGTTAACCTTGGATAATGTTGCAGAATAATCCTGAATTGCCTGTGCATGTCTAGACAGGGAAGTGAGGAGTTTTCTCTAGTCCTTTAATATAGAAAGAGTACACCATGCAAGTATGTGGTGTATATCATCAGTGTCCCAGAGACAGAGAGCAAAATCAGCCATCTAAACTCATAGAACTTCAAGGATGCAATAGATCTGAACATCTTCTGAAGCAGCCTTCCTACTGTTATTAACTTCCTCTTATCCACCATCAATTTGAACAGTTCTACAAATTCTAGAGAACCTTAAATACTTTTTCTAGGGGCAGACTGTAGTGTTATACAATTCTTTGTTAGGAAACTCTGCCTCTAAAAGTGAGTTCTTCATTCATTTTGTGCCATTAGAAGACACGGATGTATCTAGAGAGTACAGTGCTAATTGAAATGAGCCATTTGGATAAAGACAAATACCATATGATCTCACTCATATGTGGAATCTAAGAAACAAAACAAATGAACAAAGGGAGGAAAAGAGAGAGACAAATCAAAAGACAGAACAACCTAATGGTTACCAGAGGGGGAGTGAGGGTAGCAGAATGGGTGAAATAGGTGATAAAATTAAAGGGTACAATTATGATGAACACTGAGCAATATATAGAATTGTTCATTCACTGTATTGTATGCCCAAAACTAATATAACATTGTATATTAACTATACTGGAATTAAAAATAAGACAATGCAGTAAGCATGGTACACAAACAGTCCTCACTATAGTGAACTTTCTAAGCTAATGGGAGAATGCAAAGGAAATGACAATAGATTTGAAAACATGAAAATGAAAATTCTGTGCTCCCAATAAATCAATAAAAATTAAAAGTAACTTACATTATATGTTTATTAAAAAATTAAAAATTGAAAAAAAAATTAAAAGTAACTAAGGCATTAGGAATGAAAGTTTACCTGCTACAACCTTAAGTTAAAAAGGGCAGATTATAAACTCATATATCAGTTGTTAACAACTTTGAAAATGTGAGCAGTGATGGAATGGTGGCCAGTTTCTTTATTTCTAAAGTGTTCCCAGTGTTCTTGTCTTAATTTTGTAAATATAAATTATAGAATTAATTTAAAGGAAGGAATGCTATACATAGATAGCTGAAATCTGATGTAGGATTTCCATCAGTCTTGAATCTTTTCCCCATGATTATCAGAATATGTTTCTCTCCTTTTCCACCTTACAGTCCTGTAGATATTTAGAAACAGTCTTTGCTGTCCTGTTAATCATGTCCAAGAGTAAAAAATTGGGAGATCTTCTCTGTAAGACCATGAAAATTGGAAGAAGTAATATTGTAGAATTGTTACTTCAGGAGTAATATTTGGTGCCATACAAAGTAAAGTGAGGCAGGGCTGGCCTGTGCTGGCCCTGAGTGTTAAGATAGAGGGGGCTTTGGAACAACATTTCTCTGCATTTGGATTCCCATTATTCTCCTTAACTGCCAACCATAGACACTGTGCTGTTGTAAGAGGTCTTGTATAACAGAGATGTTCCGAAGAAGTAAGGCAAACCTTAGCATCCCCTACCAGTGAGAACCCTGCCCCCACTCCCATGGATGTTTGCTAATAGGGATTCCATTTCCGGGACCCTTCCTGGACTTTTCTCGCAAATTTCTGTTTACCTGAAACCAATTGGGCCAGGAGCATGAAGCTTCCAAGAGTGAACAGTAGAGACTTCATGGCTCCTGAAACACGTAGGCAGTGGATTCTGAGTCCAGAACTCTCTCTTCAGTGTGACTGCACACAGGTCTTTATTTTCCTCCCTAGACAGGGTTGGGCTCAACCAGTAGACCAGTAGGATATAGGATACTGTGCCAAACAACCAGTCCATTGACCAGCCGCTCTAATTGAGGCATCACTATTCAAGAGCCCTATTCAAGGCATGCCTTGGGGGAAAGAGGACTTAGAAGAGTAGGTGCCAACTCTGCTGACGTGTATGGAAATTTGGAGAGAAAAACACAAGAAGAATTTATGCTCCTCCCTCAAGGCTGGGTATTCCTGTTTATCATAGTCCTCCTGTGTTGGTTCTGAAAGTATTTACCTTACTGCATTGTGACTACCTATTCACCCGGCTGTCTCTTTTCTTAAAATACAATGGATTTTTGAATACTGACTACATATTATTCTTTTCTGTGTATTAGTTCTGGGCATAGAGAAGTACCTCAGTAGTTGTTTGTTGAATGAAAAAGTTAATACTTTGTTGATAATCTGCAATTTAGAAAGTTTTTTTTTAAAGAAATAAATCAGCACTTGAAGATACATGTACAATGATGTCTTTAAATTCCCATTCAGGTCCAGCAATAGAATATCATAAAATGAAGTGCATATATATAATTTAATGCTGTATGTTCATTAGAAGGAGTGCAGCAGATTTTATCTTTCCAAACCTTGAATGAAGAAGCAACATTGCAGAACATATAGAGTAATGATTCTTATTTCTGTGAAAAATGTATACATGTTGTGTGGAGGTAAATGCATTAACTAGAAGAGTATAAGATGTCATTCTGATAATAGTTTTCTGACTGAGTTAGAGATGGGCATTCAAAGATTTTGTTTGTATTGTTAAAAATTCTTTTGAGTAGTCCTGTGGATCGTTACTAGAGGTAAGATCCTACATATTTTATTCTTTGTGGGGAATTTTTATCTCTTATTATTTAAAATTATTGAGATATAATTGATGTGCATTGAAATGCATTATTTAAAGTGTACAGTTTGATGAGTTTGAGAGTTTATGCTCTTGTGAAACTATCACCAGAATTAACATTATGCATGCATCCTTCACCCTCTGGTAACCATAAATGTGATTTCTTTTTCTATGAGTTTGATTTTTTTAGATTTCACATATAAGTGAGATCATATAGTGTTTATCTTTCTCTGTCTGATTTATTTCACTTACCATAATACCCTGTATACCACATTTTCTTTATCCATTCATCTGTCAGTGGACGCTTAGGTTGTTTAGCTAATTGTGAACAGGCTATTCATACCGTAGCTGTTGTAAATAGTGCTGCAACAATATCTGCAACACAATTATCTCTTCGCAATCCTATTTCAGTTCTTTTGGATAAATATACGGAAGTGGGATTTCTGGATCACACAGTAGTTCTATTTCTATTTATCTGAGGAAACTCTCTACTGTTTTCCATAGTGGTTCTACCATTTTGCATTCCTACCAACAATTTGCAAGGGCTCTATTTCTTCACATCCTCACTAACACTTGTCTTTGTTTTTTTTTTTTTTTTTTTGATAGTAGTTCTCCCAACAGATGTGAGATGGTATATCACTGTGGTTTTGATTGTTATTTCCTTGATGATTAGTGATGTTGAAATTTTTTCATGTACCTGTTGGCCATTTGTATGTACTCTTTGGAGAAATGTCTACTCATTCCTTAGCCCATTTAAAAATCAAGTTGTTAATTGCTTTTTGTTTGTTTTTTGCTGTTGAATTATAGATGTCCTTATCTATTTTGGAGATTATCAGTATATGGTTTGTAAATATATTTACATTATATTTACATATACAATATATACTTATTGTATATTTTGTATATATATTATTGTATATACAATATATTGTATGTTTATTGTATGTATAAATGTATATTTACATTTACAATATATGGTAAATATATTTACAAACCATTCCAAAGGTTGCCTTTTCATTCTGTTGATTGTATCCTATACTGTACAGATTTTTGGCTTGATGTAGTGTCCTGCTTTTCTATTTTTGCTTTTGTTACCTGCACTTTTAATGTCATATCCATGAAATCATTGCCAAGAGCAATATCACTAAGCTTTCCCTATTTTCTAGTAGGAATTTTACAGTTACTGGTTATATTAAATTTAAGTCTTTAATCCATTTTGAATTGATTTTTGTGTATGGTATAAGATAAGAGTAGAAGTTCATCCTTCTGCATGGGGATGTACAGTTTTCTCAAACCATTTGTTGAAGATGCTACTTTTCCCCATCATGTATTTTTAGCACCCTTGTTGAAGATCAGTTGACCATATATATGCATGGATTATTTATGAGCTCTCTATTCTGTTCCATCGGTCTATATGTCTGTCTCTATGACACTACCAAACTGTTTTAACTATTGTAGCTTTGTAATATGTTTTGAAATCAGGAAGTGTGATGCCTCCAGCTTTATTCTTCTTTCTCAAAATTGATTTGGCGATTTGTTTGTTCCATCTGAATTTTAGAATTTAATGCCATTAAGATTTGATAGGGATTGCATTAAATCTGTAGATTATTTATGATCTCTGGAGATGCAGACAGGAGTGTTTTCCACTGGGATCCTGGACCCTTAGGACTGCTGACAGACTGTGCCTATGAGGGATCTGGAACCAAATATAACCCTTTCAAAAACTCCCGGGGCACAGGCAGGAGTGTCTCCTGCAGGGTCTTTGTGACAGCAGGAATGTTTGTGAACTATGGCTGGGATGGGCTGGAATCCACTTACAGGGCTGGTAAGAGCTGGAGCTGGTTCTTGGGCCCCTTTCTGGGTGCACAGCTAGGACCAAATTCTGTATGACTGTTACCCTATGCATGAGTCCACTCATGCATAGGCCCTGTGATTCTTTCAGGGCCCCTTGATACATGGCACTGGTAACAGGACCAAGCCAAGTGGGGCTGTAGATAAGTCCTTAGAGATCAGAGCTTTCTCCTGGTCTGCAGCTGGGATCAGGATTCGTGAGTCAGCTTCCGGGGTGTTGGCCTATGTTCTTAAAACAGCTCTGCTAAGTCTTTGACTGCAGCAAGGTATCACAATCTCCTATCTGGATCCCAAAACTACCACGAAGGCATTTTTGTCCACAGATGGATGCCAAATTATTGTTCAGATGGGATATGAGAGGACAGTATTTTATTCAGCCATCTTATTGGATGTCGGTTCTCTGTTTTCTTACTGTTGTCTCTTAAGAATTCTTTGTATATATTGGATATAAGCCCTTCATCAGATATGTATTTTACAAATATATTCTCCTAATCCATACTTGTTTTTCTTTTTCATTCTCTTAAAAGTGTTTTTCATAGGGGCACCTGGGTGGCTCAGTCAGTTAAGTGTCTGCATTTGGCTCAGGTCATGATCCCAGGGTCCTGGGATCGAGCCCCACATCCATCTGACTCTGTTCAGTAGGGAGTCTGGTTCTCCTTCTCCCTCTCTGCTTTTGTGCTCTCCCTCTTACTATTTCAAATAAATAAAATCTTTTTTTTTAAAAAAGGTGTTTTTTCACAGAGCATCAGTTTTTAATTAAATTAATTAATTTTAAAGATTTATCTATTTATTTTAGAGAGAGAGAGTGGGAGAGGGGGAGAGGAAGAGAGGGAGAGGGAGAGAGGGGATCCTCAAGCAGACTTCCTGCTGAGGCTGACACAGGGTTCAATCCTAGGGCCCTTAGATCATGACCTGAGCTTAAATCAAGAGTTGTCCACTTAACTGACTGAGCCACCCAAGAGCCCCCAGTTTTAATTTTGATAAAGTCCATTAAGTTTTTTCTTTCATAGATCATGCTTTTGGTGTTATATGTGAAAAGTCATCACAAAACCCTATGTCACCTAGATTTTTTCGTATGTTATCTTCTGGGAGTTGTGTACTTTTGCATTTTG
The DNA here is from genome assembly GCF_022355385.1 of Mustela nigripes. NCBI lineage: Eukaryota > Metazoa > Chordata > Mammalia > Carnivora > Mustelidae > Mustela > Mustela nigripes. Next base: position 113,903,754 of record NC_081563.1, read on the forward strand.
CATCTGTTATGGGATCCATTTTGAGCTATGTTTATGAAAGTTGTCAGATCTGTGTCTAGATTCATCTTTTTGTGTGTTCATTTGTTCCCTCATTACTTCTTACCCCATTGAATTGTATTTATTCCCTTATCAAAGATCAGTTAACTGTACTTGTGTCAGTCTATTTATGGGCCCTTTATTTGGTTCCATTGATCTATTTGTCTCTTCTTTCACCAATACCACACTGTCTTGGTTACTGTAGCTTGATAGAAAGTCTTGAAGTTGGGTAGTGTAAGTTCTCCAAATTTGTCTTTCTTCAATGTTGTGCTGGCTTTTCTGGGTCTTTTGCCTTTCCATGAAAACTTTAGAATCAGTCTGTCAGGACCCATAAAATAACTTGCTAGGATTTGGATTTGAATTGCCTTAAATCTATAGATAAAATTGGTAAAAACTGACATCTTAACTTTGTCTCTCCATCTCATAGAAACCTCCAAGCTTTGTTGGCTTTTCTCTCTCTGCATGGCAGCTTGGAAAATCTGCAGGCAGTTAGCTGGGGGCAAATGTAGGCTTTACCTTGTTAGTTTTTCTTTTCTTGGGAGTCACTTCTTATTTTTTAATTTTTATTTATTTTTTAAATTTATTTTCAGTGTTCCAGAACTCATTGTTTATGCACCACACCCAGTGCTCCATGCAATATGTGCCCTCCATAATACCCAGCACCAGGGTCACCCAACCTCCCACCCCCCGGCCCTCCAGAACTCTCAGATTGTTTTTCAGAGTCTACAGTCTCTCATGATTCTTCTCCCCCTCTAATTTCCCTCAACTCCCTTCTCTCCATCTCTCCATGTCCTCTCTGTTATTCCTTATGCTCCACACATAAGCAAAACCATCATAATTGACTCTCTCTGTTTGACTTATTTCACTCAGCATAATCTCTTCCAGTCCCACTTCTTGAGCTTCCTATTCCTCAGTGATTTAAAATTTTTTAAATTTTGTCATTATTTGTCAATTTTTTAGTTGTTTGAGTTGAGAGAGTAAATCCAGTCCTTTTGATTCCATCTTGGACACAAGTAAAAATCCTAACATTTTTATTAAACATAAATTTGTTGAGTTTCCATTTCATATTATTGGTGGGCTAGTTATTCAGACCTACCCTTTAGTTAAAATTAACTGAAAGTATGGCAACACTTTTTACAGTATCTAGAAAGCATTATAGAACTGACAAGTGAGTAAAACAGTCTATCCAAAAGTGAAGGGAAGTTAATACAGAAAGTAAATTGGACATACAAGTTGGTTTTAATCTGGTGGCCTGATAATTGTGGTTAATTTAATTTAATTTAATTTTTTTGTTATTTTTATTTTAAAGATTTTATTTATTTATTTGACAGAGAAAGACACAGCAAGAGAGGGAACACAAACAGGGGTAGTGGGAGAGGGAGAAGAAGGTTTCTGGCTGAGCAGGGAGCCTGATGCAAGACTCAATCCCAGGACCCTGGGATCATGCCCTGAGCTGAAGGCAGACTCTTGATGACTGAGCCACCCAGGTGCCCCAGTTGTGGTTAATTAAAAGAAAATTTATTTTTATTTTTTTTATATAATTTTTTATTTTTTATAAACATATATTTTTATCCCCAGGGGTACAGGTCTGTGAATCAACAGGTTTACACACTTCACAGCACTCACCAAAGCACATACCCTCCCCAATGTCCATAATCCCACCCCCTTGCTATCTCTTGATAAGGGAGATAGAAATGAAAGCTCAATATATACACATAGGTTTTATCATGGGAAATGGTTTTCATAGTAACTGATACCATAGAAAATACAGTAATATGCAAATAAAATATTGAATTTAATAAGTTTATAAAAATACAAAAAATCAATTGTGTTTTCCATATATTAGCAAATACAAATAGAATCAGAAATTTTAAAAAGTGATTGTAGTAAAAACCTCAAAATCTAGGCATAAATCTAAAAGAAAACTGAGGGAAATTAAAGGAGGAATACACCAAGCTACATGATTGTTGGATTCAATATTGTAATGTTGTCAAACTATAAATTCTACAAATACAGTAAATCTATAAATTTAGCCCAAAGGTGTTTAAATTCCATTGTTTGTTTTATCAGGAAGTGATGATCTGGTCATAAAAATCAATGAAAATTCAGAGTAAGTAATAGCTAAGGTAATCTTGAAGGAAAAGTACAAAACTAGAGACCATATATGTTCAATACAGGATACAAGATACAAGGAAATAGTAAGAAAGGATATAGTTACACCAGTAACAGAATTATGGATATTCTTATGCAGTTGCTTGATTATTACATAGGTAACATTGCAGCCAACTGAATAAGCAATGTTATTTTCAGTAAATTGTGCCTGGGTGATTTAGCATATAGCAGAAAATTAACCTTGACTCTTCTTTCATACTGTATACAATCAGTACAATTGGTTGCATATATAAATGTGAAAAGTAAAAGAATAAAGATTTTAGAAGAAAGCAGAGGAGAAGGTCTTCAATACATCTGAAATGAGCTATAGAAAGTAAAAATTATAAAGGAGAAATATAATTTGAAATTTATTACAATATAGAATTTCTGATCATAAAGGAATAAAAAGATGTAATGTAGGAGCAAGTATTCACAATACATATGTCTGATGAAGGACTAATATATGAAATATTTTGAAAATGTTTACAAATACATAAGAGAAAGATCAGCCCAATTAAAAAAGCAGCCAATGGTTTGAACAGACAATAAAAGAGGATGTGTCAATGGCCAATAAATATATGAAAAGGTACTCAACTTCATTAGTTGCCAGGGAAGCTCAGGTTAAAGCCACTGATATCCTACTACACATTCAAAGAGAAATACAGTAACTATGAAGTTTTGATAAAGTTATAAGCAATTATAAATTATATACATTGTGCAGAGTAAGTAGGTATAAAACTTTGAGTAGTTAAACATTTAAAAAAATTTTAATAGCAATTGATGATGAAATCTTTCTCTCTTTTTTTAGAGGATTTTATTTCTTTATTTGACAGAGAGAGAGAGAACACAAACGGGGGAGAAGCACACCCCCTGCTGAGCAGGGAGCCTGCTCTGGGTCTTGATTCCAGGACCCTGGTATCATGATATGACCCAAAGGCAGAGGCTTAACCAACTGAGCCACCCAGATCTACCCACACCCCTGCATGATGAAATATCTCTTAAATTAGGAATAGAAGGGGAACATTTTTAGTCTGATAGAATAGCTTAAAAGAACAGAAAGTATAATACTTCATGGTTGATTACTTAAAAATTTTTCTTGAAATCAAAATGATTCAAACATTATACTGGGAATACTATATTGTATAATAATAGTAATTAAAAAGCACAAGTTTGGAAAGGAAGAGAAAAATCTGTCATTTTTTCTTTGATAACATTGTGTATATAGAAAATGAAAAAGAATTTGGAAAATATTAGAATGTAAGAGTGAATTTTGTAAGGTCGCTTTATATAAAAGGACTATAAAATAGCCGCTGTTTTACATATCAGCAACAAAAAAATTAAAAAGTGAAATTTTTATTAAAAACATTATTTATAGGGGCCCCTGGGTGGCTAAGTCAGTTAAGCTTTGGACTCTTGATTTTAGCTCAGGTCATAATCTCAGGGTCTGAAATCAAGCCCAGTGTCAGGCTCTGCATTCAGCGGGGAGTCTGCTTGAGATTCTCTCTGTTGTCCCTCTTCCCCTCCCCAACTTTATGTGCACTCTCTCTCAAATAAATAAATAAAATCTTCAAAATCCCATAATTTACAGTGGTTTCATAATCATGCACTTTCTAAGGATAAATCTAACATGATATGTTCTATATTTATATACTAAAACAACACTTTTTTGAGAGGGATATAAAAATACCTTTAAGAATGATGGGATGGCTCAGTCAGTTAAGCATCTGCCTTTGGCTCAGGTCATGATTCCCAAGTCTTGGGATTGAGCCTGCTGAGAAGGGAGCCTGCTTCTCCCTCTCCCTCTCCTGCTCTCCCACCTGCCTGTGCGCTCTCGGTCTCTCTGTCAAGTAAATAAATACAATCTTTTAAAAAATAAAAAAAAAACCCTCTAAGATGGGGATATAATTTGTGTATGAATTAAAGCAATATTATAAATATGTCAAAATGTCCAAACTGATGCAAATCTAATCGTGTATGTGTATGTGTGTGTGTTAAAGAGATGCAGAGAAAGAGAAAGACTGGCCATGCAGGAAAAAAAGAGAAAAACAAAAATAAACTAACCAATTTTACACAGGCAAGAACAAATGGTGATCATAATTCAAGTAGTATTGATGTTTATATTAAGTTTCAATGGATTAAACACTCCAACTGAAAAGTAGATATTGTTGGATCGCATAAAAAAGCAGGTTCCTACTATGCTCTGTCTAAAAGAACACAGATATGTGTTAGACACAAAACAATTGGGGAGAAATAGTTTTCATAGAAAAGGTTATATCATGCAACCTGTGGGAATTAGAAAGCTTGAGTGGCTGTATTAGAACCTGACATCATTGACTCTAACATGAATGTATACTAGAGATAATGAATGCCATTTTCTACTGATGAAGGGGTCAACCCCTCAGAAAGACATAAAATAACTGATAACAGAACTTAAAAATATGTATGATAATTGGCTCTCTCTGCTTGACTTATTTCACTCAGCATAATCTCTTCCAGTCCCATCGCATGTTTCACTTATTTGTGGAGCATAACAAATAGCATGGAGGACACGGGGAGTTAGAGAGGAGAAGGGAGTTGTGGGAAATTGGAAGGGGAGGTGAACCATGAGAGACTATGGACTCTGAAAAACAATTTGATGGTTTTGAAGTGGCGGGGGGGTAGGAGGTTGGGGTACCAGGTGGTGGGTATTATAGAGGGCATGGATTGCATGGAGCACTGGGTGTGGTGAAAAAATAATGAATACTCTTATGCTGAAAATAAATAAAAAATAAATTTAAAAAATATGTATGCTAAAAATGGACAAAACTAAATTGAAAATAGATCCATGATCAAAGTTGAAAATTTTACCATACACTGTCAGTATTGATAGAACAACTGGACAAAGAATTCATTAAGAATACAACAAATCTGAATAGTAGTATCAACAGCCTTGAGTTAATTAATATTTATAAAACACTACATCTAACACCACAGAATATACCTTCTTTTCACATGCAAATGGAATGTTCATTGAGACAAATGCTGTTCCTTAAAAGAAGTTTTTATAAATGTAAAAATACTGAAATAATACTGTAATTATTACATTAGAAATCAATTAAAAATGCTATCTAGAAAAATGCCAGAATTAAGTTGGAAATCAATAAAAATGAGATAGTAAATCTACAAAATATTTTGAAATTAAATAATGTACTTCTAAGTAAGGTGTGGTTATAGATAGTCATAAGGATAATTAATATATTTTGAACTAAAAGTAATGAAATATTAAACATGTAAACAACATATTAAAATCCATGGTATATAGATATTAATGTGGTTAGAAAGAAATTCATAGGTGTAGATGCATATATCATCAAAGGATTTTTAAAAAAGGATTTAGAGGAGTCAAGATGGCGGAGAAGTAGAAGTAGGAGGCTGAGATGACATCAGGTAGCAGGAGATCAGCTAGATAGCTTATCAAACCATTCTGAACACTTACAAATCCAACAGGAGATCGAAGAGAAGAAGAGCAACAATTCTAGAAACAGAAAATTGACCACTTTCTGAAAGGTAGGACTGGCGGAGAAGTGAATCCAAAGCCACAGGAAGATAGACCGTGTGGGGAGGCGCCAGCTCCCGGCAAGCGGCAGAGCAATGGAGCACAAAATCAGGACTTTTAAAAATCTGCTCCACTGAGGGACATTGCTCCAGAGGCTGAACCAGGGTGAATCCCATGCGGGGACACCGTGGCCCCAGATTCCGTGGGGTCACAGAAGGATCAGGGGTGTCAGAGTGTCACAGAGCTGGCAGGTATTAGAGTGGGGAAACTGGCTACAAAGACAGAGCTGAGGAATGAACTCTCAATTTGGGGTTAACTTGAACTGTAATCCATGGCACAGGCCACTGCTCTGTCAGTGGGGTCCCCACAAGATCTGGGGAGACCCACCCTGGAAGAGCTCAGGGATCTGTGGGGTTTGGAGACTCCAGGTGGAGCTGTGTGCCAGAGACAGAGACGCTTGGTCACAGGCTGAGTGAGCTCCGAGTGCAGCCGGAGGCCAGGGAGACAGGAGTGATTGAGCGCTTTTCTCTGAGGGCACACTGAGGAGAGGGGCCATGGGCTCTTGGCTCCTCTGGGCTGGAGATTGGGAGGCGGCCATTTTCATTCCCGTCCTCTGGAACTCTATGGAAAGTGTTCAAGGAACAAAAGCTCCCGAAGGTGAACCCAAGTGAATAACTTAGCCTGGCCCCTGGTAAGGGTGGTGCAATTCTGCCTGTGGCAAAGACACTTGAGAATCACTACAACAAGCTCCTCCCCCAGAAGATCAACAAGAAATCCAGCCAAGACCAAGTTCACTTACCAAGGAGAACAGAGGAATTCCAGAGGAGGAGAAAGCAAACATGGAATTCTTGGCTTTCTCCCCATGATTCTTTAGTCTTGCAAAGTTAATTAATTAAAAAAATTTTTTTTTCTTCGTCAAATTTTTTTAACTTTTACCCTTTCCTCTTTTGATGTTTTTTTAAACTAGTTTATCTTAACAATAATTTTCATTAAAAAAATCTTTTTTGAACCGTCATTATTACAGTCATATTTTATCCTTCATTGTATCTAACTTTACTTTTTGTATACACATAGGGTTTTTTCTTCTAAAAAATTTGGTGTACAACTTCTAATAGATCAAAATACACTCTAAATCTAGCCTCGGGCTTGTTCTAGTTTCCAGCCTGAGCAAATTCTCACCACTTTCTTTTTCTTTATTCTCTCAACCAACTTACCTTATTGACTCCTTTTTCAGAAATTAAAAAAATTTTTTTCTTTCATCTTTATGATTGTATTCCATCCCTTCATTGTGTTCACCCTTATATATGTCTTCCATTCTTTAAAATGTTGGGAGGTAGTTTCTTCTGAGAGATCAAAATACTCCCCAAATTAAGTGAGTGACCCTGTTCTAGTCACTAGTCTAGATATATATATATATATATATATATATATATATATATATATATATTCTTTTTTATATTTTTTCCTTATTTGTTTTCTTTTTAAAATTTTTTTCTGAACTAATTACCCCCTTGCCCCTTCCCCCCACCATTTGGGGTCTCTTCTGATTTGGTTAAAGCACATTTTCCTGGGGTCTTTGCTATCCTTTAAATATTTTATTTGCTCCTTCATATATTCTTATTTGGACAAAATGATGAGGCGGAAAAACTCACCACACACACACACACACACACACACACACACAAAAAGAACAAGAGGCAGTACCAAATCAGACCTAATCAATATGGACATTGGTAATATGTCAGATCTAGAGTTCAGAATGACAATTCTCAAGGTTCTAGCTGGGCTTGAAAAAGGCATGGAAAATACTAGAGAAGCCTTGTCTGAAGAAATAAAAGCCCTATCTGAAGAAATAAAAGAACTAAAATCTAACCAAGTTAAAATAAAAAAAGCTATTAATGAGGTGCAATAAAATGGAGGCTCTTACTGCTAGGATAAATGAGTCAGAAGAGAGAATTAGTGATATAGAAGACCAAATGACAGAGAATAAAGAAGCTGAGCAAAAGAGAGAGAAACAACTACTGGACCATGAGGAGAATTCGAGAGATAAGTGATACCATAAGATGAAATAATATTAGAATAATTGGGATTCCAGAAGAAGAAGAAAAAGAAAAGGGGGCAGAAGGTGAATTGGAGTGAATCATTTTAAGAATTTTCCTACTACAGCAAAGAGAAAAAGCATCAAAATCCAGGGAGTGAAGAGAACCCCCCTCAAAATCAATAAAAATAGGTCCACACCCCGTCACCTAATAATAAAATTTACAAGTCTTAGCAACAAAGAGAAAATCCTGAAAGCAGCCCGGGACAAGTCTGTAACATACAATGGTAAAAATATTAGATTGTCAGCAGACTTATCCACAGAGACCTGGCAGGCCAGAAAGAACTGGCATGATATATTCAGAGTACTAAACAAGAAAAACATGCAGCCAAGAATACTATATCCAGCTAGGCTATCATTGAAAATAGAAAAGCTTCCAGGACAAACAAAAACTGAAAGAATTTGCAAACACCAAACCAGCTCTACAGGATATATTGAAAGGGGTCCTCTAAGCAAAGAGAGAGCCTACAAGTAGTAGATCAGAAAGGAACAGAGACAATATACAGTAACAGTCACCTTACAGGCAATACAATGGCACTAAATTCATACATCTCAATAGTTACCCTGAATGTAAATGGGCTAAAGGCCCCAATCAAAAGACACAGGGTATCAGAATGGATAAAAAAACAAAACCCATCAATATGCTGCCTACAAGAAACTCATTTTAGACCTGAAGACACCTCCAGATTTAAAGTGAGGGGGTGGAAAACAATTTACCATGCTAATGGACATCAGAAGAAAGCTGGAGTGGCAATCCTTATAACAGATCAGTTCGATTTTTTAAATTAAATTTATTTATTTATTTTCAGAAAAACAGTATTTATTATTTTTTTCACCACACCCAGTGCTCCATGCAATCCGTGCCCTCTATAATACCCACCACCTGGTATGCCAACCTCCCACCCCCCCCACCACTTCAGACCTCTCAGATTGTTTTTCAGATTCCATAGTCTCTCATGATTCACCTCCCCTTCCAATTTACCCCAACTCCCTCTCCTTTCTAACACCCCTTGTCCTCCATGATATTTGTTATGCTCCACAAATAAGTGAATCCATATGATAATTGACTCTCTCTGCTTGACTTATTTCACTCAGCATAATCTCTTCCAGTCCCATCCATGTTGCTACAAAAGTTGGGTATTCATCCTTTCTGATGGAGGCATAATACTTCATAGTGTCTATGGACCACATCTTCCTTATCCATTCGTCCGTTGAAGGGTATCTTGGTTCTTTCCATAGTTTGTCGACCATAGCCATTGCTGCTATAAGCATTGCGGTACAGATGGCCCTTCTTTTCACTACATCTGTATCTTTGGTGTAAATATCCAGGAGTGCAATGGCAGGGTCATAGGGAAGTTCTATTTTTAATTTCTTGAGGAATCTCTACACTGTTCTCCAAAGAGGCTGCACCAACTTGCATTCCCACCAACAGGGTAAGAGGGTTCCCCTTTCTCGACATCCTCTCCAACACATGTTGTTTCCTGTTTTGTTAATTTTGGCGATTCTAACTGGTGTAAGGTGGTATCTCAATGTGGTTTTAATTTGAATCTCCCCGAGGGCTAGTGATGATGAACATTTTTTCATGTGTCTGATAGCCATTTGTATGTCTTGATTGGAGAAGTGTCTGTTCATATCTTCTGCCCATTTTTTGATATGTTTGCCTGTTTTGTGTGTGTTGAGTTTGAGGAGTTCATTATAGATCCTGGATATCAACCTTTCAGATCAGTTAGATTTTAAGCCAAAGACTATAGTAAGAGATGAGGAAGGACACTATATCATACTCAAAGGGTCTTTCCAACAAGAAGATCTAACAATTTTAAATATCTATGCCCTTAATGTGGGAGCAGCCAACTATATAAGCCAATTAATAATGAAATCAAAGAAACACATTGACAATAATACAATAATAGCAGGGGACTTTAACAACCTCCTCACTGAAATGGACAGATCATCCAAGCAAAAGATCAACAAGGAAATAAAGGACTTAAATGGCACACTGGCCAGATGGACATTCAGAACATTCCATCCCAAAGCAACAGAATACACATTCTTCTCTAGTGCACATGAAACATTCTCCAGAATAGATCACATCCTGGGTCATAAATCAGGTCTCAACCAGTATCAAAATATTGGGATCATTCTCTGCATATTTTCAGACCACAATGCTCTGAAGCTAGAACTCAATCACAAGAGGAATTTTGGAAAGAACCCAAATACATGGAGACTACACAGAATCCTTCTAAAGAATGAATGGGTCAACTAGGAAATTAAAGAAGTATTGAAAAAATTCATGGAAACAAATGATAATGAAAACACAATGGTTCAAAATCTGTGGAACACAGCAAATGCAGTCCTGAGAGGCAAATATATAATGATACAAGCCTTTCTCAAGAAACAAGAAAGGTCTCAAATACACAACCTAACCTAACCCTACACCTAAAGGAGCTGGAGAAAGAACAACAAGGAAAGCCTAAACCCAGCAGGAAAAGAGAAATCATAAAGCTCAGAGCAGAAATCAATGAAATAGAAGCCAAAAAAACAATAGAACACATCAACGAAACTAGGAGCTGGTTCTTTGTAAGAATTGATAAACCCTTGGCCAGACTTATCAAAAAGAAAAGAGAAAGGACCCAAACAAATAAAGTCATGAATGAAAGAGGAGAGATCACAACCAACACCAAAGAAATACAATTATAAGAACATATTATGAGCAACTCTATGCCAGCAAATTTGACAATCTGGAAGAAATGGATGCATTCCTAGAAATATATAAACTACCACAACTGAACCAGGAAGAAATAGAAAACATCAACAGACCCATAACCAGTAAGGAAACAGTCATCAAAAATCTCCCAACAAACAAAAGCCCAGGGCCAGATGGCTTCCCAGGGGAATTCTACATTTAAACATTTAAGGAAGAATTAATTCCTATTCTCCTGAAACTGTTCCAAAAAATAGAAATGTAAGAAAACCTTCCAAACTCATTTTATGAGGACAGCATCACCTTGATCCCCAAACCAGACAAGGATCCCATCAAAAAAGAGAATTACAGACCAATATACTTGATGAACACAGATGCGAAAATTCTCACCAAAATACTAGCCAATAGGATCCAACAGTACATTAAAAATATTATTCACCACGACCAAGTGGGATTTATTCCAGGGCTGCAAGGTTGGTTCAACATCCGCAAATCAATCAATGTAATACAATATATTAATAAAAGAAATAACAAGAACCATATGATACTCTCAATAGATGCTAAAAAAGCATTTGACAAAGTACAGATTCCCTTCCTGATCAAAACTCTTCAAAGTGTAGGGATAGAGGGCACATATCTCAATATCATCAAAGCCATCCATGAAAACCCCACTGCAAATATCATCCTCAATGGAGAAAAACTAAGAGCTTTTCTGCTAAGGTCAGGAATACAGCAGGGATGTCCATTATCACCACTGCTATTCAACATAGTACTAGAAGTCCTAGCCTCAACAATCAGACAACAAAAAGAAATTAAAGGCATCTAAATCAGCAAAGAAGAAGTCAAACTCTCACTCTTTGCAGATAATATGATACTATATGTGGAAAACCCAAAAGACTCCACTCCAAATCTGCTAGAACTTGTACAGGAATTCAGTAAAGTGTCAGGATATAAAAATCAATGCACAAAAATCAGTTGCATTTCTTTACATCACCAACATGACAGAATAAAGAGAAATTAAGGAGTCAATCCCATTTGCAATTGCACCCAAAACCATAAGATACCTAGAAATAAACTTAACCGAAGAGGCAAAGAATCTATACTCAGAAAACTTTAAAGTACTCATGAAGGAAATTGAGGAAGACACAAAGAAATGGAAAAATGTTCCATGCTCATGGATTGGAAAAACAAATATTGTGAAAATGTCTATGCTACCTAAAGCAATCTACACTTTTAATGCGATCCCTATCAAAATCCCATCCATTTTTTTCAAAGAAATGGAACAAATAATCCTAAAATGTATATGGAATCAAAAAAGACCTCAAATAGCCAAAGGAATATTGAAAAAGAAAACCAAAGTTTGTGGCATCACAATTCCAGACTTCAAACTCTATTGCAAAGCTGTCATCATCAAGACAGTATGTTACTGGCACAAAAACAGACACATAGATCAATGGAACAGAATAGAGAGCCCAGAAATAGACTCTCAACTCTATGGCCAGCTAATCTTCAACAAAGCAGGAAAGAATGTCCAATTGAAAAAAGACAGCCTCTTCAATAAATGGTGTTGGGAAAATTGGACAGCCACATGCAGAAAAATGAAATTGGACCATTTCCTTACACTACACACAAAAATAGACTCAAAATGGATGAAGGACCTCACTGTGAGAAAGGAATCCTCAAAATCCTTGAGGAGAACACAGGCAGCAACCTCTTTGACCTCAGCCGCAGCAATGTCTTCCTAGGAACATCACCAAAGGCAAGGGAAGCAAGGGCAAAAATGAATGACTGGGACTTCATCAAGATCAAAAGCTTTTGAGCAGCAAAGCAAATAGTTAACAAAATCAAAAGACAACTGACAGAATGGGAGAAGATATTTGCAAACGACATATCAGATAAAGGGCTAGTATCCAAAATCTATAAAGAACTTAGCAAATTTAACACCCAAAGAACAAATAATCCAATCAAGAAATGGGCAGAGGACATGAACAGACATTTCTGCAAAGAAGACATCCAGATGGCCAACAGACACATGAAAAAGTGCTCCACATCACTCGCGTCAAGAAATACAAATCAAAACCATTGTGAGATAACACCTCACATCAGTCAGAATCGCTAAAATTAACAAGTCAGGAAATGACAGATGCTGGCGAGGATGTGGAGAAAGGGGAACCCTCCTACACTGTTGGTAGGAATGCAAGCTGGTGCAGCCACTCTGGAAAACAGCATGGAGGTTCCTCAAAATGTTGAAAATAGAACTACCTTATGACCAAGCAATTGCTCTACTGGATATTTACCCTAAAGATACAAATGTAGTGATCCAAAGGGGCACGTGCACCTGAATGTTTATAGCAGCAATGTCCACAACAGCCAAACTATGGAAAGAACCTAGATGTCCATCAGAAGATGAATGGATAATGAAGATGTGATATATTTATATACAATGGAATACTATGCAGCCATCAAAAGAAATGAAATCTTGCCATTTGTAACGATGTGGATGGAACTAGAGGGTATTATGCTTAGCGAAATAAGTCAATCAGAGAAAGACAACTCTCATATGATCTCCCTCATATGAGGAAGTAGAGATGCAACATGGGGGGTTTGGGGGGTAGGAAAAGAATAAATGAAACAAGATGGGATCAGGAGGGAGACAAACCATAAGAGACTCTCAATGTCACAAAGCAAACTGAGGGGGTCTGGGGGAGGGGGTAGGGAGAGGGTGGGGGGTTATGGACATTGGGGAGGGTATGTGCTATGGTGAGTGCTGTGAAATGTGTAAACCTGGCAATTCACAGACTTGTACCCCTGAGGCTAATAATATATTATATGTTTATAAAAAATTTTTTTAAAAAAGGATTTAACATTTACCTAAGGATTCTTACTTCTTTATGAATGAAGAGAAATACAAGTAAATTACATCCAAGGTAAGTTGAAGGAAGGAATTAATAAGCATATGACCATAAGTCAATGAAATAAAAAATGAAAAAGAATAAAGGAAATTAACAACAGAGAAGTTTGTTTCTTTGAGCAAATTAGTAAAATTAACATTGTAGGAGCAAGACTGGTCAAGAAAAATTTCTAGTTTCAAGAAAGAAGGGTTATTATTAAGATCATAAAAACATGAAAAGGGTACTAAAAATATTATTAATTACATTATACTAAAACATTTCACATAAGATAAAATGTCAAGTTGCTCAAAAGACAAAAATTACCAGAGACAAGATTAAAGAGAAAATCAGAATATGAATAAATTATCCACAATCTCCAAATAAAACTCTAGCCTCAGATAATTCAACTGGAGATTTATTTCTTTTAAGATTTTGAAAATTTATTTATTAGAGAGAGCACAAGCAAGGGGAGTGCAGAGGGAAAGGAAGAAGCAGGCCTCTGGTTGAGCAGGGTGCCCCATTCAGGGCTGGATCTCAGGATCATGACCTGTATCAAAGGCAAACATTTAACCAGCTGAGCCACCCAGATGCCCCTCAACTGGAGATTTATAGCAAACATTTAAGGAGGGATTTCTCAAAAAATTTTTAAGAAAAGATGAAACACCTCCTAACTTGTTTTATGAAGCCATCACAACAAATACTAAAACCTGGCAACTACATGATATGAAATCTACAAATAGCTCTCACAAACACAGACAGGCATCCTAAACAGGTATTAGTGGATAAAATGGAGCAGTTTATTATAGAAATTATATTATATATTTATTATAAATAATAATTTATAAAAGTGTATTAAATCATTATATTATGTAAATAATATAATGCACCAATATTTAGTAGAGTTGATTCTGGGAATACAAGGGTATTATAAAATGAAAAAGTGAATCAATGTATGTATAATCATTGAGATTATTTCCTCATCATTTTGCAGTCTGCAGTCTGTTGTGATACTCTATTTCATTCCTAATATTGACATTTTGTGTTTCTTTTTTTTTTTTTCTTTTTGTCAGTCTTGGCTAGAAATTTGTCAGTTTTATTGATCTTTTCAAAGGAGCAGCTTTTGTTTCATTGGTTTTTCTATAGTTTTTCTGTTTCCAATTCCATTGATTTCCACTCTTACTTTTATTGTGTCCTTCCTTTTGCTTGACTGGGGTTTAATGTTTTCTGCTTTTTCTACTTTCTTCAGGTGAGAACTTAGATTATTGATGACCCCCTTTTTTTTAACCTTTCCTCTTTTCTAAGTTAAGCATTTAGTGTTCTAATTTTACCCCTCAGGACTGGTTTAGCACAAATTCTGAATGTGTTGAATTTTCATTTTTATTCAATTTAGTGTATATTTTATTTCCCTTGTGATTTTCTCTAAAGAAATGTGTTGTGTAGCTTCCAAGTGTTTGGAGATTTTTCTGTTTTATTTCTGTTATTAATTTCTAGTCAGATTCCATTGTGGTCAGGCTTACAGGGAACAAACTCTGATTTACAATCCTTTTTAATCAGCTGAGGCTTGTTTTATGGTCTACGATATAGTCTACCTTGGTATATGGCCCATAGGAACTTGGAAGAAATACATATTCTGCTCTAGTTGGGTAGAGTGGCCTATAAATGTCACTGAGATCCTGTGGTTGATGATGTTATTTTCTCTATTGATGATAATGATTTCCTTTCTTGTTGTTGTCAGTTGCTGAGAAGGAGCGGAGATATCCCTAAATGTAATTGTGTATTTGTCTCTATTTCCTTTTTACCTCTTGCAATGATTTCTTCACGTATTTTGCAACTTTGTTGTTTGGAACATTCACATTAGATTTTCTCTGTCTTGATGTATTTGTCCTTTTATCATTATGTAATGACATATAATTCTTTGCTCTGATGTCTACTTTTCTGATGTTAATAACGTCATTCCTGCTATTATTTTTTAATGTTCACATGGTATATAATTTTCTATTCATTTATTTACAACCTATTATATAGTTAAATTTGATGTGAGTTCAAATTTAAAAAATTTTGATGTGAGTTCTTATAGATAGCATATATTTAGATTATTGTCTAGTATACCCTGACAATCCCTAACTTTTAATTTGTGTATTTAGATAATTTAAATGTAATTAATGGTATGATAAGGTTTAAATATTTCATATTATTTTTGTCCTTTGTTATTTTATTTATCTCTTCCTCTTTTCTGCCATTCTGTGAATTATTTGAACATTATTTAGAATTCTATTTGAGTTATCTATAGTATTTTTTAGTGTAACTCTAATTAAAGATTTTGTAGTGATTACTCTCAGTATTACACTTATATCCCTAACTTGTCAGTCTACTGAAGAATCATTTTACTGATTCAGGAGAGGTTTAGAAAACTTATCTCCTTTATGTCTTCTTGGTCTTTCCTATTTAAAACATAATTGACTTACTATAGTACCCAAAGGAATCTACAGATTTAATAAAACCCTTATCAAAATATCAATATCATTTTTCACAGAACTAGAACAAATAATCCTAAAATTTTATGGAACCACAATAGATCCTGAATAACCAGAGCAATCTTGAAAAAGAAAAACAAAATTGGAGGTATCACAATTCCAGATTACTACAAAGCTGTAGTAATCAAAACAGTATGGTACTGGCACAAAAAAGGCACATAGATCAGTGCAACACAATAGAAAACCCAGAAATAAACCCACAATTATATGATCAATTAATCTTCAACAAAGGAGAATTGAATATATAATGGGAAAAAAGACATTTGCTTCAATAAATAGTATTGGGAAAACTGGACAGCTACATGCAAAAGAATGAAATTGGACCACTTTCTTTCACCACACATGAAAACAAATTCAAAATGGATGAAAGAACTAAATGTGAGGCTGAAACCATAAAAATCTTAGAAGAGAGCTCAGGCAACAATTTCTCTGACATTGGCTGTAGCAACATTTTTCTTTCTTTTTTTTTTTTAATTTATTTTCAGCATAACAGTGTTCATTATTTTTTCACCATACCCAGTGCTCCATGCAATCTGTGCCCTCTATAATACCCACCACCTATTCCCCCAACCTCCCACCCCCCGCCACTTCAAATCCCTCAGATTGTTTTTCAGAGTCCATAGTCTCTCATGGTTCATCTCCCCTTCCAATTTCCCCCAACTCCCTTCTCCTGTCTAACTCCCCATGTCCTCCATGCTATTTGTTATTGTAGCAACATTTTTCTAGTTACATCTTCTGAAGCAAAGGAAATAAAAGCAAAAATAAACTATTGGGACTACATCAAAGTAAAAAGCTTCTGCATAGTGACAGAAATAAACAACAAAACTAAAAGGCAACCTACTGAATGGGAGAAGGTATTTGGAAATGCCATATGTGATAAAGGGTTAGTTTAAAAAATACATGAAGAACTTATAGGGGCGCCTGGTTGGCTCAGTTGTTAATGTCTGCCTCTGGCTCAGGTCATGGCCCCAGGATTCTGGGATTGAGCCCTGCATCAGACTCCTTGCTCAGCAGGAAGCCTGCTTCACCCTCTCCTGCTCTTCCTGCTTGTATTCCCCCTCCCACTGTGTTTCTCTCTGTTAAATAAATAAAATCCTTAAAAAAAAAAAAAAGAACAAAAAACCCAAGAACTTATAAAGCTCAACACCCAAAAAACAAATAATCTAATTAAAAAATGGGCAGAAGACATGAACAGACATTTCTCCAAAGAAGACTTAGAGAAACAAATGAACAAAGGCGGGGCAGGGGAGGAAGAGAGACGAACCAAGAAACAGACTCTTTTTTTTTTTTAATTTAAAATTTTAAATAAGCATATAATGTGTTTTTATCCCCAGGGGTACAGGTCTGTGACTTGCAGGTTTACACGTTTCACAGTACTCATCATCAGACTCTTAACTATAGAGAATACATCAGACTCTTAACTATAGAGAATAAACTGGTTACCTGAGGGGAGGTGGTGGGGGGGATGGGTGAAATAGGCAAAAGGGATTAAGGAGTGCACTTATCATGATGAACACTGAGTAATGTATAGAAGAGTTGAATCACTCTATTGTACCCATGAAATGAATATAATACTATATGCTAACTGTACTGGAATTAAAACTTTAAAACAACAAGAAAATAAATGACTTTAATATTTCTTATACCTACATTGAGGACCACAATAGAGTGTTACAATTTTTGCTTCAACTGTCAAAAATAATTCAGAAAACTAGAAACTAGAAGGAAATTATATTGTATTTACCCATGTTTTTGTTCCTTCTGTTGTTCTTTCCTACTGATACTACAACATTTCTTTTATTCACTTCCTTTCTGTGTAAAGAATTTCCTTTAGCCATTCTTTTAGGTTGGTCTACTTATGACTTACCCCCTCCTCAGTTTTCCTTCAACTGAGAGTGTGTTTATTTGCTCTTTATTCTTGAAATATAGTTTTCCAGATATAGGTATCTGGCTTACACTTAATATTTTCTTAGTACTTCAAAAATGTTATGCCACTTTCTCCTGGCCCTTATAGTTTCTTATGAGAAATCTCCTGTCCTTTGGATTGTTTTTTTCCCCCCCTATGTGTTATGGGGTTTTTAATTTTTTTCCCTTCCATTTTTTCCCCTCTAGGTACTGTGAAGGTTTTCTCTCTGGCCATTATGAAGACTTTTCTTTGTCTTTATTTTCAGAAAAGTAAATTTGGTATGTCTTGGGTACATACTGTTTTGGGGGTGTTTATTTTTACTTTAGTCATCTTCTTGCATCTATAAATTTCTCTCTCTCTCTCTCTCTCTCTCTTTTTTCCAACAGGGAGGCTTTGGCCCTTATTTCCTGAATTATTTTGTATTCTACACTTTTCCCTTCTTTTTTTCTGAGACTTCAATGCCGTGAATGTTACATATTTTGTTATAATCCCACAGGTCACTGAGGCTTGGTACATTAACTTTTCAATGTATTTCTTGCTATTGTTCAGACTAATGATTCTGCCTGATCTTTAAGTTTACTAATTCTTTCCTTTGTCCCCTCCATTCTGCTATTCAACCTATCTATTGAGTTATTTATTTTGGTTATTGAATTTTTCCACTCTAAAATTTCCATTGGGTTCTTCTTTATAGCTTTGATTTCTTTGCTGAGAGTTTTCATTTGTTTAGAGTCTTATTTCCCTTTAAAAAATGTTGTTTCAAGTGTGTTAATTATTGCCTATTGAAGCATTTTTATGATGGCTACTTTAAAATCCTTGTCAGGTAGTTTAAACATTTGTATCATCTCTGTGTTAACATTCATTGATTCTCTTTTCTCATTCAAGTTGAGATATTCCAGTTTATTTAGTATTATGAGTGATTTTTTAAAATTGAAATCATGACCTTTTGGGTAATATGTCATGCAGTTCTAGATCTTAATTAAATCTTTTGCTTTATCAGGACTCTTCTGATATCACCCCATTGGCACACATTCCTTTCTATCTGGTGCAGGTGGAAGTCCTGTTTCTCTACCTTGCCTCTGTGGACATGGAGGGTAGAGGAGCTCTTCATCATTATGGAGTAAGGGTAGGATTTCAGACCTCCCATGAAGCTACTACTGATGCCACTCTGACTGGAAAGGGGAGAAACACCTCATTACTGCTCTAAACATGGCCTTAACTGATTGGGAGTGTGTGTGTGTGTCTGTGTGTGTGTGTGTGTGTGTGTGTGTGTGTGTGTTGGCCTCCTTACCTCTTAGTCAAACAGCACACTGAATTCTCCAAGAAAGGTGGTATATCCTGAAGTACCAAGCAAATGATGTTTATCTTGGAACATTAAGATCTAATTGTGCTGGCAGCCTGTAGGCATATCCTGAGCTTTGTGGAACATCACGGGTGAGGCGAGGAACTGCATGTTCAGACCACGAAAGGAGCAGGCTAGAGATTTGGCGATAGAAGAGCTCTGCTGACCAGTGATCAGTGTCACTACTGGTGATTTAATTCAGCCAAAAAAAAAAATTGACATGTAATATCAACCTACTTCCCCTGGAACATATAGGGGCTCCTCAAAAACCCTGCCATTCTTAGATACAATATATGGACAGGGTACATTGTTAGTATTGGTAAGAATGTATTAAGAATTAAAATGGGGGTGCATGGGTGGCTCAGTGGGTTAAGCCTCTGCTTCAGCTCAACTCATTATCCCAGTCTCTTGGGATCGAGCCCTGCATAGGGCTCTCTGCTCAGCAGAGAGCCTGCTTCCCCCTCTGTCTCTGCCTGCCTCTCTGCCTACTTGTGACCTCTTTCTCTGTCAAATAAATAAATAAGATCTTTTAAAAAAAGAATTAAAATGTTTTCATGCATTTTACTTGTTTCCTGGTTCATTCATCTAGTCTCTATCCCACCTAAGCTTTTTGTTTTTGTAGTAATAGTTGTTGTTTTGTCTTGCTTTAGCAAATAATTGACAAAGACAATCTAACTTCCAGTGAAAAGTGATTGGCTTAGTTTCCATGTAAGAATTATGTAAGATGACTAAAAGAAACACATGGAATAAACAGGGGGTGATCAAAGAAAATAATATTTTTTCTAGAAAAAAATGCCACCAAGTAAAATAAAAATACTGACTATTATTAGAAGTATTATGCCACTATGGTTTGTCGATTTTTTATTTTTTAAAAGATTTTAGAAAGAGGAAGCGAGCATGAGAGGGGGAGGGTCAGAGGGAGAAGGAGACCACCTGCTTAGCGGGAGTCTGATATGGGACTCGATCTCCAGACATCAGGATCATGACCTGAACTGAAGGCAGTCGCTCAACCGAGTCATCCAGGTGCCCAAGTTTGTCAATTCAGACCTCATCTATTATTTTATAGCAATGTAAATGAAGCTGTATTTTATCTAGTTTATTTCTGAAACCCTCATTCTTCTATAGTGTGAACTTGTTGTTGCTCTACAGACTATATAGCTCTCATCCTTTGATTTTGTTTAATAATAACCTTCTGAGTTGGCACAAATATTCCTGGAAGTCATATGTAAAATTTTTCAATTACTCCTCCTTTTTGTTCAAGTGACTTCTTTTATTTATTTATTTTTAATAAAAAAGATTTTATTTATTTATTTGAGAGAGAGAGAGAAAGAGAGCACAAGCAAAAGGGAGCAGTGAACAGATGGAGAGGGAGAAGCAGGCCCCCTGTTAAGCAGGGATCTAGACTCAGGGCTTGATCAGGAGCTGAGCTGAAGGCAGATACTTAACCTACTGAACCATCCAGGCACCCCAAGTGATTCTTTTAGGAGGGAATGTGGGAAGTAAACATCAGTACCGTGCATTCCAACATGTAAATTTTTTCTCTATATATTCAAACAATGTAAATCAAAAACTGAGGAAAAACTTGCACGCATAAAAACGTCTTATAATTAGCCTTATTTTATATATGTGTGTGTATGTGTGTGTGTAAACATACATATAAATTATGAATGGGCAATTTGGGATGAGCAGCTGCCTGAGCATCTGCAATATGACTGAAAATAAATGAAAAAATAAGAGCTATTATTTGGGAATAAGCCAATAAATGGTGACAAATACATAAACTGTAATTAGTGTCTTTGGATGGATTCAGGAGTTCACTCTCTTCATGAAACAATAATGTGATGCTACATAAAGGGAAAAGGAGAAATAGCAAATGTTTGGATATTAGAAATATGATTAAGATAATGTGAAGAAATATTTGAAATGCAAATCCAAGTGAAAAGTATGAGCAAAATGCACGAGACGTAGAGGGTCAATTCAGGAAAGCTGATATCGGATTAATTAGATGTCTGGTTAATATCTGGTTTTCAAGGGGGAGGACAGAGAAAAGAGGGAAGGAAATTACAAAGTTACGTGAATTTGAAAATGGATCTTCTTGCCATATAAATAATGGATCTTATTTTTTTCCAGAAATGCTCAAAGTAATACTATTTTATATAGTAAGTAAGAATGATGGGTTTCTACATAAAACACAAAAGAAAAGAAAAACTGAAAACAGCTAGAGGGAAAAACAAGGTCCTTACCTTAGACAGAGTAACTGTTAACCTGTTACTTTGACAGGTGATTTTTCATGAGCAAAAATAGAAACCATAATCCAGTGGAATAAATTATTCAACATATTACCAAAAAAAGTAAATGTAACCTAGAAATCCATATCCACCAAAAATATATTTTAGGATTAAATATAAATATAGCCTTTTCAGATTTTTTTTTGGATTTTATTTATTTATTTGACAGAGAGATCACAAGTAGGCAGAGAGGCAGGCAGAGAGAGAGAGGAGGAATAGGCTCCCTGCTGAGCAGAGAGCCCAATGTGGGACTCGATTCCAGGACCCCCAGGCTTAACCCACTGAGCCACCCAAGTGCCCCTCAGATTTTTTTTCAAAAAGAAAAATTTCCAGAGTCATAAACATCAGTAAATCTCATGAAAGAATAAAAGAAAATTCTAAAGGATACACTTTAGTTGAAAAAATGACCACATTTTACTGTGATAAAAGTCTGTGATGGAGAAGCAATTAAAAATGTGATAAGCTACCCTGATCAAAGGATGCTGAGTCTGGAGTACCTCGCCCTACCGGACTACAAATATCTGGCCCAGCCACGTGTCCATCCCCCATATATGGAGGAGGCAGTGTGCCAAATGCTAGAGAAAAAGGATGGCAGTATGACACTGCCAAGACTCTTCACCAAATATTTTAACATTGTAAATCAGGGAATTCACATTCTCTTTTGGGAATTCAGCTTCATCCAAGCCACCTCTTACAGTAGGGCATCATTCTTAAGGGCCTTCTGGAGATGCTGCTGAACTGTGGGCAAAAAAATGGGGACATTCAGGTCCTAATCCCTGGAACCTCTGAATGTCATTTTTTATGTTAGGAAGAACTTTGCAGATAGAATTAAGTTAAGGATCTCCAGATGGTGGAGATTATCCTGGATAATATAATCACAAGTGTCCTTGTAAGAGACAGATAAGATTTGATGACAGAAGAGGAAAAATGAGATGTGAAAATGTAAAGTAGCGGGAGGAAAGACCACAAACCATGGAATGGGACAGCCTCTAGAAGATGAAGGAGCCAAGGAAACAATCTCCCTTAGAACTTCCAGAATGAACCAGCCCTGCTAACACCTTGATGTAAGTCCTGGAAGAGACATGTTGGACTTATGGTCTCCAGAACTATTAAGAGAATAAATTTCAGTTGTTTCAAGCAAAAAAAGAAAAAAAAAAAAGAAAAAGAAAAAAAAGGTGGATATATCAAATTTAGAACTGGCAGGATTGAATAAAAAGTATTTTGTGAGATTTTAAAACACAATAAAAATTCTGAAAATATAAGAAATAAATTAAGAGGATTGAGTAGAAGTGTTCCATGTTCCACATATTATTTAGATACAGGGGAAATTCATGGATTAACTTTACAGTGGATCAAAAATTAGGTGATGTTTACAACAGTTATATGCACAAACAGAACACAAAGAAAAATTGAAAGTTAAAAAGATGACAAGAGACATACCATGCAAATAAATACTAACTAAAGAATACTTCTTACTGTTGAACAAAATGGCATTTAAGGCAGAAATTCCTACTGGAGAAATATGGGTCATTTTGTAATGATAACTTTTTGGATTTACCCAGAAAGTACAACCATTTCTAATAATAAATACTGTCTTATTTATACTGTCTTATTTATATTATCTTATTATAATAGATAGAAATAAAATAAAACAATAGGGCAAAAAACCCTCAATAGGGTAGAAGTCTGAAGTAGTGGTTTAGTTTAAAGGGTACTTTGAGTGAAAGGGTTCCGTGAATTATCTGAGTTAGGGGGCTGGAGAGCAGAGATTTAAACTCTAAGGAGCAGAGCTGGAATACCCTGTTCTTTTAGGGCTGTGATTGTTGACAGCCATCAGAATCTCAAGAAAAAAACTGGAGGGCTCTATCTGAAGAACAGGAAAGCTAGATGTATGTGGAATCAATACTAACACTGAAACAGAGCCCTGAACAAGCAAAATACTGCGTTAGAGTGAGTAATAAGATACTTATTCTATTTGTTATCTGGAGAAAGGAAGAACATTTTCTGGTTGAAGATAACATCACTTAGAGCCTTTACAATCAATCCATTTTACCCAGTATCTGGCGTACAATAAAACTCACATGCCGTAAAATAAAACTTAGGAAGAATGGGAAAAAAACATATGTTAAAAGCAGTGTGGTGGGACAGACTATAATGTGATCCCCAACAATCAGTAATTCCTTGTGTTCAGGCTCCCGAGTTCCTCTTGAAAGAGTGCAGAACCTTTGATTTAATATAACTTACAGGATACAGCAAAGGTAATGGACTGTCACTCCTATAATAAATTATATAATAGCTCATCCAGAAACTCATGCTAGTGATTCTCCTTGATGGCTTGATGAAGTAAATGGTTGTATTTGGACAGATTCCAGGAGCCAAGGGTAACTTCTGGCCAACAAACAGAAAGGAAATGAGGACTCTGTTCTACAATTGCAAGGAAATAAATTCTGCCCAGGATCTGAGTGAACCTGGTAGCTGATTTCTTTCAGTTGAGTCTCCAGATTAGAATGAAGCCTGGCCAATATCTTGAAATTCTTACACACTCTAGTATAAGCAGAGAACCCAGATAAGCTATGCCCAGACTCCTGAATCACAGAAACTATGAAATAATAAACGTGTGTGTGTGTGTGTGTGTGTGTGTGTGTGTGTGTGTTTTAAGCTCCTAAAGTTGTGGTAATTTGTTATGCTGCATGGAAAACTAATGATACCAGACTCACTGATGATCCAAATTTTGAGTTAAGAGACAAGGACTTTCAAAACAACCATAATCAATGTGTTAAAGAAATAGAGGAAAAATACAGATGAGTTAGATGGATTGAGGATAGAGAATTGAAACAGATGACTGGAGCCAATAAAAAGGAGTCTCAAGGGGATTTTAGAACTGAAAAATATAATGTATAGAAATAACAAAATGGATTTAATAGAAGAGTCAAAAAATGACAGATGATTGGATTAGCAAATTGAATAGATAAATACAATATACAAAAACTGAAGACTGGAGAGGAAAAAAAATAAAAGAATGAAAAGAGAAGTGAGCATGTGGTAGACAAAATAGTGCCCCCTTCCGCCAAAGGATGTTCATGTCCTAATTCCTGGAACATTTGAATGCCATTTTACATGGAACAAGGACTTTATGGACATGATTAAATTAAACATCTTGAAATGGGAAGATTATTCTGGAAGATCTGGGCCAAGCCATGTAATTCCAGTGGTCCTCAGAAGAAAGAAGCAGATACTGGAAGAAGAAAAAGAAGATGTGACAGAAAATGAAGATGGGGCAGAGGCCATGAACCAAGGAGAGCCCGTGAGCTGTAGAAGCTGCAAAGGAAGAAGACACAATCCTCCCTGGAACCTCCAGATGCAACACATCTCTGCTAACAGCTTGATTTTAACCCAAATTGAGTTTGGACTTCCGACCTTCAGAACTAAGAGTGTGAAGCTTAGGTAATACATCTTTGTTGTTTGAAGCCACTAAATTTGTGGTAAAGTAACAGTAGATAACAAGCAGAGATTTGGGGTCCTGGAAGTGAGGTATTGTTATAACAAATAAACATCCAAGAACATGTAACTGGCTTTGGAACTGGGTACTGGGTGATGACCACAAGATTTAGGAAATGCATGATAGATAAAGTCTAGATTACCTTGAACAGTTGTTAGAAGGGATATGGATGCTAAGAACTTTGTCAGAGAGGACCTGGAAGGAATTGAGAATCATGGTAGAGAAAAACTAAATCACCTTAGGGAATATCTAAATAATCACAAACAGATTTTTGGTAGATACATGGATAGTAAAAATGCTGCTAGCAGTGACTCAGAAGGAACATGTTACTAGAAGCTGGAGGAAAGTTGTCCTTGTTATGTGTAATTGCAAAAAGCTTAGCAGAATTATATTCTACAGTTATATGGAAATCAGAACTTGTAAGTGATGCATTTGGATATGTGAGTGAGGATATTTGCAAGCAATGTGCTGAAGGCATGGCCTGGATTCTTGGTGCAGTTTATAGTAAAATGCAAGAGGAAAAGGACTGGATGGAAAGAACTGTTCAACAAAAAGGAACCAGTACTTGATAATTTAGAAATTCTCTGCCTGTCCAGATTACAAAAGACAGGGTACAGGTTTGTGAATCATCTAATTTTAGAGGGGGTTATGGGTAGGGTGGCTGGGGGACAGATACTGGGAGGGTATGTGCTATGATGAGTGCTGTGAAACGTGTAAGCCTGATGATTGACAAACCTGTACCCCTGTCTTTTGTAATCTGGATAGGCACCTGGGAGGAAAAAATGAAGAGAGAATTGCTTCAGGAAGTTAAGGGATTCCATGTATACTGGATAATTCAGAAAGCTGTACATGTAGAGAGAAGGACACATGCTCAGAAATGACTTTTTCTTCTTTTAAGTTTGGGATGTCAACTTTTAAACTCTTTGCATGTGGGACTGAAATAGAGAGTCTGATATATTTGAACATGTTTCATCATATAGATGTATGGCTTAAAATTAATAACTCTTTATGAAATGGTTATATAATAAAATGTAATGGGACAGAATATTTGGCAAGCCACAGGCTCAGTTAATACCAGACTGGGTTTTTGTTTACTTTTGATTGCTGGTCTGTTTTCCTTTGGTAAATGTGACATTGTACCAAGATAGAATAACACAAGTGATATGATATAACTTATAGTTTAGTCTAATAAAGACCATAGATTCATGTACTCTCATGTACTTGTCCTGCTTTTTTATTAGCCATTGTGAGTTAAATTCTTTATGTGTTGACCATTTTTTGGTCTCTGTAATTCTGTGTGCCTAGATCACTACTCTCATCTCAGGAGAGCAGTCAAACTTTTAAAATTTTCTTTGTTGAAAATTTGTTCTGTATTGATTTCTTTTCTTCATTTTTACTGCTTGTCTTATTTGCTATGTATTTGAACTTGATGTGCTAAACTTTCTCTACTCTTTCAATATGAATCTCTAATTATTTTCAACTTATCTCCTTTTCTAATATATAGATCAAATGGCATAAATTTCCCTCAGTTGATATATCTCTGATATAATTTAGTTCAGAAGATTTTATTTTATCAACATTATTGAGGTATAATTAATAAATAAAATTGCATTTATTTAAGGTATACACAGGTGTTTTTTTAAAAAGATTTTATTT
Source organism: Mustela nigripes (assembly GCF_022355385.1). Taxonomy (NCBI): domain Eukaryota; kingdom Metazoa; phylum Chordata; class Mammalia; order Carnivora; family Mustelidae; genus Mustela; species Mustela nigripes. Next base: position 113,930,388 of record NC_081563.1, read on the forward strand.
ATTTATTTGTGCATGAGCAGGGGGAGGGGCAGAATGAGAGGGAGAAGCTGACTCCCTGTCAAGCAGGGATCTCCATGTGGGGCTCAATCCCAGGACCCTGGGACCATGACCTGAAGGCAGATGCTTAATGGACTGAGCCACCCAGGCACCCCACATGATGTTTTAATATATGTATACATTGTGAAATGCTTACCAAAGTCAAACTAACTAACATACCCATCATTTCGTATGTTACCATTTGTATGTGTATGGTGAGAACATTTGAGATTTACTCTATTACCAAATTTCAAGTACAACATATTGTTACTAGCTATAGTCGCTATGCTGTATTTTAGGTCTTCAGAATTTATTAATCTTATAACTGAAGGTTTATACCCTGGATTATTATCCCCACCTTTCCCCCACTCCCAGCCTCCAGTAAGTACATTCTACTCTGTTACTGTGAGTTGAATTTTTTTTCTTTTTTAAGTTCCACATGTAAGTATGATCACATGATATTTGCCTTTCTGTGTCTGCCTTATTTCTCTTAGCATGGTGTCCTCCATGTTCACTTGTATTGTTGCAATGGTAGAATATCCCTCTCTTTTTAAGGCCAAATAAATAGCAAAAAGTACTAAATCCAAGTAAGGGACTTTACTAGTGCCCTTTTGTTAATTGTTTTCTGGGTGTTCTGCAGATTTTTTTTTTTCTTTTCAGCCTAACAGTATTCATTGTTTTTGCACCACACCCAGTGCTCCATGCAATCCGTGCCCTCTCTAATACCCACCACCTGGTTCCCCCAACCTCCCATCCCCCACCCCTTCAAAACCCTCAGATTGTTTTTCAGAGTCCATAGTCTCTCATGGTTTACCTCCCCTTCCAATTTCCCTCAACTCCCTTCTCCTCTCCATCTCCCCTTGTCCTCCAGGTTATTTGTTATGTTCCACAAATAAGTGAATCCATATGATAATTGACTCCTCTGCTTGACTTATTTCACTCAGCATAATCTCTTCCAGTCCCGTCCACGTTGCTACAAAAGTTGGGTATTCATCCTTTCTGATGGAGGCATAATACTCCATAGTGTCTATGGACCACATCTTCCTTATCCATTCGTCCGTTGAAGGGCATCTTGGTTCTTTCCACAGTTTGGCGACCGTGGCCATTGCTGCTATAAACATTGGGGTACAGATGGCCCTTCTTTTCACGACATCTGTATCTTTGGGGTAAATACCCAGGAGTGCAATGGCAGGGTCATAGGGAAGCTCTGTTTTTAATTTCTTGAGCAATCTCCACACTGTTTTCCAAAGTGGCTGCACCAACTTGCATTCCCACCAACAGTGTAAGAGGGTTCCCCTTTCTCCACATCCTCTCCAACACATGTTGTCTCCTATCTTGCTAATTTTGGCCATTCTAAGTGGTGTAAGGTGGTATCTCAATGTGGTTTTAATATGAATCTCCCTGATGGCTAGTGATGATGAACATTTTTTCATGTGTCTGATAGCCATTTGTATGTCTTCATTGGAGAAGTGTCTGTCCATATCTTCTGCCCATTTTTTGATATGATTGTCTGTTTTGTGTGTGTTGAGTTTGAGTAGGATATCTCCAGGATATCAACCTTTTGTCTGTACTGTCATTTGCAAATATCTTCTCCCATTCCGTGGGTTGCCTCTTTGTTTTCTTGATTGTTTCCTTTGCTGTGCAGAAGCTTTTGATTTTGATGATGTCACAAAAGTTGATCTTTGCTTTTGTTTCCTTTGCCTTTGGAGACATATCTTGAAAGAAGCTGCTGTGGCTGATATCGAAGAGGTTAGTGCCTATGTTCTCCTCTAGGATTCTGATGGATTCCTGTCTCACGTTGAGGTCTTTTATCCATTTTGAGTTTATCTTTGTGTATGGTGTAAGAGAATGGTTGAGTTTCATTCTTCTACATATAGCTTTCCAGTTTTCCCAGCACCATTTATTGAAGAGACTGTCTTTTTTCCACTGTATATTTTTTCCTGTTTTGTCGAAGATTATTTACGCTTCAATGTATAGGGATCGAAAAAACAAAAACAAAAACAAAAAGTATAGGGATAGAGGGAACATTCCTGAACTTCATAAAATCTATCTATGAAAGACCCACAGCAAATATCATCCTCAATGGGAAAAAGCTTGCAGGCTTCCCGTTGAGATCAGGAACATGACAAGGATGCCCACTCTCACCACTCTTGTTCGACATAGTATTAGAAGTCCTAGCTACAGCAATCAGACAACAAAGAGAAATAAAAGGTATCCAAATTGGCAATGAAGAAGTCAAACTCTCTCTCTTCGCAGATGACATGATTCTTTATATGGAAAACCCAAAAGACTCCACCCCCAAACTACTAGAACGCATACAGCAATTCAGCAACGTGGCAGGATACAAAGTCAATGTGCAGAAATCAATGGCTTTCTTATACACTAACAATGGAAATACAGAAAGGGAAATTAGAGAATCAATTCCATTTACTATAGCACCAAGAATCATAAGATACCTGGGAATAAACCTAACCAAAGAGGTAAAGGAACTGTACTCGAGGAACTGCAGAACACTCATGAAAGAAATTGAAGAAGACACAAAAAGATGGAAGACCAGTCCATGCTCTTGGATTGGAAGAATAAACATTGTTAAAATGTCTATACTGCCTAGAGCAATCTGTACTTTTAATGCCATTCCAATCAAAATTCCACCGGTATTTTTCAAAGAGCTGGAGCAAATAATCCTAAAATTTGTATGGAATCAGAAGAGACCCCGAATTTCTAAGGAAATGTTGAAAAACAAAAATAAAACTGAGGGCATCATGTTACCTGATTTCAAGCTTTACTACAAAGCTGTGATCACCAAGACAGCATGGTACTGGCATAAAAACAGACACATAGACAGTGGGACAGAGTAGAGAGACCAGATATGGACCCTCAACTCTATGGCCAAATAATCTTTGACAAAGCAGGAAAAAAGATACAGTGGAAAAAAGGCAGTCTCTTCAATAAAGGTTCTGCAGATCTTTTGTTCCTTTCTTTCTCTCTTACCATCTTCTTTTGTGATTTGACGATTTTCCATAGTAAAATGCTTTGATTCTCTTATTTTTATATTTTTGTGTTTTTTTTTTCAAATGTCAAAGAACGGTACCAAAAGTTCTTATCTCTAAATTTTTTTAAATTTATTTTTTATTTATTTTCAGCATAACAGTATTCATTATTTTTGCACCACACCCAGTGCTCCATGCAATCCGTGCCCTCTATAATACCCACCACCTGGTACCCTGACCTCCCACCCCACGCCCCTTCAAAACCCGCAGATTGTTTTTCAGAGTGTGTTTTTTTTATTACAGGTTTTTACTTTGTGGTTATCATGAGTCTTGGAATCAATTTTTTGAAGGTCATTATTAGGCTCAAATACTGATGTGCTTTAAAATTGAATTCTTATTTAATTTATTTAAGGAAAAGATTTATTTAGACACTAGAGCCTGAATGCACATGGAGGAATATGCATGGGGTTCAGAGCTCATACTTGAGGACTGTGTGGCTCTGCAGGATGAAAAACTAACAGGTTAGAAGTCAGCCTTGAGGATACCTTCAGATTTAGCATCAGATGGGTTAGAGAAATGGCCTTGGGAGCAGCAGAACTGCTTCTGAAATGCGGCTGGCCGTTCTTGTTCAAGAACCTTTCCACACAGGAGCTCAGATTTTTCACATTTTAAAATGGGAATAACCTATACCTCACATAGTTTTTTTAAACCTACATTTTGTAGCATTTCAGTAAGTACCAGAGACTGTACTCAGTGTTCAAAGTGTCTTATTTAATTTTTAGACATGTTCCAGGAAGTTGGCGTATGATTATACCTGCCTTACCAATGAATAAATTGAGGTAGAGACCACATAATAAGTAAACATAGTAAAATGTAGTAAAAGGAGAAATTAGATATGTTTTGCTCCAGTTTATTATGGCATCATAATTATTATATAAGGCTTTTATTTAATGACATTGTGTATCAATGTGCTTGGCACATTGTGATTCTCATACAACGAAGGTTCCTTTTCTTCCCAAAACCACAAAGCAAAGAAAGGTTATTTGCCACCTAAACTCAAGCATGGGATGAAGAAGGAATGGATGTGAAGGAAGAGGGCAGGAGGATAAAGTTTCAAACTGCAGCACTAAGATGATATTCCTCATCTATAATCATAGTAGTCATAGCTCTGGGATGTTTTCAAGGTAGTGATCAAGGTGATTACTGAGGGGAAAGCACAGTGAGTTCTACCAGGAGCCTTTAAAATCCCATCTGGCTGTTCAGTGAGATCCTATGATCCTAACCTCTGTCACAGCCTTCTCTGCATTGTAATGAGCTTCCCCCCAGGTGAAACATGGCTTCTAATCACCGTACCCATGCAGAGCAGCCATGGTCTAGTGGGCACGGCCCTCAGGAAATGTGCCTTTCTGCTCTTCACCCAGGAATCAGCAACCTGCTATGGCTGAGTCCCTATGTTGTGAGTAAATTTGAGTATGCTACCCTAGCAACCTTCAAAGTCAAGTGAGTGGGAGTAAATATTTTCTCTATTTTTCAACTTCATAAACTTCATCTTGAAGGTGGGAAATCAGTTGTCTGCAGACTGAATAGATGAGTCAATGGTGGGACCGTGAATGACATCATAGATGTCTGACTGTACAGTTCATGCTTTTTCCTACTGCCCTCCTCTGCTGAAGTGACCTGCCTCTGTCCATCCTCTTTCCAGTGTGAGTTTATGAGTTCTGCCTACAATGAGAGCCATGAGAGTAAAAGGCAATGATGTCCTGCTAGTTTGGGATGACCCACCCCTCAAATCTCTTCTGCTGGATTATATCACAGATCATAGGTGTTATCTGTTTCAGGAGGCAGAGGCCAATTTCCTGGAGAAGATCTAGAATAAATGAAGGTGATATTTCACTCTGATTACTTTCTCTGACTTCTCTGGGCAGCCTTTAAGTCCTGTGAATGGCTAAATAAACCAGTATTTAGGTCACACTGCAGAGTTCTTGCTCCCTCTGCTGTCCTTTCTGAGTTGGCCATTATATTCAGATTTCCAGGGGAAGAAGAAAATTAGGTAATATCAACGTATAGTGACAGAGTGTTCTTAATAGTTAAGCCTGTCTCAGTTCAAATGCCTACAAATCAGTATTTCTCTTCTCTGAAGTGAGACCAGAATACCTACATCCTAAGGTTGTTGTAGGAAATCCAGTAAGAAAAAGGATATGAAAGCTCTTTGTAGGAATGCTTGTATTACTAACCACTTAAAAAAATATTTGGTGGGTGCCTGGGTGTCTCAGTCAGTTAGGCATCTGCCTTTAGCTCAGGTAATGATCTCAGAGTCCTGGAATTGAAACCCATGTCAGATTCCCTATTCAATGGGAGGCCTGCTTCTCCCTCTTCCACTGTCTCTCACCTGGCTTGTTCACTCGCTCGCTCTCTCTCTCTCTCTCTCTCACACACACATACTCTCTCTCTCAAAAACAAACAAACAAACAAACAAACAAAATAAAATCTTAAAAAAAATTATTTGGCAAATGCCTTTAATCTGTAGGAGGAAGCCTTCAAGCATTTCATATTATGGGCCGGTGGTTCTCAAAGTGTGGCTCATTAACCAGCAACACCAGAATCACTTGGGAATTTGTGAGTAATGCTAGTTCTCAGGCTATACCACAGAATCAGAAACTGGAAGTGAGGGCCAAAAGACTGTTTTAGCAGTCTCTCTAGGTGTTTCTGATGTACTTTAAAGTTTGATAATCACTGCTATGGGCAGACTGTGGGCCTATCGGCTGGGAACTGTCTTTAGTGATGACACCACTAACGTCCATCAGCCCTAATATGAGTGTTTTGGATTTAGCCTCACAGATTTAGCATCTGTCTTATTTGCATCCCTCCCCTGACACTGCTGGTGCTATGGAGATTTGATATGAATGGAGGGACAATGAGGAGAGCAGTAGAGAGAGAAGACTGACCCCAAAACAAGGCTCTTTGCTTTAATGAACCAGGGATCTTATAAGGAGACAGAGGCTAAAATTTCAAACAGGAGAAGCAGTGATCATGGTTAGTGCAGTTTTCAGTTTCTTAGTAGTTGACAGTTGTTGATTCCTAACAGTTGGCATTAAGATTTTATTACCAGAACTTAAGGGTTTAATCTTGTTGTCGATAGTCAGAACACAGCACACTTTATATCTGTCACATCTCCATTTCAAAAGATCTTTTTGAAGTTCTCTACTATTGCATTTCTTCTTGCAATATCCCATTTTGTTTTCACACCTTCTCAAAAATAAATGACCTGTATAAAGGAATTTTATAGCTCATTAAGCCAAAGATATTTAAATAAATGTAAAACAGCAAACTTTTTTGAGCATTGCTTATTTGTCTTTATCAGTTGCTTTATTACATTTGTCCTAATGATGAAAACCTCCTCTGAGGAATAAATGAGATTTTATACATATATAAACATACGGGATTTGTACACATATGTAAGGGCTTACCGTTCCTGAAATGAAAATTCTGCCTGCAAACTTTCCCCAGAATTCTGTTTTTCATTTTTTAAATGGCAAAAAATATAGCATATTGTTACACATCAATACAAATCCCCAAGTTTTCTAAAATGTTACCAAAACACAATTAAACACCTAACTAGAACTCACAAACTATCTTAACATATGAAATTCTTAAATCATTATTGTAATGTTCCTCAGAATTACCAAAACACACATAGCTTTTGTTGACACTTGGGAAGATTTCCAGAATGTCTTTACATGTTTCTGAGGTCTTACAAATTATATTTGGAATGTAAGTCTATGCTTATCTTACATATGATGTTCAAAATGTATCAAGTGATAGACATCCAAATTTTTAACACATAAACATAGGTTGCATATAATACTGAGATATCTGCACAATTTTTGAGAATTTCAGGAATAAAATATACAAGGGACTTTTTTTTGAAAAAGATTTTATTTATTTATGTGACACAGAGAGAGATTACAAGTAGGCAGAGAGGCAGGCAGAGACAGAGAGGGGGAAGCAGGCTCTCCACTGAGCAGAGATCCCGATGTGGGGCTCGATCCCAGGACCCTGAGATCATGACTTGAGCTGAGGGCAGGGGATTTAATCCACTGAGCCACCCAGGTGCCCCTACAAGAGACATTTTACTAGGAATGTACTAACCAGAGAGACATTCTGCAGGGTGTAAATATTTTGTATGTGTATAATATATGTGCATATTATATACACTTACAAAGTCTTCCATCACATGGTTTAACATATAGAGGACCTTGAAGAGATGTTGGGACTCTTCCCCATCTTGCTCTATGTTGAGTCATATTTTTTTTATTCAGCCCAAATACATATAATCAGAATTAAGCAGGACAGACAAGGTTAGTGCTTACATTGGAAAAGAGGAGAAAGAAAATAGAAAGTAAGCAAATAGCTGCAGGTTGATCTAAGTATTAAGGAAAGAAATAATGTAACAAAGAGCAACTGAATAGAGCTACTGTTGACAAGATTAGAGGAAATTACCTGAAGGAAGTGATACTTGATGCTAGATATGAAAGATAAAAAGGATCCAGCTCTGTGAAGAGCTAGAAGATGGTAGAAGGAAATGGAGGAGCATATGCAAAGGCCATGAGCTTGTGAAGAACTTGATGTACCTAAGGGACTTCTGTTGTTTTCATTACTCTTCTTCCTCTTTATATACTGTGTCTCAAGTGCTCTCACAATGGTCCTTGGACTTAGACTTCCTTTCCAGCCATGCCCTCTTTTATCCTCTCTTCCTCACCATCTCGAACATTCCATGGACATGACACTCAAATGTCTTTCTTTAGCTGGGATATATGGATGGAAATCTTAGATCAAGTCTCTTGTTTCCTTCTTTCCATTCCTGATGTTCCATGTACCTTGGTGTTTTGTAGATTTTCTCTCCCAAATAGCCTTCCTAAGTGTTCCATTTTTAATGCAAGTAAATTTTGGATATGGATTGTCTAATGTCACAGAATAATTCTGAATTGCTTGTGTTTGTCTAGAAAGGGAACCTGAATTTCCTCAGGGCCCTTCAGTGTAGAACTAGGACACCATGTGAGTATGTGGTGTTTGTCACTAAGTCCCAGAAGCAGGGAGAGAAATTGTATAAACTAAACTCATAGAATTTTGAGGCTACTTTAGATCAGGAACATTTTCTGAGGCAGCTCTCATACCATTATTAGTTTTCTCCTATCCTTCAATTTGAACAATCTTCTAGTATTAGAGAACAGTAACCATTGTCCTTGGAAACAGGCTGTCAAGCAACACAACTAACTTTCTGTTAGGAAGTTTGTCCTCAAAAAGTTAGTCTCGCATTTTGTGCCATTTATTTAAAAATTACAGATGAGATATAGGCCTATGTAAAAAATATAACCATAGAAAATATAAAGAATGGGTAAATAACTGTTCTCAACACTGAGAGTGCAAAAAAAAAGCCAATAAATTTGATATGAAAATGAAAATTTCACCCCCCAATAAATTAATAAAAAATTAAAAAGTGACCAATAAGTGACTGCCTTGGGTGTATGGGGCCAAGTGAGGAGTGACGGCTGATAGGCACAAGGTTTCTTTCTAGGAAGATGAGGAAGTTCTAGGTTAGATTATGATAGTAGTTGCACAAATCTCTACATAAGCTAAAATGCATTAATTTATACATTTTAAATACTTGAATTATATGGTATATAAATTCTATATCAATAAAGCTAAAAATAACCAACACACAATAATTTACAATACATAAAATGCCAGAGTTGACATACTTGTCAAATAAAAGTAACAAATTGGTAAGAAAACACTAATATACTAAGAGTAACCATTTGAAAATATATGCCAGTTCCCTTAAAAAAAAATAATGCCTTGTGACATAGGTATGAATGTACATATCAGTAAAGGTTTTAAAAAGCCAATACACAATATTCACAGTAACACCAAATTTCAAAGTTGATATACTTATCTGGTAAAAACTAAACAAAGCATTAATATACTAAGAGTGGCCATTTGAAAATGTATGGTGGTTCCCTTAAAAGAAATAATATACTGTAACCTGGAAATGGAGCTTCTAAAATTTGTTTATGTATCAGAAATCCTACAATGATTTATGAACTAGATAACAACACTGCTTATAATACTGACATATTGGAAAAACAACCTGATACAAGAGAGGGTCTTTCCAAGTAAATGTTGGCATAAAAATAGAATAATGAACATCTGTGGCAAACTGTATTTTGGGGGAATATTTAAAGGTCTGTAAAATTTTCTTCATAAAATGCTAAATTAAAAAATCAGGTTAGAGGGGCACCTGGGTGGCTCAGTGGGTTAAAGCCTCTGCCTTCAGCTCAGGTCATGATCCCAGGGTCCTGGGATCGAGCCCCGCATCTGACTCTCTGCTTGGCAGGGAGCCTGCTTCCTCCTCTCTCTCTGTCTGCCTCTCTGCCTACTTGTGATCTCTGTCTGTCAAATAAATAAATAAAATCTTTAAAAAAAAATCAGGTTAGAAACATGTATATGACTTGGTCAATATTTAGAAAATATAAGGTTATTAAACTGTAGCCAATTTGGGGGGCACTGGGTGGCTCAGTTGGTTAAGGGGCTGCCTTTGGCTCAGGTCATGATCCTCAGGTCCTGGGATCAAGCCCCACTTCAGGCTTCCTGCTCAGCTGGAGCCTGCTTCTCCCTCTCCCTCTGCTCCTCTCTACTGCTTGCTATCTCTCTCCTCTCTCTCTCTCAAGTAAAGTAAATATAATCTTAGAAAAATAAATTGTAGCCAATTTTTTGATTTCCCAAATACTTGCAGTCTTAAATTTGTAAATATAAACTATAGAATTAATTAAGAAGAAGAAATGCTCATACAAGTAGCCTGAAATGTGACTTGGGACTTCCAGCAGTTCTGAATCTTTCCCCATGTCCACCCAGGATAATTTCCTTCACTTTCCCACTTTACAGTCCTATAGATATTTAGAAACACCCTTTACTGTTCTGTTAATAACATCCAAGAATAAAAAAGGGGGAGACCATCTCTGTAAGACCAAGAAAATCAAAAGAAGTAATATCATGGACTTGTTACTTCAGGAGTAACACTTGGTGCCATACAAAGTGAAGTGAAGCAGGGCTGGCTCTAAGTGACAGGATAGAAGGAGAGTTGGAACATCAGGACCATCTCTGCATTTGGATTCTCATTATTCTCCTTAACTGCCAACCATAGACCTTGCTCTCTTTTGAGAGCCTTGGGATCCTTAGTACAGAGATGTTCTGAAGAAATAGGGCAAATCTCAGCCTCCTGTCCTGTGAGAACACTTCCCCCACTCCTATGGACAGTTTAACAATAGGGACTCCATGTGCAGGAGCCTGTTTTAGGTTAGTGTTTCTTCTTCCCCAAGATTTTATTTACCTGAGACCAACTGGACCAGGAGGAAAAAAATCGCAAGGGTGAATAATAAGGACTTCATCACTCCTGAAAGACAATGGGTTCTATGGAGTCCAGAATTCAATATTCAGTGTGACTCTGAACACAGGTCTCTGTTGTCCTGTCTAAGTGGATTTGGGCTCAGCCCATAGACCAGTAGCATATAGTATACTGTGTCAAATATAACTGCAGGCTATTGGCCAGCAGCTCTAATTGAGGCACCACTGTTCAGAGTCCTGTACTAGGCATGCCTTTAAGGAATGTGAAAAATAGAAGAGAATGTGCCAGAATGGTATGGTTTAGAGAGAAAGAACATTTACAAGGGTAATTTATTCTGATCCTCCAGGCCTAAGCACTACCTTTTTTTTTCACAGCTACTTGTGTTGCTTCCATTGGTGTTTATCTTACTGCGTTGTGACAGTCTGTTCACCTGTCTGTCTCTCCCTTTAAAACAGAATGTCTTTAAGGACACTGACTACATATGATTCTTTTTTTAGTACTGAGTACAGAGAAGTACCTACATAATTGTCAAATGAACAGATTAATGCTCTTTAGGTAATGGGCACTTCAAAAAGTTTTTTTTTTTAAAGAAACAAATCAGTAATCAAAGACATATGTACAAACATGTCTTCAAATCCTCCTTTAAGTCCATCAGTAGAACATCATTAAATGAAGTGCATTCATGTGATTTAATATCATGCATCTGTTAAAAAGAGTATAGCAGATTTGTCTTTCTAAACATATTTTTAAATGCAAAAGCAATGCTGCAGAACAATATAGTAATGATCTGATTTATGTAATACAGTATTATGTGTATGTATGTCAGTAAAAGTATCAGCTAAAAGGGGTGGAAGGATACACATCATTTTAATAATAGCTTTTTCCTCTGGATGGGACTGGTTTAAGGCAGGTAGTCAGAGTAAACTTCTAAGTTACGTTAGATTTTTTGAGTGGCCCTCTAAATTGTGACTGGAAGTCATAAGATCTTAGAGATTTCCTTTTTTGTGAAGAGATTTTATTTTTTCCTTTCTTTTACAGCTTTCTTGAGGTATACCTGACATAATAAACTGTACTACTTAAAGTGTTCAATTTGACGAGTTTGACAAATACAAACATTGGTGAAACCACCACCACAATCAAGATAATACCTCCTTCAGCTTTCAGAGATTCCTTGTGCTTCTCTGAAATCCATTTCTTTCTTCCCCTTCCTCCATATTTCTCAGACAACCAATGTTCTGATATCTGGTTTATATAGATTGGTTTGCAATTTCTAGAATATCACATAAGTGAAATTATACATTATGCATTCTTTTTTATTCTTTTTTTTAGCCTGTCTTTTTTCATCAGTGTAATAATTTTGAGATTCCTCCATGTTGTTGGGTATAATAATACTTAATTTACTTTCATTGATAGTACTCTATTCCGTGTGTACACCAAAATTTGTTTACTCATTCACCTCTTAATTTTGGTTATTTCCAGATACTAGCTACTACAAAACTGTTGCTAATCATTTGTGCACAAGTCTTTCTGTGGCTATATATTCATTTCTTTTTTTTTTTTAAGGAGAAAAGGAAAATTTATTTTTTTTAATATAATTTTTTATTTTTTATAAACATATATTTTTATCCCCAGGGGTACAGGTCTGTGAATCACCAGGTTTACACACTTCACAGCACTCACCAAAACACATACCCTCCCCAATGTCCATAATACCACCCCCTTCTCCCA
>NC_081563.1:113947543-113980191 GCF_022355385.1 Mustela nigripes
CCGGGGTGAGTAATCCGCTTGGGTTTGCTTTCAGGAGCTTTTGTTCCCTAAGCGCTTTCCGTAGAGTTCCGGAGGACGGGAATACAAATGGCGGCCCCCTGGTCTCCGGCCCGGAGGAGCCGAGAGCCCAGGGCCCCAGGGCCGCACTCCTCAGTGTGCGCTCAGAGAACCGCGCCCAGTACTCCCGTCTGCCTGACCTCCGGCCATGCTCCGGGCTCACCGAGCCTGCGACCGGTTCAAGGTCACCCCGAGCTGCGAGCTTACTGTCGGCTCTGTCTCTGTAGCCAGCTTTCCCGTTCCAATACCCGCAAGCTCTGCGACACTCAGACACCCCCGATCCTTCTGTGACCCTGCGGGACCTGAGGCCACGCAGACCCCGCGTGGGCTTTGTCCCGGTAGCCTCTGGAGCGATGTCCCTCAGCGGAACAGACTTTTAAAAGTCCTTATTTTGTGCGCGGTTGCTCCGCCACTTGCCGGGAGCCGGCCCCTCCCCCCGGGGTCTATCTTCCCGTCGCTTTGGATTCACTTCTCCGCTGGTCCTACCTTTCAGAAAGTGGTTGTTTTCTGTTTCCAGAATTGCTGTTCTTCTTCTCTTCGATCTGCCGATGGATTTTCAGGTGTTTGCAATCTTTAGATAAGCTATCTAGCTGATCTCCGGCTAGCTGAAGTAGTCTCGGCCTGCTACTTCTCCGCCATCTTGACTCCTCCCTATTCATTTCTTTTAGATAAAACAGCTAGGAGGGGAATAGGAGGGTTGAGTCACAGGGTTATTAAGAAATGGCCAGGTGCCTGTCTGGCTTAGTTGGCATGTGGCTTTTGATCTTAGGGTTGTGTGTCCAAGCCCCATATTGGCTATAGAGCTTACTTTAAAAAGAAAGAAAGAAATGGCCAACTTCTTTTCCAAATCGTTATACCATTTTACATTCTTACCAGTACTTTATGAGAGTTCCTTTGGATATATATTTAGAAGTAGGATTGCTAGATCCCATGGTAGTTCTATTTTTAATTTTTTGAGGAACTGTAATACTCTTTTCCATAGTGGCTATCCCAATTTACATTCCTATCGATAGTGAATAGGGTTCCCTTTTCTCTCCATTCTTGCCAACATTTAATTTTTATCTTCTTGATGACAGCCATTCCAGCAGGTGTGAGGTGATATCTCATTGTGGTTTTGATGTGCATTTCCCTGATTAGTGGTCTTAAGCATATTTTCATGTGTCTGTTGGCCATTTGGATGTATTCTTTGGAAAAAATGTCTATTTAAATCCTCTTCCCACTTTAAAATTAGATTGTTTGTTTTTTTGTTATTGAGTTGTGTACCTTCTTTATGATTATTAACCCTTATCTGATATGTGGTTTGCATATATTTTCTCTTATTCTGCAGGTTGCTGTTTTCATTTTGTTGACCATTTCTTTTGCTGTGCAGAAAATTTTTTATTATTATTATGATACACAAGGTTTTATTTTATTTTATTTTATTTGTGCAGAAACTTTTAAATTGGATATAGCCCCACTTGTTAATTTTTGCTTCTGTTGCTTTTTCTTCTGTTGTCATATTTAAAAAATCATTCCTAAATTAATAATGTACTGTATGGTGACTAACATAATAAAAAATAATAATGAATCAAAAAAAATCAACAACAAAAAGTAAAAAATCATTGTCAAGATCAATGTCATTTATATGATAGTCTAGATATTGCAAACCAATCTATAGAGAGCTTGTAGAAATCTACCTGCCTGAAGGTGTATTGTATGTCAATTTCAGCCTATCAATAACTGTCTTGTGGTTGGACCAGCCCTTATGGTTATGACTACAAGTGCCTTTTAGCAATAACTATCAGGAAACTTTGAAAAAATAAGGTTTTATTGCTTATAGGGCATGGAAATTACATAACACGTGTGAGACTGCACAGAGAAGTCATGGCTAGAGAGAGAGTGGGTACAGGGGCTTGAGGTTCTGCTTTTATTTGGGTTGATGGTGGAGGTCTAGGGTATTATGGACATCTGGCTGATTCAGTGGGAAGTGTGACTGTGGATCTCAGGGTCATGAGTTTGAGCCCCACGTTGGGTTGTAGAGATTACTTAAATAAATAAAGCTAAAAAAAAAAAATGACAAAGCATGGGAAGAGAAAAAACTAGTGTCCCAAGTGGTCAGTTACTGAAATCAACCAAGATCTCTAAAACAAAAGATTCTCAGTGAAGAGAGGAAGGGGTGGCTCTTTTTCTAGCTCTGGCTGGCAGTGTTTATTAGAGATAGCCATTGTTGAACTGGATGCTTCAGCAATCAAAGCTCAAGTCAGGCACTTGCGTTACAAACAAACAAACAGACAGACAGACACAAAACAGTTGCCTGGGTTTAGGCTGCATGGAGACTCCAACAGAGGAACAGAGAGGGAAGAATAAGAGTTTGGACAAGTGGAGAAGAATCCCATGAGAGCCACATAGGGTAATACTGCACAGAGCTAAGCTGTGCAGTGTTAGGGACAACATCTCCCACTGAGGGCATGGAAAGCAGTGAGTTAGTGCCCAGCTATCCCAGTTGTATGGGTCATGGCTGGAGAAACTTATTCCTTTTCATGAGAACCCAGAGTATTGAGGCAGAACACCCATGCTGGGGGGAAGGAAAAGACAGAAAAAAGAAGCAGATAAGACTCTCAAAAGTTCATAGAGAAAGCAGTTCCTACTGACTGCTTTTGGACTTCAGTAGGAAGTCTGCCCACAAACCTCTGGGAGTTTCCTGCTGGTGGATCTCCTCACCTGGTCCACAGGCACCCACAATGCTCCAGTGCTAAGCACATACCTCCCTGCACTCTGCAGCCAGGTCTTTGTGTGGCAGTGAGAGTAGTTCAGGTTACCTGGGTATGTGGACAAGGAGAAATCACAAGCTACAGTGCCATCTTCTGGAAACTAAAGGGAGGCTTCCAGTAGTCAGACTGGTGAGTTATAACAAGAGAAATCAATAAAAGCCTAAGAATTCTGCCACAAGATGGAGCAAGAAACGTGGAGCTGGTCTACCCACATACAACCTAGGAAAATCAGTTAAACCAACACCAAGGAACAGTATCACATGGGAAGCCAACCAGTAGAGATTTCAGAAGGTTTCTGTTGCTTCGTATGTGAAGGCAGCAATGAACAATACAGGAAGATGAAGAATCAAAGAAATATGCCATCACCATAAGATATCTATAATTCTACAACAGTTGAGCTCAAAATTAGAGAATACTGCAATTTAGCCAATAAAGAATACAAAACAGTTGTTTTGAAGAAACTTAATGAGCTACCAAAAAAATTTAGTAAGACAGTTAAATGATTTTAGGGGGAAAATACATTAACAAAATGAACTCTTTATCAAAGAGATTGATCCTTAAGAAGACCCAAACAGAAATTCTGGAGCTAGAGAATTCAGTGACTTAAATGAAGAATATTATAGAGAACATCTTTTTGAGAAGAGAGCTGATAGAAGATGTTATAAGTGACTTAGAGGCTAGGAATTTTGAACACAGAGAACAAAGAAAAAAGAATAAGGTGAAGAAAACTTGTGTGTTTTTTGGGATTGAATCAAAGGGGAAATATTGGAATAACTGGGATGCCAGAGAGAGAAGGGAAGAAGAAGGGGACAGAAATCCTAAAGAAATAATGGCAGAAAACTGCCCAAACCTGGGGAAAACTTGACCATCCATATTCACAAAGCTAATAGATCACACTATTATCTCAGGACCAAAAGACCTCCAAAACACAATATAATAAAACTATTCAAAATCAAAGATATAAAGTGAATTCCAAAAGGCAGCTAGTGAATGACAAGTGTATCCTACAAAGGGAACCCCATTTAGCTGTCAGCAGATTTCTCAGCAGAAACCCTAAGAAGACAGTGGAGTATCTTGGAGACATGCCAAGTGATGAAAGATTTAAAATGACTAGCCAAGAATATCTGGCAAAATTGTTTTTCAGATATGAGTAGAAATAAAGACTTTCCCAAACAAAAGTTAAAGGAGTTCTTCACCACTAGACCTGCCTTTTAAGAAATGCTGATAGGGGTTCTTCAAGTTGAAATGAAAAGATGCTAATCAGCAATATGACAACATATGACAGTACACAGCACACTGCTAAAGGTGGAAAATGTTAGTCAGATTCAAAAATCTTTAATTTTATAATAATATGGGATATGAACCACTTAACTATAGTATAAAGGTTAAAGGAAAAGAGTATTAAAAACAACTGTGTTGGCTAATTGAACATAATAAAAATAAGTAAATAACTATAATTACTATAATTTGTTAATGAATTCACAGCATAAAAGAGGTAAATTGTGACACCAAAAATATAAAGGGGGAGGAGAAAAAAGGAGGAGACTGATATGTGAATGAAGATTAAGTTGCTTTCAGCATAAAATCAACTGTTTTGTCCAAAAGATGTATTATGTAAGCCACAAGATAACCACAAAGCAAACATCAAAAGTAGGTTTGTGAAGGATAAAAAAAGGAGGGAGAAGGGGAGAACAGAGCATTCCACCATGAAAAAACATCAGTTTATAGGAATAGTTAGAAAGAGAGGGAAAAAGGAGCAATGGAAATATAAAATAACCAGAAAGCAATCAATAAGATGGCAATAGTAAGTTCTTACATATGAACAATTACTCCAAAGATAAATGGATTTAATTCATCAATCAAAAGGCACAAAGTGCCTAAATACTTATTTAAAAAAAAAAAAACAGACCCAGCTATATAATGCCTACAAGACACCACTTCAGCTTTAAGAACAGATATGTGCTCAAATTGAGGAGCTTATTTCATGCAAGCAGAAACCAAAGCAAAGTGTGGATGTATGCTGTAAGCCAAAAATGGTAACAAGAGACACAGAAGGCCATTATATAATGATAAAGATGTCAATACATCCAGAAGATATGACAACTGTAGAAGACCACCAAATGGCCAACAGACACATGAAAAAGTGCTCAACATCACTCAGCATCAGGGAAATACAAATCAAAACCACAGTGAGATATCATTTCACACAGTCAGATGGCTAAAATTTAACAAAGCAGGAAATGACAGGTGTTGGCGAGGATTCAGAGAAAGGGGAACCCTCCTGCACTTTTGGTGGGAATGCAAACTGGTGCAGCCACTCTGGAAAACCACATGGAGGTTCCTCAAAGAGTTGAAAATGGAACTACCCTATGACCCAGCAATTACACTACTGGGTATTTACCCCAAAGATACAAATGTAGTGATCCAGAGGGGCATGTGCAGCCCAATGTTTATAGCAGCAATGTCCACAATAACCAAACTATGGAAAGAACCTAGATGTCCATCAACAGATGAGTGGATAAAGAAAATATTGCATACACACACACACATACACACACACAGGAATATTATACAACCATCAAGACCCTCTGAAATCTTGCCATTTACAATGATGTGGATGGAGCTAAGAGGTATTATTCTAAGTGAAATAAGTCAATCAGAGAAAGACAATTACCATATGATCTCAGTGATATGAGGAATTTGATAAACAAGACAGAGGATCATAGGGGAAGGGAGGGAAAAGTGAAACAAGATGAAACCAGGAAGAGAGACAAACCATAAGATACTCTTAATCTCACCACTTCCTCATATCAGGGAGATCATATGATAGTTGTCTTTCTCCGCTTGACTTATTTCGCTAAGCATGATACGCTCTAGTTCCATCCATGTTGTCGCAAATGGCAAGATTTCATTTGAAAGAAGATGGGATTGGGAGGGAGACAAACCATAAGTGACTCTTAATCTCACAAAACAAACTGAGGGTTGTTGGGGGGAGGGGGTTTGGGAGAAGGGGGTGGTATTATGGACATTGGGGCGGGTATGTGTTTTGGTGAGTGCTGTGAAGTGTGTAAACCTGGTGATTCACAGACCTGTACCCCTGGGGATAAAAATATATGTTTATAAAAAATAAAAAATTATATTAAAAATTTTTTTTCATAGATAAAAAAAAAGATACTCTTAATCTCAAGAAACAAAGTGAGGGTTGCTGGAGGGGAGGTAGGTGGGAGGATGGGTGGCTGGGTGATGGACATTGGGGAAGGTATGTGCTATGGTGAGTGCTGTAGATTGTGTAAGACTAATGAATCACAGACCTGTAGCCCTGAAATAAATAATGCAGTGTATGTTAATTAAAAAAGAAGCTATGACATTTTAAATATATGTACAACCAACATTGGAGCACCTGAACATATTAAACAAACACTAATATATCAGAAAGAAGAAATAGACAGGATTACAACAATAGGACACTTCAGTACCCCATTTTCAGCAATGGATAGATCATTGAGACAGAAAATCAATTTAAAAAATTGGAATTGAACCATGCTTTAAACCAAATGGACCTAATAGACATCACACAAAAAAGTAAATTAAAATGATTCAAATAGTTAAATGTAAGTGCTAAAACCATAAAATCCTCAGAAGAAAAGACAGAAGAAAATCTTCATGACCTTGAGCTTGGCAATAGTTTCCTAGATATGACCCCAAAAGCAGATAAAAACTGTTCTATTTTATTTTTTAAGAGCCATTTATCTCTTTTAGAGGTAAGGAGGGGCAGAGGGAGAGAGAGAGAATCCCAAGCAGACTCCCTGATGAGTGTGGAGACCAGCATAGAGCTTGATCCCACAACCCTGAGATCATGACTTGAGCTGAAATGAAGAGTCGGACATTCAACTGACTGAGCCACTTAGGCACTCCCAAAATGGTTACATTTTAAAAGACACTATCAGTAAGATGAAAAAGAAACCAGAGAATGGAGGAAATACATATCATATATCTAACATATCAAATCATATATGTAACATGGACAGCATAGCTCAAGAGATGGTGAATTTCAGACTGGAGCTGGAAATGGTACAAAAAGGAAACAAATGCAAGTATTATGTTTATATATGAAGATAGCAGCAGTTTGGAGGTCGATTCCCATATTGAGAAGTAATGGGTTATTGAGCTGCAGGGAATCCTTAAGGACAAAGATAAAAAGAAAACAAGTTATTGTGCTGAATGATGGAGAAAGCCTATATTAATGAAAATGGAATATCTAGGAAATTTAGAAAAACTGAGTGATTGGTGTAATGGAAAAATCATCATCACTCTGTGTGGGTAATGTTTGAAGACCTATATCAAGTTTTAGGCATGACCTTCAAACTTTTTTGGATTTTGAGGGTTCAGTTTTCCTAACACAACTTAAAATTGGAAAATAAAATATTTCACCAAGTGTATATAATAAAAATATATGATCACTGGTGTATTATAAAAATTGACATGTAAAATTATAATTTAATTTTTCAATTCAGTCTGAATACATAACAATTAATGACAATTACCCATTTAATGAATATACAAAGAAGCTTTTATAAAGCAAATAGAAACATTACATCATTTTTTTCTCTAAAGCTTTTATCCCATTAGTTTAATTTTTTTCCACTCTCCTCACAAATTAAATCTTAATATAATATGTTTGAAAGTCCATTATTGATCATTCTATCATACATCTCTGTAACAAAATATGGATATATATTGTAATTTATTATAAAATCTCCATGACAATAAAGCTCTAAGTATTTTAAAGATTTTATTTTGTTTTTAATTTTTGCTTATTATTTTTTATTATGTTCAATTAGCCAACATATAGTAGTACATCATTAGTCTTTTTTTTAAGATTTTATTTATTTATTGGACAGAGACACAGTGAGAGAGGGAGCACAAGCAGGGGAGTGGGAGAGGGAGAAGCAGGTTTCCTGCTGAGCAGGAAGGCCAATGTGGGGCTTGATCCTTGGACCCTGGGATCCAAGGTAGATGCTTAACAACTGACCCACCCAGGCACCCTCCCACCATCATTAGTTTTTGATGTAGTGTTCAGTGATTGATTAGTTGTATATAATCACATTTTTAAAGATTTTATTTATTTATTTGAGAGAGATATAGTGCTAGCACAAGCCAGAGGGAGGGGCAGAGGAAGAGGGAGAATCAGACTCCCTACTGAGAAGGGAGTCTGATGTGGGGCTCCATCCTAAGTCCCTGAGATCATGACCTGAACCAATGGCAGACGCCTAACTGACTGAGTCACCCAGGTGCCCTAAACCTCTAAATTTTTAACAACATATTCAAGATTGAGTCATCTTTAAAATATTTGGAACAAAATCGATTAAAGATGCGTAAATGTGTTATCAAATATTAAAAATAATTATTAACCAAAAATAACTTTTTGTTTTACTATAAATGCATATCTTTAATACATAGATGCTGCTTTCTTTCTATTATTTTATGAATACATAGATGAAAATTTCTTTTTACTGGAGTGAGATGATGATCAGCATCAACTTTTTCCCAGTTTTTATTTTGAAAAATGTAAATACTGAAAGATCTTATTCACATCAATAGATAGATGTGAAATTTGGAAGATTAGCCATTAGATAACTAGATAGACTACACAGTTCTTTCAACTTCTTACAAGTTATATGCCAAAAATTTCTTAGGAATTTTTACTAAGTTTCAGAAAGGTTTAATTTAATTTAATTTAATTAATTCAATTTATCCACCATTAGCTTGATTCTTCCTGGTGTCATTGCTTTGGTAAACAAAAAATTTTCAGTCACTTGGATTTCCAAAGGATTTATTCCCCCAAATCGATGATTACTCACTTTCTGGACACCAGCAGTGTTATATTTTAATTATCCACTGATTTGACAACTGAAGGTTTGTCCACTCTGGGCAATCCATGACTGTCAGATACAGGACGGTGAAAGGTACATTTTCTTTTCAGAGTGGACGAAGAGAAAGTGAGAAAGTGGAGGTAGAAAAGAAGAGCCTGTTAAGAGTATTCTTAGCATGATAAGACTTCAGAAATCAAGGGTCTAAAAATTGATTCCCTTAAATTCTCAATGTGCACACCATGGAAAACCTTTTTTTAAAAAAAAATTTAATAAATACATAATGTATTTTTAGCCCTAGGGGTACAGGTCTGTGAATTTCCAGGTTTACACACTTCACAGCACTCACCACAGCACACAGCACCCCCAAAGTCCTTAACTCCACCACCCTCTCCCGACCTCCCTCCCCCCCCCAGCAACCCTCATTTTGTTCTGCGAGATTAAGAGTCTCTTATGGTTTGTCTCCCTCCCAATCCCATCTTGTTTCATTTATTCTTTTCCTACCCCCCAAACTCCCCACGTTGCATCTCCACTTCCTCATATCAGGGAGATCATATGGTATTTGTCTTTCTCTGATTGACTTATTTCACTAAGCATAATACCCTCTAGTTCCATCCACGTCATTGCAAATGGCAAGATTTCTTTTCTTTTGATGGCTGCATAGTATCCCATTGTGTGTGTGTATGTATGTATGTATGTGTGTGTGTGTATATATATATATATATATATATATATATATATATCACATCTTCTTTATCCATTCACCTGTTGATGGATATCTAGGTTCTTTCCATAGTTTGGCTATTGTGGACATTGCTGTTATAAACATTCTGGAAAACCATTTTTGAGGTTGGTATCCCAGTTTGAAGACTTACTGATTTATATTGTGTGACCTTCTAAAACTTATTGAGATGATTGCATGAACCATATGTTCTCAAGTTTTTATTGAACATTTTCCATGTGCAAGACACTGGTCTAGCAGCTTGGGACACAGCCAACAATAAAATCAAGGTGTTAAGATTATATGGACATTATGGTCATGATGATAGTCCATAAATAAGTAAATAACTCAACAATTCAGTAGGAGAATGAAAAAATACACAGCATAATTTCAAAGGACTTAAGTGATAGGTGGAAAATAATACAGAGTAGTGAGGAATAGTCTCATGGCCAAGGGCTATTTCTAAGGAGATGACATTTGAAGCAAAGGTGTTGGAAAAAGAGTAATCTAGACTGAGACAGACTGGCAGTCTGGGGAGGCTTTCACAGTGAAAGGATGCCTCTGTGGAGAGTCAACACAACCTGTGTGACGAGGTGTCAGCTATGCAAAGAAATGGAGGAGAGTAAGTTAGGCAAAGAAAAGGTGATCAGTTTGTTCCATTTCACTTACTTGATATTGGAACTCTAATTCTTGTATTCTGGAAAAACCTTTAGTCCCAAACAAAGATGGTTTTTCAGCCTAATAGGGGCTCTATGATCTACTGGAATAGAGGTCCCTTGAAAGTTCAGTGATCTACTGGCCAATATCCAAACTGCAGTCACAGTCATTGGCAACCTTAGACAAAATAAAAAGAACTAGAGGAAAAAACCTTCTTGATTCTGAGACATTTGGGCAATTGAGACTGTGGCTTTTAGTAGCACCCCAGACTTAGTCCAATACATTAATAATTAATCAACTTTATAGTTAATAATTGCATCTCTGAGTTAACTCACTGACTCATCAGTCACCATAGAAACATCACTAACATGTATGTGGACACACAAAGCATAGAAACCCTACATACAACAAGCATTTGTGGACAAGATGAAGATCTGGAGAGGCATGATATGAGATCACTATAGTGGGAAGTTGGACTTTTTGTTGGAAAGAACGTTGGAAAGATAAGTAGAATTTGTGATGCAGCCTTTAATTTCATATGTTGCTCTCAAGGCACGTCCCACTTCCAACTCTACCTAGTTAAATAAATATTTGTGGAGAATGAGGTGGTTTCTAACTATAACTGGCTTAGTTTCTAGTTGAAGCCTTAAACAAAAATTGACCTAATGATATAGATAGGGCTTTAAACTCTTACAATAAAAGTGGTGGGAAGTATGGGAAAGGGATTTGTATGGAACTTTTTCTGTGCCTTCATAGGTTCCTCTGTGTATGATAATAGTGTTTCAGGCATTATTAAAGTCACATTCCTTGTCTCTGCCATAAAGGTATCTCCAAACTGTGGTCTTCATTTTGTTTTGTTTTTGGTTTTGGGGTTTTTTTTTTTTGAGGGGGGAGTTGGCATAGAAAAATATACAAACACACAAATGTTCTCTTGAGACCAATATATTTTAATACATTGGAGGAACACAGATAAAGAATTTCAGCGAGTAAAGAGAACCCTTGTATCTTCTATGCACTTCCCTTTTCACATTTCCAACTGTAGGGTAACTCTTAGTAATTATCTTGGTAATAGCATTTTGTCCATCTGCATGCCATCTAATCTCCAATAAAATTGTCCTTTGTGAAATAACATCAATAGAGTTGGCTTCCTAGATATTACTGACAGTGCTTATCTCTAGTGTCCCATACCCAGATGAAATGTTAGTTGTATCATTAGTGGTCTCAAGAGGATGTGCCAAAGCTCAGGAAGAAACTTCTCTTAGGTCTCAGTTACTGTGCCTTCTCTGGATTTGGTTGGTTCAGGTACAAACTCATCATTCATAAAAGAAGCGGGGGAATCTGAAAAAAGTTCCCAAGTACTAGCATCTATAGTTATCTCTTCTTCAAATGGTACAAGACGTGGTGGTATTTTAGTGTATCCGTTATCTTCTTTTATGGGAATGCAGCATATTAGCTTGTTCATACAAAGAAACTTGTACCTCTCAATATGAAAGCATTGTTTTCTGCAGTGTCCTATATTATTCTTCCAACATCTTTCAACTCTCCAGCCAGCTGCAGGGAATAAATAAGTAGGTCAAGTTTTTAACTCTAGCAATAATATGGTAAACATTAATTCAAAATTTTCATAACTATTACTACTCCTGTCTAGACTAATATTATAAATACTACAAACCATTGGAGGGGGCAAAAAAGAAAACTGCAACTGTATATTAAATATTGTATCATATGCCATCAAGGAAATGGGGGTGGTGTGGCTGGGGAGAGAGAGAAAGAAGGAAAGCAGAAGAAGGAAAGAGGAAGAGGAAGGAAGAGAGGCAGAGAGGGAGACCTATGTAGAGTTGATCTTTAAGCCAAGGCAAGAAGGATGGAAGGAGCCAGCCATGTACACAGGAGGCAGAGATTTTTTTCAGGAAAAGACTAGCAAGTGCTCAGTCCCACCACTGAGGAACTGCACTGTGTATTTGGAGAAGATATCTGGAGAAGGCTAATTGAGTCTGAAGTGTAATGTACAAAGAGCGAAGGAGAAAGAGATGAAATGAACTTGAAATGGCAATGCCATTCTCCAGTCAGATTAGACCATTATTAAGTATTTTTATTTCAAAACATAGTGTGACCTAATTTATAATTTAGACAGTTAGTTTGGATTTTATGTGAAAGCTAGATTAGGGAAAATAAATAATAGAATCAGGAAGGCATGTTAGAAGCTTTGGCTAGGTAAGACATAATGGTGTCTGGAACTGGGCTTCAAGAGCTGTGGAAAGAAGAGGACAGTTTTAAGACATTAGTGGCTTAGAAATAAGGTCAGGAAGATGGAGAAATCGAAGTGCATTATATTTCTTTTGAGATAAGGAAAATTAGTGGTGCTCACTAGTCATAAAAGAGTTAACTGAGAAAAGAACAAGATTTGGAAGGAAGAGAAAGAGGTGGGCTCAAATATTTGCTCCAGGGCATATAATATAATATATCTAGGATGTCAAGGATCTCAAGGATCTATAGGATCTAAAGATCTATAGGATCTCAATAGAGAAGTTTGAACTCTAGATGTAAATTTTAGAATCATTGCTATGGATATTTAAAATTATAGTAATGGATAAAGTATAGTGAGTTGGAATAACATGGGATAAAAGGGGACCAAGATTAAATTCTGGTAAGTGTCAATATTGAGAGCTCAAATAGAAAGAAGAGACTCAAAAAGGAACAACCATAGAAGTCAGAACAAAGCAAGAGAATGGGACACTACAGAATTCGGTTAGTTTCTCCGAAAGCAGACCTTGGGGAAAAAATTGAGTATAATAATTGAATTGAGAAGCATTCTCCTCCCTCCTAAATCCATTTGGAAATGGGATAGTTAGGGAAGTAAGAAAGTCAAAAAGAGCTAGGAGGAGTTAAAATGGTGGCATAGTACGGGGATCCTATGCTTGTCTCATCCTTTAAACACAGCTAGATAAGTATCAAATCATTCTGAACACCCAAGAACTCGATCTGAGGACTGAGAGAACAAACCTCACATATAGAGGGAGAAAAATAGCCACATTGTGGAAAGGAGGAGCTGCAGGGAGTTGATTTGGGAGGGAAAAGATTTGTAGGTGCTCTAAAGGGGAGGGAGCTGAGCATGGACGGTGGGGGGGGCGGGGGGGGGCGGCAGTGGAGAAAGAGAGAAAGCAGTGCACAGGGATTGCACATGAAAAATACTTCTCCCAAACCATTGGCAGTGAAAAGGAGAGGGGCTAATTATGTTTTTTAAAGCAGTGGAGCTCAAAGTTGGAATTTTGGAGGTCCATGCCATTGAGGGGATCATGCCTGTCAGGCTTTGTGGTGCTCCTGTGGGGAAGGAGGGCAGAGGCTTGGGAGCAGACAAGCGGTTTTAGGATCCTCTGGATGGCAGTGGAGAGACTGTTCTCCTTCTTGGGGTGCATTTGGGAGAGGTGACACTGCCTCTCGGGGGACAAAAGAGACGGTGGGCACTGTTGAGCAACCCTGTTAATTAGCATAGCAACAAAAGCAACTGCTGAAGGTACCATAAACTCTGAGCCCTTGTCCAGTAGTGCAGCCACTTTTCTGAGACAAACCAGCATCAGCCACAGTGCAGCAAAACCCACCCCCAAAGGATCATCACAGGTCCAATCACACCGGATCCCTAAAATTTGAAATTTTGAAATGCAACTCCTTGCCTGAGATAAAACACAGGAGCACTGTGCCACCAGGTAGGAAGACATCTTGGACACAGACAGGGTGAAGGCAAGGTTCTGATGGAAGCCTGGGATGTAAGAGGGGGAGATTATTCACTCTTCTGTGAGGGTTTCCTGAAGAGTGGCAAGCACGAACTTCCTTCTCCAGGGACTAGAGAGCAGACCAATGCCATTTTTCACCCTGCCCATCAGCAGACTGACTTCAGTGAGCAACACAGTGGGGATTGGAGTCAACTACGTCAAGCCCAGCCCCTCCATGCCCTGCAGGTGCATCTTTACTAGGGCAAGTCAGCCTGAGAACCAATGAAGCAGGCCCCTCCCCCAAAGGACCAGCAAAACCCTTTGCATGCACCAAGTCTACTGATCATAGAGTGCTGCAAATCTTCAGCTCTAGGGGAAATAGGATCTAGCCTCTTTTATCAAGTAGACCAAACACACCTAGCTAAAACTTGCCACAGAGTGGACAATGTCTAAACACTCCCACTGCAGACAGGGAAAAAAATCTGCAGGGAACTGACCTGAGAGAAAGAGCAGTCAAAACACAATAGCAGAGTGCACACTCAAAACACTTTCTGCAGCACCAGGCCCTGGACAGTATTGGACCTCTTCTTAATACAGCCATTACTCTCAGGAGCAGAAAATATAACAGACTTTCCTAACATGCAAAAGAACAGTGACCAAGAGAAAAAGACAAGATGGAGGAATTCACCGCAAAACAAAGATCAGGAAGAGGTCATGGCCAGGGATCTGATCAAAACAATATAAGTAATATGCCTGAACCAGAATTAAAATAATCATAAGGATACCAGCTAGGCTTGAGAAAGTATCGAAGATACTAGAGAGTCCCTTACTGCAGAGATAAAAGAACTAAAAACTAGTCAGGCTGAAATTAAAACAAACAAAAGACGCTCAGTGGGAGTGGTTAAGATAGCAGAGGAGTAGGGACCTTTTCTTCTTTGGTATCTGGAATTCAGCTATATAGTTATTAAATATTCTGAACATCATGAAATCAATCAGAGATCTGAGAAAAGAAATGCTGCAAGTCTACCAATAGAAAAGCGACGACTTTTTGGAAGGTAGGAGGTGTGGACTTGAATCCAGGGCTATATAACAGACGATACGGTGAGGAGAGGGAGCCAGCTTAAGGAGGCTACTGCCATGTATAATAAGCTATGGAATGCAAAATCAGAACTTTCAGAAGTCTGCTATAGTGGGGGACATCCCTAGTTTAAAGGTGCTTAGGTGGCAAAGCAGGGCAGTATCCCAAGTAGGATAGTGGTCTCAGGATCTCTAGGATCACAAGAAGAACAGGGATGCCTGAATGTGGCAGAGTTCCCAGGTATTGGAGAGGGGAAGCTAGCTGAAAACAGGGAATCTTGGCCCTGGCTTTCCACTTGGTGTTGTCATAAACTGTGAACTGCTGCATAGTCATGTGACTACTCTCCTGGCAGGAGCCCAGCAAAAGCCAGAAGCACTGTGAGACCATCCTCTCTCCCCCAGGAGGAACAGCAGGGGTCTGTGCCATAGGAGTCTATAAAATCTGGAGACTTGAATCTCAGTCATGTGCCTGAGATAAAAATGCTCGGTCACAGGCTGGGTGAACACAGAGTTTGGACAGAAAGCAGGGAGACAAAAATAATTGACTGCTGTTCTGTGAGGGCTCATTGAGAGTAGGGCGTGCACACTTTCAGCTCTGGGGTAGAGAGTGGGGGCTGCCGTATTCATTCCCTGTATTAGTGCTGAGAGCCTTTCTGGGAGCAAAACATGCCACACAGTGCAATGTGGAACTGCTTACACTGAGCCCATCCCCTGGCAAGGGAGGCACATTTCCGCAAGTGCAAAGGCACCTGAGAATCAGTGCAACAGGCCCCTCTCCCAGAAGACCAAGAACATCTGGCTAGGACCAACTTTATTGATCATAGAGGAATGCAAAACTTCAGCTCTTGGGAAAAAAAAATATATAGCATTTGTAGGGTCTCTTTTATTCATTCTTTAATATTTCAGTTTATTTTTTCAGATATTATTTTTTCAAGTATTTATTTTAATTTCAGTTAGTTAACATATAGTGTAATATATTCTTACAGTGGATTATGTTTATTCACTGTGCTAAAAATTAAAATATCTTGCCAGACATTTAAGAGAAACTGAGTGTCCTTTCAATTACAGGGTTTCCCATTGAAAGCCACACACCTAAATGTCTTGCTCTTTTCCCCCCCTATTTTATTTATTTATTTATTTATTTTTAATTTTTAATTTATCTTTTAAATTTCTTTTCAGTGTTCCAGAATTCATTGTTTATGCACCACACTCAGTTTTTTATTCTTTTTTTAAAATTTTTTATTTTTTATAAACATATAATATATTTTTATCCCCAGGGATACAGGTCTGTGAATCGTCAGGTTTACACACTTCACAGCACTCACCATAGCACATACCCTCCCCAATGTCCATAACCCCACCCCCTTTCTCCCAGCCCCCCTCCCCCAGCAACCCTCAGTTTGTTTTGTGAGATTAAGAGTCACTTATGGGGGGGCGGTGCCTCTGTGGCTCAGTGGGTTAAAGCCTCTGCCTTCAGCTCAGGTCATGATCCCAGAGTCCTGGGATCAAGCCCCACATCGGGCTCTCTGCTCGGCAGGGAGCCTGCTTCCTCCTCTCTCTCTGCCTGCCTTTCTGCCTACTTGTGATCTCTGTCAAAT
Organism: Mustela nigripes; assembly: GCF_022355385.1. Lineage (NCBI taxonomy): Eukaryota > Metazoa > Chordata > Mammalia > Carnivora > Mustelidae > Mustela > Mustela nigripes. The sequence goes on from NC_081563.1 coordinate 113,963,984, forward strand.
AAATAAATAAAATCTTAAAAAAAAAAAAAAAGAGTCACTTACGGGTTTTCTCCCTTCCAATCCCATCTTGTTTCATTTATTCTTCTCCTACCCCCTTAACACCCCATGTTGCATCTCCACTTCCTCACATCAGGGATATCATATGATAGTTGTCTTTCTCTGCTTGACTTATTTCACTAAGCATGATACCCTCTAGTTCCATCCACATCATCGCAAATGGCCAGATTTCATTTCTTTTGATTGCTGCATAGTATTCCATTGTGTATATATACCACATCTTCTTGATCCATTCATCTGTTGATGGACATCTAGGTTCTTCCCATAGTTTGGCTATTGTAGACATTGCTGCTATAAACATTCGGGTGCACGTGCCCCTTCGGATCACTACGTTTGTATCTTTAGGGTAAATACCCAGTAGTGCAATTGCTTGGTCATAGGGTAGTTCTATTTTCAACATTTCGAGGAACCTCCATGCTGTTTTCCAGAGTGGTTACACCAGCTTGCATTCCTACCAACAGTGTAGGAGGGTTCTCCTTTCTCCGCATCCTTGCCAGCATCTGTCATTTCCTGACTTATTAATTTTAGCTATTCTGACTGGTGTGAGGTGATATCTCATTGTGGTTTTGATTTGTATTTCCCTGATGCCAAGTGATATGGAGCACTTTTTCATGTGTCTGTTGGCCATGTGGATGTCTTCTTTGCAGAAATGTCTGTTCATGTCTTCTGCCCATTTCTTGATTGGATTATTTGTTCTTTGGGTGTTGAGTTTGCTAAATTCTTTATAGATTTTGAACACTAGCCCTTTATCTGATATGTCGTTTGCAAATCTCTTCTCCCATTCTGTCAGTTGTCTTTTGGTTTTGTTAACTGTTTCCTTTGCTGTGCAAAAGCTTTTGATCTTGATGAAATCCCAATAGTTCATTTTTGCCCTTGCTTCCCTTGACTTTGGCGATGTACCTAGGAAGATGTTGCTGCGGCTGAGGTCAAAGAGGTTGCTGCGTATGTTCTCCTCAAGGATTTTGATGATTCCTTTCTCACAGTGAGGTCCTTCATCCATTTTGAGTCTATTTTTGTGTGTAGTGTAAGGAAATGGTCCAATTTCATTTTTCTGCATGTGGCTGTCCAATTTTACCAACACAATTTATTGAAGAGGCTGTCTTTTTTCAATTGGACATTCTTTCCTGCTTTGTTGAAGATTAGCTGGCCATAGAGTTGAGGGTCTATTTCTGGGCTCTCTATTCTGTTCCACTGATTTATGTGTCTGTTTTTGTGCCAGTACCATGCTGTCTTGATGACGACAGCTTTATAATAGAGCTTGAAGTCCAGAATTGTGATGCCACCACTTTGGCTTTCTTTTTCAATATTCCTTTGGCTATTTGAGGTCTTTTCTGGTTCCATATAAATTTTAGGATTATTTGTTCCATTTCTTTGAAAAAGATGGATGGTACTTTGATAGGAATTTCATTAAATGTGTAGATTGCTTTAGGTAGCATAGACATTTTCACAATATTTATTCTTCCAATCCAGCAGCATGGAACATTCCCAGTTTTTTATTCTTTTAAAATTTTTTATTTGTATGTATATATACAATTATATAAATTATATATTTTTTAATTTTTGGTTTCTGCTCATTGTATTTTATTTTACTTTATATATATACACAAATTTTTCTTTCTTTACTATTTTGGGATCTAGCTTTTTTTAACGAGCAGATCAAAATATACCCAGGATCTAGTATTTTGTTTTGTTCTGCTTTGATTTTGTTTTTATTTTGTTTCATTGGGTTTTCTCCTGGCTTGTTTTGTTATTTTTTTTTCTGCTTTTGTTGTTGGTATTGTTGTCTTTTCTCTCTCTTTCTTCTATTGTTTTCTGGACTTAATGACAAGATGGAGAAATTCACCACAAGAGAAAAAGTAAGAGGTAGTACTCACTGCCAGGGATTTAATCACTATCAATATAAGTAAGATGTATGAAGTAGAATTTAAAACAATTATAAAGATACTATCTGGGCTTGAAAAAAGTCTAGAAGACACCAGTGAAACCCTTACTGTAGAAATCAGAGAACTAAAGTCTAATCAGGCCAAAATTAAAAATGCTGTTACTGAGGTGCAGTAAAAAATGGATGCTCTAACACTGAGGATAAACGAAGTAGAAGAGTCTGTGGTATAGAAAACAAAATGATGGGAAATAGAAGAGAGAAAGGCAACTACTGGATTATGAAGGGAGACTTGGAGAAATAAAAAATTCCATAAAACAAGATAGTAACTGGATAGTAAAACTCTGAGAAGATGAAGAGGGACAGAGAGAGGCAGAAGGTTTATCTGAACAAATTATAGCTGAGAACATTCCTAACCTGGGGAAGGAAAGAGGCATTTAAGTCCAGGAGGCACAGAGAAACTCCCTCAAAATCAATAAAAATGGGTCAACACCTCTACATATGATAGTGAAACTTGTAAATTTCAGAGATAAAGAGAAAATCTTGAAAGCAACTCAGGACAACAGGTGTTTAACCTACAGGGGTAGGAAGGTAAGGTTATCAGCAGATGTGTCCACAGAGACCTGACAGGCCAGAAAGCACTGGCATGATGTATTCAATGTTAAATTGGAAAGATACACAGCCAAGAATACTTTATCCAGAAAGGCTGTCATTCAGAATAGAAGGAGAAATGAAGTTACCAGGACAAACAAAAACTAAAGGAATTTGTAAACACTAAACCAGGCCTGCTAGAAATATTAAAAGGGATCCTTTGAGTGAAGAGAAAGTGCAAAAGTAACAAAGACCACAAAAGAACAGAGATAATCTACAGAAACAGTGACTTTACAGGTAATACAATGGTATTAAATTCATATCTTTCAATAATTACTCTGAATGTAAATGGACTAAATGCTCCAATCAAAAGACATAGGATATCAGATTGTATAAAAACAAATAAGACCCATCAATATGGCATCTACAAGAAGACTAATTTTAGACCCAAAGACACCTCCAGATTGAAAGTGAGGGGGTAGAAAACAGTTTTCTTGCTAATGGACATCAAAAGGAAGCTGGGGTAGCAAACCTTATATCAGAAAAATTAGATTTTAAACCAAAGACTGTAATAAGTGGTGATGAAGGACATTATATCATAATAAAAGAATCTATCCAACAAGAAGATCAGTTATAAATATTTATGCCCCTAACTTGGAAGCAGCCAAATATATAAACCAATTAATAACAAAATTAAAGAAACACATTGATAATAATACAGCAATGATAGGGAACTTTAACACCCCCCCACACACACACACACAGCTATGGATAGAACATCTAAGCAGATCAACAAGGAAGCAAGGGCTGTGAATGACACACTGGACTAGGTGGACTTAACAGATATATTCAGAACATTTTATCTTAATTGTCTTTGGAAGAACAAATATCGAGAAAATGTCTATGCCACCCAAAACAATATACACATTCAATGCAATGCCTATCAAAATACCATCAGCATTTTTCATAGAGCTGGAACAAACAGTCCTAAAATTTGTGTGGAACCAGAAAAGACCCTGACTAGCCAAAGTAATGTTGAAAAAGAAAAGCAAAGCTGGGTGCATCACAATTCCGTACTTCAATCTATATTACAAAGCTGAAATCATCAAGACAGTATGGTACTGGCACAAAAACAGACACATAGATCACTGGAACAGAAGAGAAGGCCCAGAAATGGACACTCACCTCTGTGGTCAACCAAACTTTGACAAAGCAGGAAAGAATATCCAAAGGAAAAAAGAAGATCTCCTCAAGAAATGGTATTGGAAAAATTGGACAGCCACATTCAGAAAAATGAAACTGGACCACTTTCTTACACCACAAACAAAAATAACTCAAAATGGATGAAAGACCTCAATGTCAGACAGGAATCCATCAAAACCCTAGGGGAGAACACAGGCAGCACCTTCTTTGACCTTGGCTGTTGCAACTTTTTGCTAGACACATCTCCAAAGGCAAGAGAAATTAAAGCAAAAATGAACTATTAGGTGAAAAGCTTTTGCACACCAAAAGAAACACTCAACAAACTAGACGGCAGCTAGGGAATGGGAGAAGATACTTGCAAATGTCTTAAGAGAGAAAGAGCTTGTATCAAAAATTCATGAAGATCTTGTGAAACTCAACATCCAAGAAAACAAATAATCCAGTCAAGAAATGGGCGAAGACATGAACAGACATTTCTCCAAAGAAGACCTACAAATGGCCAACAGACACGTGAAAAAATGCTCCACATTACTCTGTCAGGGAAATACAAATCAAAACCACAATGAGGGGGAACCTGGGTGGCTCAGTCGGTTAAGTGTCTGCCTTTGGTTCAGGTCATGGTCTCAGGGTCCTGGGATTGAGCCTCACATCAGGCTCCCTGCTGAAAAGGAAGTCTGTTTCTCCCTCTTCCTCTGCAGCTCCTGCTGATTGTGCTCTCTTGCTCTCTCTCGCTCTCTCTCTGTCAAATAAATAAATAAAATCTTTTAAAAAAATACATACACAGTGAGATGCCACCTCACACAGACCATTCTCTTACACCGTACACAAAGATAAACTCAAAATGGATAAAAGACCTCAACATGAGACAGGAATCCATCAGATTCCTAGAGGAGAACATAGGCAGTAACCTCTTCAATATCAGCCACAGCAACTTCTTTCAAGATATGTCTCCAAAGGCAAAGGAAACAAAAGCAAAGATCAACTTTTGGGACATCATCAAAATCAAAAGCTTCTGCACAGCCAAGGAAACAGTCAAGAAAACAAAGAGGCAACCCACGGAATGGGAGAAGATATTTGCAAATGACAGTACAGACAAAAGGTTGATATCCTGGATCTATAATGAACTTCTCAAACTCAACACACACAAAACAGACAACCATATCAAAAAATGGGCAGAAGATATGAACACACTTCTCCAATGAAGACATACAAATGGCTATCAGACACATGAAAAAATGTTCATCATCACTAGCCATCAGGGAGATTCAAATTAAAACCACATTGAGATACCACCTTACACCACTTAGAATGGCCAAAATTAGCAAGACAGGAGACAACATGTGTTGGAGAGAACGTGGAGAAAGGGGAACCTTTCTTACACTGTTGGTGGGAATGCAAGTTGGTGCAGCCTCTTTGGAGAACAGTGTGGAGATTGCTCAAGAAATTAAAAACAGAGCTTCCCTATGACCCTGCCATTGCACTCCTGGGTATTTACCCCAAAGATACAGATGTCGTGAAAAGAAGGGCCATCTGTACCCCAATGTTTATAGCAGCAATGGCCACGGTCGCCAAACTGTGGAAAGAACCAAGATGCCCTTCAACGGACGAATGGATAAGGAAGATGTGGTCCATAGACACTATGGAGTATTATGCCTCCATCAGAAAGGATGAATACCCAACTTTTGTAGCAACATGGACGGGACTGGAAGAGATTATGCTGAGTGAAATAAGTCAAGCAGAGAGAGTCAATTATCATATGGTTTCACTTATTTGTGGAGCATAACAAATAACATGGAGGACAAGGGGAGTTAGAGAGGAGAAGGGAGTTGGGGAAAATTGGAAGGGGAGGTAAACCATGAGAGACTATGGACTCTGGAAAACAATCTGAGGGTGGGAGGTTGGGAGAACCAGGTGGTGGGTATTAGAGAGGGCATGGATTGCGTGGAGCACTAGGTGTGGTGCAAAAACAAGGAATGCTGTTATGCTGGAAATAAAAAAAATAATAAAATAAAATGGCTAAAATTAACAACTCGGGAAACAACAGATATTGGCAAGGATGCAGAGAAAGGGGAACCCTCTTGCAGTGTTGGTGGGAATGCAAACTGGTGCAGCAACCTCAGAAGGTTCCTCAAAAAGTTAAAAATAGAACTATTTAATGACCCAATAAAATTGCACTACTAGGTATTTACCCACAGGATACAAAAATACTGATTTGAAGGGGCACATGACCCCCAGTGTTTATAACAACATTATCAACAATAACCAAATTATGGAAAGAACCCAAACACCCATCAACTGATAAATGGATAAAGAAGTTGAAGTATATATACCATGAAATATTACTCAACCATCAAAAATAATAAAATCTTTCATTTGCAATGATGTGGATGGAGCCAGAGTGTACTATGATAAATGAAATCAGTCAGTCAGAAAAAGACAAATACCATACAATTTCACTCACATGTGGAAATTAAGAAACAAAACAGATGAGCATAGAGGTATGGAGAAAAAAAGATGAGAGAGAGGGAAAGAAACCATAAAAGATCCTCAACTATAGAGAACAAACAGGGTTTATGGAGGGGAGTTGGGGGCGGTGGGCTTAATGGATGATGTTACTAAGGACACTTGCGATGAGCACTGGGTGTTATGTATAAGTGATGAGTCACCAAATTCTACAACTGAAACCAATTTTTACAATATATGTTAACTAACTGGAATTTAAATAAAAACTTGAAGTTATAAAAAAAGAGAGAAAGCCAGAAGTAGGTGAGTTATACAGTTAGTTACTACTGACTGACTAAAGCATAATCCCATGGGAAACTCTGGCAGCCAGTGTATGAAACAAGCCTCAGAATTATCGTTTTTGAGAATGAAAGGAGCTGGAGTATTTGTCTGCCACCTAGCCAGCAAATAGTTGATAGGTGATCTCAGAGTGAGTTCATAATTCCCTCTCATTTCTGTATTGCTCTGTGTTAGGGCTATTTCACACGCAATCGGTAATGCTTTGAGGATAACTGCCAGTTGCAGGCTGGTGTGCATGAAAATGGTAAATGTGGAAAGGATCCAAGGAAAATTGAATCAGATATGACTAGATTATGCAAGAGGGGGAAATGTTTCTTAAAGCAATGAGTGGACTTTTGTAGGTAAACTTTGCTGAGAAGTTCAATAAGATAAGGGCAGAAGTGTCCATTATGTTCAACATGATGACTGTCACTGGTAACCATGAGAGGAGCAGTTTCCCAGTGGTAGGGAAAAAAGAAACATAAGTAAAGTTGGTGAAATGTGAATGAGAAAAGTCAAAGTATTACCTGGAGACAAAACTCTTAATAAGTTTAGTAGGAGGAAAGGCAGAGAAATAGAGAGGTTCTTAGAGGACAATAGAGAGCCAAGTGAGCATTTTTCAGGGATGTTTTGAAGAATGGGAAATAACAGAGCATGTTTGAAGGCACTTAAGAAGAAACCAGTAGAAAGGGAGAGATTAATGTAGAATAGGGAAATGAGACAATGAAAGGGCATAGTCCTTTGTAGTTGGCAAGAATCAAAATCACATTTGACAGGTCAAGATAGAGAAGGCACACATCCTCAGTTATGTCAAGAGGGAAAGAGAAGATGGATGCACGGCATATTGGTAAGATGTTGACCATGGTAAAAATAAAAAGTTCAATTTTTAATTTTTTAATTTTTTGCTTTTTGTTTGTTTATTAATTTTCTTTTAGATTCCACATATGAGTGAAGCAATATAAGACTTGTGTTTCTCAATCTGATTTATTTCACTTAGCAAAATACCCTCTAAGCCCATCTGTTTTTGTAAAGGCACAATCTCATCCTTTTTATGGCTGCATAATATTTCATTGTGTATATGTTCCACATCTTCCTCATCCATTTGTCTGTTGGTGGACCCTTGAGTTTCTTCCACATCTTGGCTATTGTGAAGAATGTTACAATAAACATAGGGGTGCATATACCTTTTCATATTAGTGTTTTCATTTTCTTTGGGTAAATACTCAGTAGTAGAATTATTAACTTATATAGTATTTCTATTTTTAATTTTTTCTGACTGAAAGCAGATGCTTAACTATGACTGAGACTCCCAGGTGCTCCTGCAAGGTAATATGTAATCACGGTTTTGATTTGTATTCTCCTGATGATTGGTAATGTTGAGCATCTTTTCATGTGATTCTGAATTTTTCAAACCTTGAAGAATGGGATAAAGTCATAAGCTGGGAGGGAGAGGCACAAAGAAAAGGAGAACAGGAGAATTAAAGAAAAAGAAGGGTCAGTATAAAATAGCTGTCTAGAAAAAGGGGAAGATGAGCTCACACACAAGAAATACAGTAGGATTTCTGACCAGTGTGATAATTCATTTGTGGGATGTGGATATGAATAAAATGAAACTAGCCTGCTCCATTGTATGATCATAATTCTGTAACAGCTAGGGTAACTGAGGCAGAAGATAGAGTTAGTGATCTAGAGGACAAACTGATAGAGAAAAAGGATCAGGAGGAGGCCTGGAACAAACAGCTTGGAAGCCATGAAAACAGAATTAGGAAAATAAATGATGCCATGAAACATTCCAGCATCAGAATTATTGGAATCCCTGAGGGGGAGGAGAAAGAAAGAAGACTAGAAGATATAGTTGAACAAATTCTCCATGAAAATCTCCCCAATCTGGTGAAAGGAACCAGCATTTGTATCTTAGAGGCAGAAAGGTCTCCCCCCAAGATCATAGAATCTAGAAAGACCTTGAGACACCTGATTGTGAAAATGATGAATCATAATTTTAGACAGGAGCTCTTGAAAGCAGCTAGGGGGAAGAGATTCCTTCCATACAGAGGAAGGCCCATCAGAATAACGTCACACCTGTCCACAGAAACCTGGCAAGCCAGGAAGGGCTGGCAAGATGTATTCAGGGCAGTAAATGAAAAGAACATGCAGCCAAGAATACTTTATCCAGCAAGACTGACATTCAAAATGGATGGAGAGATAAAGAGCTTCCTAGACCGGCAAGGTTTAAAAGAGTATGTGACCGCCAAGCTGGCACTACAAGGAATATTAAGGGGGGTTCTATAAAAGGAAAAAACCCAAGAATATCATTGAACAGAAATTTATGGAGACAATCTATAGAAACAAAGACTTCACAGGTAACACAATGTCAATAAAAACAAGATCTCAATAATCACTCTCAATGTGAATGGCCTAAATGTGCCCATAAAACAGCACATGGTTGCAGATTGGATAAAATGACAGGACCCATCCATATGTTGTCTACAAGAAACCCATTTTGAACCTAAGGATACACCCAGACTGAAAGTGAAGGGATGGAGAAGCATCTTTCATGCCAGTGGGCCTCAAAAGAAGGCTGGAGTAGTGATTCTCATATCAGATAAATTAGATTTTAAACTAAAGACTGTAGTCAGAGATACAGAAGGACACTACATCATTCTTAAAGGTTCTATCCACCAAGAAGATCTAACAACTGTAAATATTTATGCCTCCAATATGGGAGCAGCCAACTACATCAGACAACTGTTAATCAAGATAAAGAGTCATATTGATATGAATACATTAATAGTAGGGGATCTTAACATGCCACTCTCAGTAATAGATCATCCAAGCAGAAAATCAATAAAGAAACAAGAGCATTGAATGACACATTGGACCAGATGGACCTCATAGATATATACAGAACATTCCACCCTAAAACAACAGAATACTCATTCTTCTCGAGTACACATTAAATCTTCTCCATAGTAGACCACATACTGGGTCACAAATCAGGGCTCAACTGATACCAAAATATTGAGATTATTCCCTGCATATTCTCAACCATGACCATCTTTTTCATCACATTGCCTGCAAAGTGCAAAAGTTAGTGTATTCTAGGCAGAGGAAGCAGCTAGAGCAAAGGTTCTATGTATTTTTTTTAAAGATTTTATTTATTTATTTGACTGAGAGAGAGAGAGAGAGGGAGAGATCACAAGTAGGCAGAGTGGTAGGCAGAGAGAAACAGGGAAGCAGGCTCCCTGCTGGGCAGAGAGCCCAATGCGGGGCTTAATCCCGGACCCTGAGATCATGACCTGAACTGAAGGCAGAGGCTTAACCGACTGAGCCACCCAGGCTCCCTGCAAAAGTTCTATATTAGAGTAAGCCTGGTATATATGAGAAAGGGGAAATAATTCTCAAAACAATCTTTTCTGGATTTAATTTGATAATGTGTAAAAAGCACCTTTCATGGGTTGACATATATAAAGCTCCTGCTATATATATATAAATAAACTTCTTAGCCCAGCAGGAGACAAGCATGTATGTGTATGTGTGTGTACATATATATATATATACATATATATATGTATATATATACACATATACATATACATGCTTGGGAGACAAGCATGTATGTGTGTGTGTGTGTGTGTGTATATATATATGTACATACATAAATGAAAGATTGAAGAAACATTATTCTAGAGTGAGAGAGTACTTTTCCTTGTGTGTATGTATATATATATACACATACACACACACATACATGCTTGTCTCCTGCTGGGCTAAGAAGTTTATTTCACCCAGCCACCCACCTCCCACCCACCTCCCACCCACCTCCAATGATTCATTCTCTTACTATTTACTGGCTCAAATTTACTTGCTTATGTTAGAATTTTCTGTAAGTTTCAAATGTAGACATTCCACTTCTTTCATACAAGACAAATTTTGACATCACATCTTCATTTCTTGCTTCTACAAAGATTACTTCTCAATTTTTCTCTTCTTCCAGGGTATCTATTCTTGAAAGCTCCTCATTCAACAAAGTTTGAGCCCCTAACTATAGTACAGACTTCATTCTAAGTGCTTAAGGTACATTCATGGACTAAACAGACAAAGTCACATGAAGCTTACTTTCTACTAGAGCAAGGCAGACAATGAAAAACAGCAAATTTTCTTATATGTGAGAAGGTGATAAGTGGTTTGCAGAAATAAGAGAGAATCTATTTGGAGGATTATGGGGGGCAGATTGCGGTTTCTTTCTTTACTTTTTTAAGTAAAGATTTGTTTATTTTAAAAACAGTTTTTTTGTTTTGTTTTGTTTTTAGATTTTACTTATTTATTTGACAGACAGAGATCACAGTAGACAGAGAGGCAGGCAGAGAGAGAGAGAGAGGGAAGCAGGCTCCCCGCTGAGCAGAGAGCCCGATGCGGGACTCGATCCCAGGACCCTGAGATCATGACCTGAGCCGAAGGCAGCGGCCTAACCCACCAAGCCACCCAGGCGCCCCAAGATTTATTTATTTTAGAGAGAGAGAGAGAGAGAGAGAACACAGGAAGGAGGGATAGAGGGAAAGGGAGACTCTCAAGCAGACTCTGCTGAGCATGGAGCCCAAGGCAGGGTTCAATCTCATGACACTGGGATCACAATCTGAGGTGAAGCCAAGAGTCAGACACTTAACTGACTGTGCCACCAAGGCACACCCAGACTGCAATTTCTTAAACAGCCATTAGCATAGGGCTTGAAAGAAGGTTACAAGCAAAACAGTGACTTGAAGGAAGTAAAGAAATTAGCCACAACAATACCTGGGGCAAGTGCATTCTAAGTAGAGGGAACAGGGTTGAGCAAGCCAGGCATGTCTGAGGAAAAGCATTGAAACCATAGTGGTTCTAGTGAAGTGAGCAAGGACTAGAATAGTAGATGAGGTGAGAGAGGTCATAAGGGACAGATTGTGGAGAGCAGGTGGGCCGCTGTTAGGACCCTAGTTATTTGAGTGAAGAGGGGGCCATTGCAGAGTTTTGAGCCAGAGAGGTACATAATCTGACTTCAATGGGAGTGAAGTCTGCTATCTTGATGGCAGATTGCAGGAGGCCAGTGTAAAAGGACAGATACCTGTGAGGAAGCTATAGCAGTAGGAGGTGAGAGATGGTAGTGACTTGAATCAGAATGGTAGCAGTGGAGGTGGTGAGATTGGTTGACTCTGGACATAATTTGCAAGTAGACTCTTTGACAGATATGGATGTCACAGCTAAAAATACCAAGGATAATTCCAAGAATATGGCTTGAATTATGGCAACTGGGAATAATCTATAATTGAATGTATTTCTGTTTAGAATGACAGTAGTCATTTTTTTTCAAAGCTCCTCATTCTGGAACTATGTTGTTAAAACTTGTGACCTCCGTCACCAATATCTCAAAATCATAAAACTAAAGAATATGTTAACAACTGTATTATTTCAGACACATAAGCCATTTGCCAAAACATTATCCCATGTAGAAATACTCTCTAAAACATACCAGATGCAGAATCAAAAAACATCATCTTAAATATAGTTACTGCCATTGATGGACAGTGTGGCTTGGTAAAAGCACCAGATGCTGTCTCACTTGAAAATACAGAAATAAACTCAAATACATTAAATAGTTAAATTTCAAAACAGAACCTATAAGGGAAAATCTATAAGTCAACAGTAATAAAAACTATCCCTCAAAACAAAAAGGAAAGATAGCTATAGCCATACAATTTTTAGAAAAATTAAAATACAGAATAAATATATATCTGAAGTTTGACTTCTTCATACTGAGTAAAATAGAAACAATTATATCTTTAAATATTATCCTTTGTGTAAAGGTTTTATGTCTAAGAACATTTATATAGAACATGAATCATGTATATAACAAATGCACTTAGTAGCCAAAATAATGACATAAATGTTCAGTTCTTAAATTGGATAAATAATTTGCAGAGCATCCATTCATTGATGTTTTATGCAATTATCGAGAATTCAGTTCTTGGAAAATATTTAATATATGGGAAAATACTAATAAGATAATAGAAATTTTTGGGACACCTGGGTGGCTCAGTTGGTAAAGCAGCTGCCTTCAGCTCAGGTCATGATCCCAGCGTCCTGGGATCGAGTCCCACATCGGGCTCTTTGCTCAGCAGGGAGCCTGCTTCTCCCTCTGCCTCTGCCTGCCATTCTGTCTGCCTGTCCTCTCTCTCTTCCCCTCTCTCTCTCTGATAAATAAATAAAATTTTAAAAAAAATAAATAAAGATAATAGAAATTTTAAAGTAGGTTACACATTTATTTATATAGTATCCAAGGAATCTGAAGAAGAGCAACAGAACAAAACTTTCTTTATTATTTCAAAACTTTTAAAGATGTCAGCAAATAGTTCATAATCAGAAATGCGCCCACCCACTATAAGTTTTATGCATCTGTTAATAATAATAAAGTAAGTTTCTATATTGATAAATCTCTAAGACATGCTGGTAGTACTTTGCAGAAGAATCCACATGGTTCATTTACACTGTGTTTTTTTTTTAATCTAAGATATATATATATGCATATGCACTAGGATACATAAGTAATTGGTAAGATTGGTAAGCATATATATATACATATGTACATATATATATGCTAGGATGTAAAAGTAATTGATAAGATTGATTGAGAGATTCTAAATGAAAGATTGAAGAAACATTATTCTAGAGTGAGAGAGTACTTTTCCTTAAACTCATATAAACCTACCAGGTGCTTGATACTTTGTATCAATTTTAAGTACTATTATTCAATGAAAAGGAAATAATTTCCAAAAATAGCATTACTTAAAAAGCAGGAATAAACTCATTCATACTGATCTAAAACCAGAGGCTTACTGTAACACTGGAGTCAGACTAAGACTTCTCAGAAGATTGAGGAGATGCCTCCAGTAGGGTCTTAGAAAGTAGGATCATGGAACTGCCATAATGAGAGCATTTCTGTGTTGTTTTTTTTTTTTTTTTAATTGGCCCAGGACTTTTCCTACAGATCCTCTTTTCCTCTCAAGATCCTGAAAGCTCAATTTCTATAACTTAACCATAGCTCCATCATCCCTACATTTTAGGGTTCCATTACCTTTTGTCACCAGATTTAGGAACCCACATATAATGGTCAGCATCAGGAAATTCATGGCTCCTGGCAGAGAGGAAGCTCTGTGTCCTGAAGAATCCAGAGCACTTGGCCCAGCTAGGAGTATAAATAGTCACCTCTACTTGTCTATCATGGGTGATGAACCAGAGATGGGGAGAATGCCATGCCATCCGGATCACCAGACCATTAACTTGCACCCTTGAGTGTGCATGACAAAATAATGCTCTGTTCTAGAAACTCTTAAAGGAAACTGAGGCCTTGCGAAATGAGTTATAATCCCGAGGAAGTATAGGGTCTGATGGGAAGAAACAACTCCCAAAGGAAATTGTTCTCCTTAACCCTAGATGGGGCCAGTTACTTCTCCTCTCTTTATAAATATACACCAGTGTTTAAAAAAAAAAATGCTACATAAAGATCTCACTTATTTCGGACCAATAGCTTTTGACTTCCAGTAGAGTATCTTCCTCTTCGATCTGAATGATTACCAGATCCATTTTGTATTAATTTCTGTGTAAGTTATGAAGTTTAGTTTGAGATGGACTTTTTCTTTTTACTGTGGACATTCAATTCTGGCAGTAACAATTTATTGAAAGTACTATCCTTCCTCCATTGAATTGTTTTGACACATTTGCCAAAAATCAGGTGGCCATACTTGATTCTGTATTATGTTCCATTGATTATGTGTCTATTCCTCTGCCAGAACAGCACATTCTTGATTACTATATCTGTATAATATGTCTTGAGATAGTGCAATGATACTTCTTGCTTAATTCTTCTTTTAAAAATTTTGTTCACTGGGGTGCCTGGGTGGCTCAGTGGGTTAAAGCCTCTGCCTTAGGCTCAGGTCATGATCTCAGGGTCCTGGGATCGAGCCCCACATCAGGCTCTCTGCTCGCAGAGCCTGCTTCCTCCTCTTTCTCTCCCTGCCTGCCTGCCTCTCTGTCCACTTCTGGTCTCTATCTGTCAAATAAATAAAATCTTTAAAAAAAATTTTTTTTTGTTCACCTATACCAGTTCCTTTCAATAAAAACTGTAGAATAGTCTTTTATATATCTACAAAAGTTCTTGCTTGAGATTATGATTGCAATTGAGTAAACCTGTGTATTAGTCTGGGAGAAATGACTTCTTTGTTATGTTGAGTCTTCTAATCCATCTATGTATGCCTATGCCACTTAAGTGTTTTTTAAATTTCTTTCATCACTGTTTTGTAGTTTTTAGAATACAGACTTAAAATATTTTTCAATTTATAATTAAGTATTTTATGAGTAATTTTAAAAATTAATACTTTGTTTTTAATATTCACATGTGTTTACTAGTATACAGTAATATAATTCATGTTCATGTATTGACTTTGGATCCAGAAGCTTATTTAACTCAGTTATTAGTTCTAGGAGGCTTTTAAATTGATTCCTTGATCTTTTCTCTGTAGACTATCATGTCAGCTGTAAATGGGGACAATTTTCTTTCTTCCTTTGTAAACTCTGTATTTATTTCCTTTTCTTATCTTAACATGTTGAGTAGAATTTCCAGTATACATTACATAAGAAGGATAAGAGTGAATATCCTGGCACTTCTGTGATGGTGGAGGTATTCATTCTTTTACTATTACATATGACATTAGCTGTAGGTATTTTGTAGATTTTTTTTTAATCAGGTTGAGAAAGTTTCCCTACATTCTTAGTTTTCTGAGAGTTTTTATCATGAATGCATTTGAAAGTTATTCAAAGGCTATTTATACATCAACTGATTGGATTATATGATTTTTCTCTGTTAGCCTATGAATTTGCTAGATGACATTGATGATTTTCAAATATTTAACCACCTTTCATTCTGCAACAAATCCCACCTGGTCATGACTTTAATTCTTTTTATGTATTGCCCAATTCCAACTGCCAGTACTTTTTAATTGAAATAGTTGTAGATTGACATGTACTTGTAGGAAATAATTTAGAGCAATCTTGTGTACCCTTTATTTTATGTTCCCTAATAGTCACATTTTGCAAACCTATAGTGCAATATCAACAACCAGGATGTTGACAATGATACATTCCACCAGTCTTATTCTGGTTCCCCAGTTTTACTTGTAATTATTTGTGTGTGCATGTGTGTGTGTTGTGATAGTGTGTGTGGCTGCAGTTCCCTACACATGTATCACATGTAGGTTTGCATATCTACCACTCAAGATATACAGTTCCATCAGCATAAGTGTCCCACCTTCAGTTTACTTTGGCCTTGTTAAAAGTCAGTTGAGCATATTTGTATGATCTATTTCAGGTTCTGTAAGCATTTATCTCTCTGATCATACCACAGCTATACCTAAACCTTGATATTGGATGGAATGATACCTCCCACTTCATTCTCTGTTCACGATGGTTTTTTTTTTTATTTTTTTATTTTTTTTTTTAAAGATTTTATTTTTATTTATTTGACAGAGAGAAATCACAAGTAGGTAGAGAGGCAGGCAGAGAGAGAGAGGAGGAAGCAGGCTCCCTGCCGAGCAGAGAGCCCGATGCGGGACTCGATCCGAGGACCCTGAGATCATGACCTGAGCCGAAGGCAGCGGCTTAACCACTGAGCCAC
>NC_081563.1:113980291-113983335 GCF_022355385.1 Mustela nigripes
TATGTAGGAAGCAGGCTCCCTGCCGAGCAGAGAGCCCGATGCGGGACTCGATCCGAGGACCCTGAGATCATGACCTGAGCCGAAGGCAGCGGCTTAACCACTGAGCCACCCAGGTGCCCCTGTTCACGATGGTTTTACTGACTTCAGGGCTGATGCTCTTCTATACCAATTTATAATAATCTTGTCCATGTCTAGAAAAATCTTGCTTAGATTAGATAAGAATTTCATTAAACCTATAGATCAATGTTAAGTCTTCCAATCCCTGTACACAGAATGATTCACGGCATGTTTAATCTTCTTTGCCTCCATCAGAATTTTGTAATTTTCAGCATAGATTCTAAACATGTTTTGTTAAATGTATACCTAAGTATGCCATTTACTTTGGGAGTGATTATAATTAGTACTGCCTTAAAATTCCAGGTTCCATAAATATATTCTTAATACATAGAAAAGTAATTTAGTGAACCGATGTTTATTTGGGCAATTAGGATTGAAATTCAGGAGTCACATATTCAGATAGAAACCTGAATTCTTTTGTGTCTCAGCTTTTTTCCTGCAACACAGCCAAACTCACTATCTGATTCTTGTGCATTTTTCAGATAGATTTTTTTAGGGGATTTTCACCTGGATAATCATGTCATATGCAAACAGGCAGCTCTTTTTTCCTTTTCAATCTATATACCTATTATTTCCTGCTTTATTGCAATGGTTACAATTTCCAGTAATGTTAATGTGAAACCATTTAGTCTTTGATCATTAAATATGAGGGATTTATTTTGTAGATGTTCTTTATCCAACTGAGGTAATTCCCTTCTCACTTGTAGAGAATTTTTATCATGAATTAGTGTTTTGCAAAATGCTTTTTATGCGACAATCAATATGCTCATATTATTTTTAAAATTTTCCTATTGCTATGGTTACACTGATTTTTAAAAAGATTTCGTTTGTTTATTTATTTATTTATTTATTTATTTGGAGGGCATGATGTAGGGGGAGGGAGAGGAAGAGAGAATCTCAGGCAGACTCCATGCTGAGCAGGGAGCCCCACATAGGACTTATCGCATGACCCTGAGATTATTACCTGAGCTGACATCAACAGTCATTCACTTAACCAACTGAGCCAACCAGGCACCCTGCATTGATTTTTGAGTATTAAACCAGTCTTTTGTACCTGAAATAAATTATTTTTTATTCATTGCTGGATTCTATTTGTTAATATTTTAATGAGACATTTAAGTTAATATTTTACTGAGACATGTAAGTTCTTGAGAGCATTTGGTCTGTAGTTTTCATTTTTCATAATGTCTTCATCTAGTTTTACTATTAAAGTAATGCTGATGCTATAAAATGAGTTAGGAAGCATTTCCTCCTCTTATACTTTCTGGAAGAGATTGTGTGGTATTGGTATTCAATCTTTTTAAGTACAGGTATCTCTTACTTTTTGAAAGTTTGGGTTATACTAGTTAACTTTTATGAAAGCCCTAAATTGGAATCTGTTAGTTAGTTTTGCTAACTAAAAGAAATCTGAAGAGGATCTTTGCTTTTACAAAGAAGGCAAAAAGCAAAAATAGTGCTCAGTTCAGTGTTTGCTTTTCAGCGAGCTGTTACAGAGACAGCTCACACCTAGAGCAGCAAGGGGTGGCCCCACCAAACTCCTTCATCTGGGTCTACACTCAGCATCTCAGTATCAAGCCACCATAGCCTTGAACTATGTCTCTGAGCATCTGTACTTCGGATTTAGTTTGTGTATCCATTAGCAAGCTGTGTCCCAAGATATCAGAAAGCCTAAGAAAGTTTATTGTGGGGTCCAAAAACACTCAACAGATTTTCCATGTAGATTAAAGGTAATTGCTTCTTTGCTTTATGCCATTTTGGCTTACAAAAGTTTCATGGAAATGCTCCACCGTCGGATAGTGAGGGAAACCTGTACTGTGTGGAATTCTCCCATGAAACCATTCTGGCTTGGAGATTTCTGTTTCAAAGCTTTCAAATTACAGATTCAATTTCTTCAATGATTAGAGAACTATTCAGGTTGTCTATTTCATCGAGAATGAGTTTAAATTATTTTTGGTTGTTGAAGAATTGACCTATTTCTTTTAAGTTATAAAATTTTTTTAAAAGATTTTATTTATTTATTTGATAGACAGAGATCACAAGTAGACAGAGAGGCAGGCAGAGGTGGGGGCGGGGAGCAGGGTCCCCGCTGAGCGGAGAGACCAATGTGGGGCTCAATCCCAGGACTCAGAGATCATAACCTGAGCCAAAGGCAGAGGCTTAGCCCACTGAGCCACCCAGGCGCCCCTTAAGTTATAAAATTTTTGAGTGAAACTTTTCTTGTAGTTTTCCCTTCCTATCTTTTTAAATGGCTATAGGAGCTTAATGATACCCACTGTTTCTTTGTGGATGCTGATGGCTTCTGAGTTGCTTCTTTTTATCTTTATCAGATAATTTTGAAATTTGATTTAGCAATTTTATAGATTTTTCTTTAGAGAATTAGCTTTTGGTTTAATTCTTTTTTTCTATTGTTTTTCTGTTTTCAATTTTATTTTTCTCCTGCTGTTGCCCTTATTATTTTCCTTCTTCTGGTTGCTTTGGGTTGATTTTGCTCCTCTTGTTTTGGTTTTGAGATAGGATCCTACATTATTGAGATCTTCCTTCCTTTCAATTATAAGCATTTAGTGCTAAAAGCTTCCTTCTAATTATCACTTTAGATATAACCCACATATTTTGATATGACCTATTAGGAAGAAAGGTGAAACACAAAAACATGTAAAAAGATGTCTTAGACAAATTAGGGTTTTATTCTTCTCATATGGTATAATGTCAAGGAATGCCATAAGAGCTTCACAGTGACATCAGGCACCAGGCAACATCTTCCCTTCTTTTCACACATTCCTACCATGTGTTTTTGGCTCATAGTTAGAAGACGGCTGCATCACCTGCAGCATTACAACTGTGTTTCAAGCACAAGGAAGTGGCAGGACAAACTCCAATGGATACATGCCACTTGAATCTTTGCCCCACCCCTTTGAAGTATCTCACAA
>NC_081563.1:113988335-114007146 GCF_022355385.1 Mustela nigripes
TTGTGAGATACTTCAAAGGGGTGGGGCAAAGATTCAAGTGGCATGTACCCATTAGAGTTTGTCCTGCCACTTCCTTGTGCTTGAAACACAGTTGTAATGCTGCAGGTGATGCAGCCGTCTTCTAACTATGAGCCAAAAACACATGGTAGGAATGTGTGGCCCAAGTTTCAAGTATTCAAGGATACTTAATCAGGCAGGATATTTTAAGGGCTCACAGATTAAACGTATGCCAGAAGCTGCACGAAGTCTCATTCTAGTGACTCTGGGAACATGGAGTTGGGGCACCCACAAGTCTGCTAAGCTAATCCTTTACTGCATAGTTCCATACCCATGGCCCTTGGCCAAGCTGTCTTACTTCAAAATGATCCTATATATCTGAGCATCTACATTTAGGGTAGCATTTGTACAATAAAGTTAGCAATAATATTAGTATGTATATTCTTAATATTTGAAGGAGGCAGTGTGGGGTTAAAAAAAGGACGTAAAGAAATGACTCTTGTATCCTATAAAAGCCATTACAATAATTTTGATATTTTTGTACCAGTTTCATTACTTGTGTCCCCCTTGCTGTACCACTTTTACTTTATGATAAATGTGTGCAAAACTATTTAGTACAGAAATTGGTTGATGGTTGGAGAGAGCCATGAGTGAGTATCACTTTTACAATTGCAACAAGAATAATAAGATACTTGGGAATAAATTTAACTAAGGACATGAAAGACATATCTATACACTGAAAACTATAAAACATTGATGAAAGAAATTAAGGAAGACAAATAAATGGGAAGATATCCTGTGTTCACAAATGGAAGATAAATACTTGTATTCCTATGTTCATTGCAATTTTTATCATAATTGCCAAGGTATGGAAATAACCCAGATGTCTGTTGGCAGAAGAATGGATTTTAAAAATGTGTATATAAAGTGGAATAATAATCAGACTTTTCTTCAGAATTTGCATGACATCCTTGCACAGGACCATGCTAATCTTCTCTGTGTCATTATTTTAGTCTATGTGCTGCCAAAGTGAGCACAATAATAAGCTTTTGAGAAGGAAGGAAAACCTGCCATTTTTTGACAGCATGCATGAAGCTGTAAGACATTATACTTAGTGAAATAAGCCAGATGGAAAAAGAAAAATACTGCATAATCTTATTTACAATGGAGTCTCAACAGTCAAACTCATGAAAGTGGAGGGTAGACAGTGATTGCCAGAGGTTGTGTGGAGGGGGAAATGGAGAGATGGTAGAAAATTTTGGTCAAGAGGTACAAAATTTTAGCCATGCAAGATGAATGAATTCTGAAGATCTTTTGTACAACAATGTGACTGTAAATTAACAATGTTGTATTATATATACTTCAAATTTGCTAGTGGAGTAGATCTTAAATGTTTCCACCACAAAAAAAAAAAAGATCAAAATAGAGAACAGTAACTATGTGTGTTAACGAAAAAAAATGAAAAGGATTAAAAGAAACCATACACTGAAAGATGTTTTTTGCAAATCACATATCCAATAAAGAACTCAGATTACATAAACAACTCTTAAAATTTGACAATTAAAAATAAATATTCCATTATCCTTGAGCAAATACCCACAAGTTTAATTGCTGAGTCATATGGTAGTTCTGTTTCAAGTTTTTGGGGAGCCTCCATACTGTTCTCCACAGTGGCTGCACCAGTTTACATTCCCACGAAGAGTGCATGGGGGTTCCTTTTTCTCCACATCATTGCTAGCACTTGTTATTTCTTGTCTTTTTTATTTTAGTCGTTCTGGCAGGTGTGAGGTGATATTTCACTGTGGCTTCAATTTGTATTTTCCTCATCATGAGTGATTTTGAGTATGTTTTCATGTGTCTGTTGGACATTTTTTTTTAATTCTGTTTTATTAGTCACCATACAGTACATCATTAGTTTTTTGATGTAGTGTTCCAAGAGTCATTGTTTACATATAATACCCAGTGCTCCGTGCAATATGTGCCCTCCTTAATAGCCACACCAGGCTCACCCATCCCCTTTACCCCCGAAACCTTCAGTTTGTTTCTTGGAGTCCACAGTCTCTCGTGGTTCATCTCCCCAACCAATTTCCACCCTCCACTTTTCCTTTCCTTCTCCTAATGTCCTCCATGTTATTCCTTATGTTCCATAAGTAAGTGAAACCATATGATAATTGACTTTTTCTGCTTGACTTATTTCACTTAGCGTAATCTCCTCCAGTCCCATCCATGTTGATGCAAAAGTCGAGTGTTCATCCTTTCTGATGGCTGAGTAATATTCCATTGTATATATGGACCATATCTTCTTTATCCATTCGTCTGTTGAAGGGCGTCTTGGCTCTTTCCACAGTTTGGCGATTGTGGCCATCGCTGGTATGAACATTAGGATACATTTGGCCCTTCTTTTCACTACATCTGTATCTTTGGGGCAAATACCCAGTAGTGCAATTTCAGAGTCATAAGCAACTCTATTTTTAATTTTTTGAGGAATCTCCACACTGTTTTCCAAAGTGGCTGCATCAGCTTGCATTCCCACCAACAGTGTAAGAGGGTTCACCTTTCTCCACATCCTCTCCATCATTTGTTGTTTTCTGTCTTGTTAATTTTGGCCATTCTAACTGGTGTAAGGTGGTATCTCAATGTGGTTTTGATTTGAATTTCCCTGATGGTTAATGGTGATGAACATTTTTTTCATGTGTCTGATAGCCATTTGTAGGTCTTCATTGGAAAATAGTCTGTTTATGTCTTCAGTCCATTTTTTTTTATTTGATTATCTGTTTTTGGGGTGTTGAGTTTGAGAAATTCTTTATAGATCTTGAATATCAGCCCTTTTTTCATAGTGTCATTTGCAAATATCTTCTCCTATTCCGTGGGTTGCCTCTTTGTTTTGTTGACTTTGCTGTGCAGAAGTTTTTATCTTGATGAAGTGCCAAAAGTTCATTTTCGCTTTTGTTTCTCTTGCCTTTGGAGACATGTCTTGAAAGAAATTGTGACTGATGTAGAAGAGATTACTGCCTATGTTCTCCTCTAGGATTTTGATGGATTCCTGTCTCACATTGAGGTCTTTCATCCATTTTGAGTTTATCTTTGTGTACGTTGTAAGAGAATGGTCTAGTTTCATTCTTCTGTACATAGCTGTCCAATTTTCCCAGAACTATTTATTGAAGAGACTGTCTTTTTTCCACTGGATATTTTTTAATAATCACTCTCATGTGAATGGCCTAAATGCTTCCATAAAATGGCACAAGGTTGTAGATTGGATAATAAGGTAGGACCCATCCAAATGCTGTCTACAAGAGATGCATTTTGAACCTAAAAATACATCCAGACTGAAAGTGAAGGGATGGAGAATCATCTTTAATTTCAACAGGTCTCAAAATAAAGCTGGGATAGCAATTCTCATATCAGACAAATTAGATTTTAAGCTAAAGACTGTAGTCAGGGATACAGAAGGTCACTACATCATTCTTAAAGGGTCTAGCCAACAAGAAATTATAACAACTGTAAATACTTATTAAGAAATTAAAACAACTGTAAATACTTATGCCCCCAACATGGGAGCAGCTAACTATATAAGCCAACTCTAAATCAAAATAAAGAGACATACTGATAAGAACACATTAATTGTAGGGGATCTTAACACATCACTCTCAGCAATAGATCATCTAAGCAGAAAGTCAACAAACAAGAGTTCTGAATGATGCATTGGACCAGATGGGCCTCTGTTGGCCATTTGTATGTCTTTTTTAGAGAAATACCTATTCAGGTCTTCTGCCCATTTTTAATTGATTATTATTTTCCAGTGTGTGTTGAGTTGTATAAGTTCTTAATATATTTTTGATATTAACCCAATATGAAAAGATATATGCACAGCTATCTTTACTGGAACATTATTTACATTAGCCAAGATACAGAAGACCATGTGCCCATCAATAGATGAATGGATAAAAAAGATGTGGTATTTGTATACACAATGGAATGGTACTGAGCCATAAAAGAGAATGATATCTTGTCATTTGCAACTACATGAATGGACCTAGAAGTATAATACTAAGTGAAATAAGCCAGCAGAGAAAGAAAAATACCATATGATTTCATTCATATGTGGAGTTTAAGGGAAAAAAAACCCAAACAAACAAATGAAAAACAAAGAAAAAGAGACAAACAAGAAAAATAGTCTCTTAAATACAGAGAACAAATTGGCGGATGCCAGAAGAGCGGTTGGGGGCAGTGGGTGAAATAGATAGGGAAAAAGGGATGTAGAGGTATAAGCTTCCAGTTGCAAAATAAATAACTCATGGAGATGAACAGGACAGCATAGAGAATGTAGTCAGTAAGAGGGTAATAACATTGTTTGGTGACAGATGGTAACTACACTTACTGTAGTGAGCACTGAGCAACATAGAATTGTTGAATCTCTATATTGTACACCCCAGACTAGTATAACACTGTATGTTAGTTATACTTCAATAAAAAAAAGTAAAGACATACTCCTCATACAAAAACACAAATATTCCATTTAGAAAATGGGCAAATGAATAGACATTTCACCAGAGGATGGCAAATAGGTACATGAAAAGATGTTCAACATCAGTATGGATTAGGAAAATGCAAATTAATACCAGGATGAGATACTACTACATATGTATTAGAACAGCTAAAAACGGGACGCCTGGGTGGCTCAGTTGGTTAAGCAGCTGCCTTCGGCTCAGGTCATGATCCCAGCGTCCTGGGATCGAGTCCCACATCAGGCTCCTTGCCCTCCGCAGGGAGCCTGCTTCTCCCTCTGCCTCTGCCTTCCACTCTGTCTGCCTATGCTCGCTCTCACTCACTCTCTCTCTGACAAATAAATAAATAAAATCTTAAAAAAAAAAAAAAAAAAGAACAGCTAAAAACCATGAGAATGCCAAAAGCTGATGAAGAGAAACCAAATCTCTCATACATTGTTGGTGAGAATGTTAAGTAGTGCAGGCACTCTGAAAAATAGTTTGGCACTTTTTTAAAAAGCTAAACTTAAGTATGTCATACAATCCAGATATCACCTTCCTAGGCATTTATCCAGAGAAATGAAAACTCACATCTACAGAAAAATCTCTACACAAATATTCACAGCAGCTTTATTTGGAATAACCAAAATCTGGAAATAACCAAAATGTTCTATAATATGTTAATGGTTAAACAGTACATTCATACCATGAAACACAGCACAGCAACAGAAGAAGCAACTATTGATAGATGCCATGATCTCACAAGGTCGTATATTGTTTGATCCCTTTTATATAACATCTCAAAGTGACAAAATTAGAGCAAGAATGTTGGAATGTTGGGGAATAGGGGACAGAGTAGCACAAAGAAGATCTTTGTAGTAACTGAATAGTTCTGCATATTGATTGCTCACACTAAACAATTCCTGTGATAAAATGACAGAGGTATACATAAGCATCATACCAATGTCAATTTCCTTGTTTTGACATTGTATTATAGTTATCAAAATGTAACATTTGGGGAAACTGTGTAAAGGGTACACAGGATTTCTTTATTTCTTTATCTGCAACTTCCTCTTAATCTATAATCATTTCAAAACAAATAAAATAAAATAAAATAAAATACAAATATAAATAAAGATGGTTATAGCCAGAAGAAGTATGTGCTTGCCAAGACAGTTTTCCCTTGTGCAAGGAACAATAGACTTGGAGTCAGTAGACTAAAGTCCCATTCATGACTCCCGGACCTTAAGAAATTCAACTGACCTGTCGGAGCTTCAGTTCTATTCCATAGAATGGTCTTTATCAATTTCCTAGCCTAAATGTCAGTCATCTGTGTATCCTTTTACAAACATACAGGCTGCTATATCATCTATAGGTTGTAGTATTATTTAGTTAATATTTTTTATAGAAACCAACACAATTCATTTACTTAAACTCATATTTGGACCACCTCTTAAGTGGTTTTCTGTAAAATCACCAGATCAAGGGCTAGCGATTTTTTTGGTCAAATAAACATTAAAATAAAAATTATTTTAAAACATACACTTATGTTTGCCACTTAAATTATCACTCACACTGTCAGTGACATGGGTCACACATTTCAGGAAACCATAGTTTAGCCCAAATACTTTACCTTACATATGAAGAAAGTGATGTCTCATAGACAAAAAGAACAAAACTTTCAGATTTGAAAGATCTCTTAAAATGTAAATCACACTTCTCTACCACATATCAAAGCCCCAAGTCCTTAGTAGGCCCTGTCAGTCCTGATGTCATATAGCTCTGCCTGCTTCTGTGGTTTCAGCTTCTCTTCTTCTTTCCCTTGCTCACTGGACCCCACTCACACGTGGCTCTCTGCTCTTCCTAAGAGATCTGTTGCTTTCCTACCTCAGAGCCTTTGGTCTTGCAGTTCTCTCTGCCTGGAAGATTCTAGATATCCATGTAGCTCACTTCCTCCATACATTTAGGTTTCTACTCAATGTCGCTAACTCAGAAAGTCCTTGCTTGGGTAACCTGTTCCAAATAGACATCCCCACCCCCACACATATACACATACAACAGCTTATCCTCCAGCCCTTACCCTGTTTTGGTTTTCTTTATAAGCACTGTCATCACCTGCCATTATGTATTTTGTCTCCCTCTCTAATCAAAATGGCAAGACTTTGCCTTCTCCTCTTAGACCCAGTGCCTAGAACTCTGTCTAGTGTAGAGATCCATATCAGCCAATTCATCAGTCCTCCCTGCAGAACCCAAGAGAAGTGATCAGGCAGACTCCATGTGTAGTATTTGGACACCAGGAACCACCACATCTCCCAGACAGTCCAACCATTTTCAGATGGTTCCAATTATCAGAAGTTTTTCTAATTAGTTAAAATCTACCCCAGTATAATTTCCACCCAAGACTTGTAGTTCTGCCCCCTAGGCCTGCACAGATCATGTCTTTCAGGAGATAATGACTCTAACTCTCGTCCACCCATCACTGCTTTTCAGGTTAATAGGTTTCTCCTTCCATCATTACTCAAGCATAATCCTCTGGGATGACAGAAAGAAGATGTGCTCAGGGTGCCTTGGTGGCTCAGTTAGTTAAACGTCCAACTCTTGATTTCATATCTCAGGTCCTGAGATGGAGCACCCCCGCTGGGTACCGAGCTCAGTGCAGAGTCTTCTTGCCCCTCTTCATCCCCTTGGTGGTCTCATGAACTTGCTCTGTCTCTTTCAAATAATAAAATCACAAGAAAGAGAGAGAGAGAGAGAGAATGAATGAAAGTAAGATCACTGATAGATAGATAGATAGATAGATAGGTGTGCTCTTGAGACAAGTGAGCCAATCCTGAATCTAGATCTTACTCCTAAGTATGATGTAACCTTGAGCAAATTATATTTGCCTATCAGAGATCCTGGGAGGATTCTGGGGGTCATATATGGAAAGTGTTTATCTTAGCTACTGGCAGTAAGACTTCAGTGGGTGGCTTCCATGCTCACTGCTTTCCTGGAGAAGGAACTACTTCTATCAAGGACAACACAGATTTCCTGCTATCCACCAGGCTTTCCCGAATACCTGCCAACTGGAGGAAAAAGAAAGTAGAATAGCACTGGGCCCATCTAAAGGTATGAAATGATCATACCACAGACCCCCCAAAAGAAAACCCAGTGGACTCACAGATACATTTCCTGATGGTGCCAGGCATTGCCCCCTTCTATACCCTCTTTGTTGGAGAATCTGTGGGAAACATTTTTGTTGTATTCTTTGAGGCTGGGGTACAAGAATGTCTCAAATACAGCCAATATTAAGGATTTGGAGTAATAAATAAGGACTAAATTCATAGTTTAAAAGAGCTGGATGGTGAGTTGTGTTAGGAGGGTCTCTGTCTGGTTCTTTCTTGCTCACGGTATGACCCTGGGCAATCCTCTTCCACTCTCTCAGTCTGCATTTTCATAGATGAGAAATGCCAATTCTAAATCTATCAGGATATGAATGAATACCATACATGCATTCATTAATTCATTGTTTTCAACAATTGTGCACTGCACACCTGGACATACAGAAATTATAGCCAGTCCTACCTTCAGGGACTCATTGTCTGTTAAAAGTTGTCCTTGAAAGTGTTAATCCAATAGGGGAGATAAACTAGAAAAATACTTAGTTCCACCTCAGCATGAAAAATATTATGACAGGAGGCCTGGGTGGCTCAGTGGATTAAGCCTCTGCCTTTGGCTCAGGTCATGATCTCAGGGTCTGGGGATCAAGCCCTGCATTGGAGCCTGCTGTCTCCCTCTCTCTGTCTGCCTCTCTGCCTACTTGTGATCTCTCTCTCTCTCTCTCTCTCTCTCTGTTAAATAAATAAATAAATAAATAAATATCTTAAAAAAAAAAAAACATTAAGACAGAAAGAAGGAGGCAGGGCAGCTGTAAACATAAGGGAGGGGACTAAACTTCTCAAGGAGAGGAACAAGAAAGCCTTCTTGGAAAGTGGGTTCCTTCTCTCCACAATGCCAGAGATTTGTGATGGACCTGTAGATCCTCTCTGCTCATGTCTTTGACCTTTCCCAGATGTTGTCTCGAGAAGGACTCTGAATATTGGATCATCAATTTATGTTGCGGACCCACAAGCTGATGGGTGGTGGAGCACTCTGCCCTTCTCTGATTTATTGTCCATGACTCAGCCTTACCCAAGACAATAAAATGCAGAGTGAAGATCAGCCTCTCCTGGCACATTCAGTATGCCGCTGGATCGTTCCTCACTCCTCTCAGGATACATTAAACTCTCGGTCCTGACCTTAGCTGTTCTTGTGCTCCTGGCTCAGGCTTCCCCAGGTAACCAGACAATGGGGAGGAGGGAAGAAGGAGTAAAAATGGGGTTCTAGTCATAGAATCATTGGAAAACTGAACATATGTGGCAGTGATGGCAACCCACAGAGATGACCAAGATCTAGTGCAGTCTTATAATGAATATGGCAGTCTGTCATCCCTGACTATGATGGTGTTTTTCATGATGGCAAATACTGGCAGAGCCCAGAGTTTCTTGTACGAAGTCCCTTCCATATGCAGAAGCATCTGCAGCATCCCTAGTGTCCTTAATATCCTTGGCCCAAATGTCAACAGGGTCTCTTCCCACCATCTCTCATTTCAACCTACATCTAATGGATACCACCTCTGGCAGTAACCAGTCCCATTTCTTCACCTCTTCATTGTTACATAGTTTTGAATGTTCCTTTAAAGCAATCAGAAGAGACATCTTGCTCTTGTGTTAGAATATGTAGTGAAAAATTTGTAGGTTGATATTGGATATCTAGAGGCTTGTGAAAAATAGGTTCAAGGTGTGGAGCTGGGGTTAGGACAGACGATTCTGGATTCCAGATTGAACGTGATCATAGTTCTCTAACAGTCAGATAGATTTTATGGCTGGGTGGTGAATCGCTTTCAGAAGGGAAAGTTTCCTGCTTAGGCTTCCTGGGGATTCTAAGGTTTATGATTATTATTTCCATGATTTCCCTCTGAATCATTGCTGCTGGAAGCTGCATCCTCTGTTGGATCTGCTTTTCAAACTGAAAGCCTTTGTCAATCACTCAGTTTTTCTAGAAGCAAAAGAAGGTAGTTCTGGGCTAATCAGTTTCAGCTTGTCTTAAACTCTGGTAAGGGCAGATTAGTTTTGAAGAGGGAGTTGCAGCTGCAAAAGACATTTTGGGAGAAAGAATCTACACACTGATTCATGGAATCAGAGTCCGATTTTTCCAGTCTGAATATCCTGGTAAGAAAGAGCAAATTGGTAATTATCTCTCAGGAGGGGAGAATAAACAAGTAGAGAGGGGAAAAAACAAGTAGAGAAAAACCAATGAACCCAGTGTGCTGAGGAAGCTGTGTTTTATAGATCTAGATGGGGTTGAGTCACAAACAGGACAGAGACTTATACCATCTAGAGCATCAGCCTGCAGGTAGGCAGTATAAGTTAATCCTTCAGTGTTCAAAGTCCTGTTCTAGGGCATCATTTGGGACATGCAATTAGAACAGTGCCTGGCACCATACAGTACATCATTAGTTTTTGAGGTAGTGTTCCATGTTTCATTGTTTGTGTATAATACCCAGTACTCCATTGCAATCCATGCCCTCCTTAATACCCATCACCAGGCTCACCCATTCCCTCTCCTCCAAAACCCTCAGTTTTCCCCCCAGAGTCCATAGTCTCCTGGTTCATCTCCCACTCCGATTTCTCCCCCTTCACTTTTCCCTTCCTTATCCTAGTGTCCTCCATGCTTTTCCTTATGTTCCACAAATAAGTGAAACCATATGATAATTACCTTTCTCTGTTTGACTTATTTCACTCAGCATAATCTCCTCCAGTCCCATCCATGTTGATGCAAAAGTTGGGCATTCATCCTTCCCGATGACTGAGTAATATTTCATTTTGTATATGGACCACATCTTCTTTATCCATTCATCTGTTGAAGGGCATCTTGTTTCTTTCCACAGTTTGGTTATTGTGGACATTGCTGCTTTGAACATTGAGGTACACATGGCCCTTCTTTTCACTATCTGTATTTGGGGGATAAATACCCAGTAGTGCAATTGCTGGGTCCTAGGGTAGTTCTATTTTTAATTTTCTGAGGAACCTCCACACTGTTTTCCCAAGTGGCCATACTAATGATGTAAAAACAAATGATGTACTATATGGTGACTAACATAACATAATTTTAAAAAATACATTCACATTTTGGTATGGTTAATAATTCTGAAAAGAAAATAATATATATGGAATGCAGAGAGCAAGTCAAATATATGCCAGGATTAGTGGTATGCTGTAATGGGCCACATACTTTTATAATCAAAGTACTCATATAATATATATTGAATAAATAAATTTAGGAGCTTAGTCATAGAAACACTTTGTATCTTCAGTGCATTTTGTTACCTTCATAGCATTTTGCATGTCATTTCATCTGGAATCTCTGGTCTTATCAGAATAGTGCATTATATATACTGAGATGTGGTATTATACATTAGAATTAATAAAACATGTGACTTTACATATAGTTAATAAAAAAACAAAAAAGAACAGTGGCTGGCACATACTCTGGTTCTCAAAAAATCACTGTTGAGTGAACAATGAATTGAGAGGGGGAAAAAATAGATAATTGAAGGTACAGGTCCAAGCACCTAGATTTGGGGGACAAGGAGGAACCAATGTGGCAAGACTGAAAAATGACAGAGATCAAAACATCACAAGCACAGAAATAAAGTCCAGTTAGAGCTGGTTGAAGGAAGAAAGATAACTACTCATATCTAGTACATGTTAAGACTAGCATTAGGCATTCTACATCTCCATATTTATTTAATCTTCCCAAGAATGCCATTACATTTCAGTAGTTCATCCTAACTATTATTACTACAATACTAACACCCTTAGTATTATAGTCTTTACTCTCTTTCATGTATTTGTTTATTCATCTTTTTGGTTTTTTGATAGATGGATGGGTCAAAAGATGTAATTATCGAAAAGGAAGATGCAGGCAATCTTGCAAAGAATATGAGAGGAAGAAGGAAAGATGTGGGGGAAAAAAAATTTGTTGCATCCCTGATGTAAAGCGTGAACTCCCATACTCTGTTGAGAAACAACAGATGACATACCAAGCTAAGGTAAGAACAGCCGAACGTCTGTAAAACTCCTGATACAAGACTCTCAACAGCCAGAATTATGAGTTGGAGAAATGGCTGTCTGGGACACCTTCATGGTCCTTAGATATTAGACACCTGCTGGGTCTTCACAGGGTCCATTAAAGAAAATATGTTCATTATAGCTCTCATTATATCCTGTCTCTCTAATCCTCTGTAGCCTAACATCGGTAGGTTGTGTCAGGACATAACTAATGTTCTTGGTTCTCACTGTAAGACTATTTTATAGGATCTACCACCTGAATTTCTAGGTCTCTGACCACATGCTACTAGGTCCCTCAACGTGGAAGTTTTCCAGGCTAATGCAGATTCCACCTTGGCCACACCTTATCTAAGACCCATCCTAGGGTCTTGAGATAGGCCATTGTGGTCCAGAGGTCTTTTGCCTCTTTAACTCAAAGTTCAGCCCAAGGCTCTGCCTCATGGGCTCACTTCTGGAATTTATCCCTTACCCTAATTCCTAATCATTCTTAGCTTTCCGAAGATTGGCATGTCTTCTGACGAGGAAGCAACCATTGCCACTCCCACCCAAATGGAGGCGGAAAAGAGTAAAACAAAACAAAGAACAAACCAACCAACCAACCAACCCCCGCCCCAAAACAAAAATCAAACACCGCCCCCAACCACTGCATTTACTGAGAATTTACTTATTGTGTGCAAAGCCTTGTCCTAAGTACTTTACATACATAATCTCCTTTCTTCCTAACAACAGCTCCATGAGGTAAGAATTTAGTATTGTGTTCCTTTGCCGGAAGAGGAAATAAAGTCACAGAGACTTGCCCCAAGTACCGCTGGCCACTGAACTAGCCCTCCTGGTTCAGTAGCAACACTTCGAACCCATGATACCCGAGTTCAGATGTTGTGCTTCCTCAATGCGGAAAACTATTGCTATAGTGAGAAAAGCTCACTGTGCTCTTCCCGTCCAGAACCCAAGTCCTTAATGTGGAAGGTGTGGCGGAAGGGAAAGCTTTGGGAGCCTCCTTGTGGTTAAAATGTATAACAAATCCAGCCCTAACTTGTATATCCAGGCACAAATAGGAATGATCCCAAGTTATAGTTAAGGAAGGAATTGTGCCCACTTAGTAAATAGTCTTAGTTCAGAGACCAATGGCAGTCAGGTCTAGTGGTGAAAATTATCCCTTGCCTCCGTTTACATAATTATCTGGAGGACACAGTCTGAAGACAAGGTACAGCAATCCACAATCATGGCAGCTTCTAACCATTCAACCCATTTCTCTAAGTACTTTCATATCAGTTTCCTCATCTACCCCCACTGTTATACCGCCATATAACATTCATGTCCCAAACCTTAGAAGATGTCCTTAGGCTATCTGAAGAGTGGATCAGTGACTGGGTCTCCAGTTACCTGGGCACAGTGATGTCAACTTCAACCACACCAACAGCTGCAGAAAAGCCCAAGAAGCCACCTGTTCTTCTACAAGTTTTTATGTATTTTTGGCCGGAGAGACTATGCTTACAAATGGACTGAGGAGCCTTAGAGAGTTGTGTAAAGAAACCTCCAGACCATAGTTCCAAAGAATTGATAAGGGTGCAAGGGAAATTCAGAGGCACTAATAGTATGTGATTATGTCACCTTACCATTCTGAGCCACATTTTGC
Organism: Mustela nigripes; assembly: GCF_022355385.1. Classification (NCBI taxonomy): domain Eukaryota; kingdom Metazoa; phylum Chordata; class Mammalia; order Carnivora; family Mustelidae; genus Mustela; species Mustela nigripes. The sequence goes on from NC_081563.1 coordinate 114,001,604, forward strand.
CCATCCCCAAAATGGAAAGGTTGGAGTAGATTATAAACTCCATATGCCTTTCAACTCTTAAAGCCTTCTTCATTTGTTTATATCGAAAATCCATTCTTTACCTATGACTTCAGATGCCACTTTAGAAAGCAAAGGCATGATGGAGGATGAAGAGACTGAGAAACAGGAAAGTCACCTCAACCTAAGTACTCAAACCGTAATCCTAAAATATATCTTAGTTGCCTTCTTGTTCCATACTGCACCCCCCACACACACATCATGTTGGCCACAAAAACCTCCCAACTCTGCCTCCTTAGCACCTGTTTTTCCATCCCTGCCTGGGCTATTCTGATTCAGCCATCATGTTTTCTTGCCCATTGTTATGGCTGACTGTGTCCTCCAAATTCATACGGTCAAGTCTTAATCCCCAGTACCTCAGAACATGACTGCATTTGGAGATAGGGTCTAAATTTAAAGAAGCAGTTAAATTAAAATGAGATCATTAGGGTGAACCCTAATCTGGTATGACTGGCATTCTTATAAGAAGAAGAGATTAGGACACAGAAGAAAAACCGTGTGAAGATATAGAAAGAAGATGGCAACCTACAAGCAAAGAGCAAGACCTCAGAAGAAATCAACCCTGCCACACCATTCTACCTTCTGAAACTAAGTATAGAAAGAAAGAAAAAGAAAGAAAAAAAACCCTGCCAATACCTTGATCTTAAACTCCTAGCTTCCAGAATTGTGAGAAAATAAATTTCTGTTGTTTCAGCCCCCAGCCTGATACTTTGTTGTGGAGACCTGGCGGATTAAAACACACATACTGTAACATTTACATCCTACTGGTCTCTTTGTCTGACATCACCCCTCTGACTCACTCCACTGTTCCCATACAGTTATTGTGGATCATTTCTAAAACACAGACCTGAAATTTTACTTTTTCCTTTCAAACTTTTCAAAAGCTGTGCGATGATAATAGGAATCAATTCTAAACTTCCTTTATGGGGCGCCTGGTTGGCTCAGTGGGTTAAAAGCCTCTGCCTTCAGCTCAGGTCATGATTCCAGGGTCCTGGGATTGATCCCTTCGTCGGGCTCTCTGCTCAGCAGGGCGACTGCTTCCCTCTCTCTCTGCCTGACTCTCTGCCTACTTGTGATCTCTCTCTCTCTCTCTCTGTCAAATAAATAAATAAATAAACTTCCTTTACAATAATCCCGTCCACCTCAGTACCCTCCTTTTCCACTCCCACCATGGACCTCACAAACAACTTATGTTCTTTGAAATTAATGGGTTTCTTGCTCTTTTTAAAATAGGCTTCCCCTTTTGCTAGGAAGGTTCTTCTTGCAAAACAAACATATACTTCTCTGTAAATTTCACCTAATCAGTATTTCTTCCTGCCCTAAGCCATATATATTCATTCTTTACTTCTTTCCCAGCCCAAAAGGATCGTTTTATTAATTTACTTTTAATTTTTTTACAACTAAAAATTGCTTATATTTAAGGCATACAATGTGATGCTTTGATATATGTATACACAATCAAGTTAATTTAACACACCTATCACCTCACATAGTTACCTTTTTTCTAGATAAGAACACTTACGATCTACACCATCAGGACATTTCAAGTATACAGTAAAGTTTTAGTAACAATAGTCACCTTGTACACTAGATCACCAAAAATTATTCCGTAACTGAAAGTTTGTACCCTTTGACCAATATCTCTCCATTTCATGCCCAACCCCCTCCAAGAACTGGCAAACACCTTTCTGCTCTTTTCCATGAGTTCAACTAATTTAGATTCACCATACAATCACATACAATTTACTTTCTGTGTCTGGTTTATTTCACTTAGCATAATATCCTCCACATTCATCCAAATTGTCCAAAATGGCAGGATTTCTTTCTTTTTAACATTGAATAATAGTCCACTGCATATATATGTACTTACACATGTACATGTAATATACAGATTTCAAATTTTCTTTACCCATTCATCCATTGACAAACACTTAGGTTGTTTCCATGTCTTCACTATGTGAATAATGCTGCAATGACCAAGGGACTGCAGTTATATCTTCAAGATATTATTTTCATTTCCTTCAGATATATACCCAGAAGCAGAATTACTGGATCATAAGACAGTTTCATTTTCAACTTTTTTAGGAACTTCCATACTGTTCTTCATGGTGGTTGTATCAATTCACATTCCATGTATATTTGTTCTTTACATTCTTGTGAACACTTGTTATCTTTTGTCTGTGGTATAATAACCATCCTAACAGGTTGAATGAATATCTCATTGTGGTTTTGATTTACATTTCTCTGATGGTTAGTGATACTGAGTACCTCTTTATATACCTGTGGGCCATTTGTACATCTCCTTTGGGAAAATGTCAGTTCAATGGGTCCTTTGCCCATTATTTAATTGGATCATTTGGTTTTTGCTACTGAGTTATATGGGTTCTTTTTGTATTTTGGTTATTAACTCCTTAACAGATGTATAGTTTTTAAATATTTTCTCCTCTTTGGAGGTTGTCTTTTTGCTCTGTTGATGGTTTTCTTTGCTTTGCAGAAACATTTTAGTTTGCTATAGTTTCACTTACTTCTGCGTCTGTTGCCTTTGCTTTTTTTTTTTTTTAAAGTGAAAATTGTATTGCCATTAGATTGCCAAATGCTTTCAGAGTCAAATCCAAAAACCAATTGCCAATGTCATGTAGCTTTAACCTATGCTTTTTGTTGTTGTTAAGAACTTTATAGTTTTAGGTCTTCTGCTTAAATCATTAATCAGCCTTGAGTTGATGTTTTTGGTATGGTATGTGTCCAGTTTTATTATGTTGCATGTAGATAACAAATTTTTCCAAAAACATTATTGAAGAGACTAATCTTTCCTCATTGTATATTCTTTGTGACTTTGTCAAAGATTAGTTGGCCATACATACGTGGATTTATTTCCGGTCTGTTCCATAGGCCTAATGTGCCTGTTTTTTTTGCCAGTACCATAATGTTTTGATTACTATAGCTTTGTAGTATATTTGAAATCAAGAAATGTGATGCTTCCAGCTTTGTTCTTTCTCAAGATAGCTTTGGTTATTTAGAGATTTTTGTGGTTCTGTGTGAATTTTAGGATTGTTTTCTCTATTTCCATGGAAAAAGCCATTGGAACCCTCAGTTCGCTCCTTATAATTAAATGTCTCTTATGGTTTGTCTCCCTCTCTCTTTTTATCTTATTTTATTTTTCCTTCCTTCCTCTATGTTCATCTGCTTTGTTTCTTAAATTCCACATGTGAGTGAAATCATATGGTATTTGTCTTTCTTTGATGGACTTATTTGCTGGAGGGGAAGTGGGTGGTAGGATGGGGTAATTGGGTGATGGGCATTAAGGAGAGCACTTGATGTAATGAGCACTGGGTGCTATATGTAACTGATAAATCACTAAATTCTACCCCTGAAACTAATAATAATGCACCATATACTAACTACATTGAATTAAAAAAATTTTTTTAAAGAAAATCCATAAAACTAAAAAAAATCCATTGGAATTTTAATAAGGAATTCAATTTCATTGAATCTGTAGATTGCTTTGGGTCGTATGGACACTTGAACAATGTTAAATCTTCCAATTCATGAACGTGGGATATTTATTTTCTATTTACTTGTGTCATCTTTCATCAGTGTTTTATAGTTTTCAGGATACAGGTCTTTCCTCCTTGGATAGATTTATTCCTAATTATTTTATTCTTTCTGATGACTTTGTAAGTGGGATATATTTATTAATTGCATTTGTGGGTAGTTATTCCCTCCAAGGGCATGTATACATGTATTTTCTGCTGAATTTCTGCATGGGGAGGATTGCTTCTGAACTGTGGCCAAGAGGGGCTAGACCAAGGTCCATGGGACTATTACTAGAGACACAGGCAGGTCCTTTGACATGGTGCTGGTGACAGGAATCAAGGCCAGATGGGGTTCTAGCCGAGTCCACAGGAGGACAAGGATATTTCTGTGTCTGCAGAAGGACCATTGTTGGTGAGTCTGCTCTCTGGTTGTTGGCCTGCCTTCTCAAAATGGCCCTCCTCAGACCTGGGCTCTAAAGACTCTTAAGATAAGGTGGTCAGGAAGGCTCTTTCCAAATGGGTAACATATGTGCTGGGGACAGGAGGATCCAGCATTCAGATAACCAGAAAAAAAAATTATGAGTCAAATGGGACTACCAGGTGGTCCCACCATGAGCCCTTCCATGAAGTAAGAATAAGCTTATGGATGTTTTGCTCTCCCCAGATACCAAAATATCTTGCCTAATAACTTGCCTAATAACCTATGGACCTAATAAAACTGTCAATAGATAAAAGTTTTTGGCTTAAGAGCAAGCTAAAGTTCAGAAACATCTGGCTATGTTTGATAACCCAGATGTTGATATGCACACAAATTATTTGATTGTTTTAGTTGAAGAAGAAGAAGAAAGAAGGGGTTCAATACCTGGTCGAGGAATTATGAGTATAGCAATAACCTTAATATTGATTCTATTGACCAGCCTGTAAAAACCCAAAAGATAACCCTACACAGACAGAATCTGAGGGCAGAGCCTCCTCCCAGGTGAGAATGTGTTACCCAAAGAGAAGAGAAAGGCTTTGTTTCCACATTTGGGCTCCCCATCATGCTTAATCCCAAAAAGGTAATCAGAATCCTGACTTTTATTAACTCCCAGCCAAAAAGGAAACCATGATCCTGAACTTCTCAACTTCTTTTGCTTTTTAAAAATTTTTATAGGGGGCCACCTGGGTGGCTCAGTTGGTTAAGTGGCGGCCTTTGTCTCAGGTCATGATCCCAGAGTCCTGGGATCAAGCCACACATCAGGCTCCCTGCTCAGCAGAGAGCCTGCTTCTCCCTCTTCCTCTGCCTGCTGCTCTGCCTACTTGTGGTCTCTCTCTATCTCTCTAATAAGTAAATAAAATCTTTAAAAACAAACTTTATAGGACTGAAATCATTCAGAAAATACTCCTTTGTATCTGGCTTATTTTGCTCAATAGAAAGTTTGTAGATTCATTCATGTTGTTATATATTGCAATAGTTTATTATTCTCATTGCTGTATAGCATTCCATTATATAACATTCCAGAAGTGTTTGTTTGTTTGTTTGTTTGTTGTTGTTGTTGTTGTTGTTTTGGAGACTAACCACATACTTTTTTTTTTTAAATTAATTTATTTATTTTCAGCATAACAGTATTCATTATTTTTTCACCACACACAGCGCTCCATGCAATCCGTGCCCTCTATAATACCCACCACCTGGTACCCAGACCTCCCACGCGCCCCCGGCCACTTCAAACCCCTCAGATTGTTTTTCAGAGTCCATAGTCTCTCATGATTCACCTCCCCTCCCAATTTACCCCAACTCCCTTCTCCTCTCTAACTCCCCATGTCCTCCATGCTATTTGTTATGCTCCACAAATAAGTGAAACCATATGATAATGGACTCTCTCTGCTTGACTTATTTCACTCAGCATAATCTCTTCCAGTCCCGTCCATGTTGCTACAAAAGTTGGGTATTCGTCCTTTCTGATGGAGGTG
>NC_081563.1:114007246-114096535 GCF_022355385.1 Mustela nigripes
ATGATAATGGACTCTCTCTGCTTGACTTATTTCACTCAGCATAATCTCTTCCAGTCCCGTCCATGTTGCTACAAAAGTTGGGTATTCGTCCTTTCTGATGGAGGCATAATACTCCATAGTGTCTATGGACCACATCTTCCTTATCCATTCGTCTGTGGAAGGGCATCTTGGTTCTTTCCACAGTTTGGCGACTGTGGCCATTGCTGCTATAAGCATTGCAGTACAGATGGCCCTTCTTTTCACTACATCTGTATCTTTCGGGTAAATACCCAGGAGTGCAATGGCAGGGTCATAGGGAAGCTCTGTTTTTAATTTCTTGAGGAATCTCCACACTGTTCTCCAAAGAGGCTGCACCAACTTGCATTCCCACCAACAGTGGAAGAGGGTTCCCCTTTCTCCACATCCCCTCCAACACATGTTGTCTCCTGTCTTGCTAATTTTGGCCATTCTAACTGGTGTAAGGTGGGATCTCAATGTGGTTTTAATTTGAATCTCCCTGATGGCTAGTGATGATGGACATATTTTCATGTGTCTGATAGTAGCCATTTGTATGTCTTCATTGGGGAAGTGTCTGTACATATCTTCTGCCCATTTTTTTATATGATTGTCTGTTTTGTGTGTGTTGAGTTTGAGGAGTTCATTATAGATCCTGAATATCAACCTTTTGTCTGTACTGTCATTTGCAAATATCTTCTCCATTCCGTGGGTTGCCTCTTTGTTTTCTTGACTGTTTCCTTTGCTGTGCAGAAGCTTTTGATTTTGATGAAGTCCCAAAAGTTGATCTTCGCTTTTATTTCCTTTGCCTTTGGAGACATATCTTGAAAGAAGTTGCTGTGGCTGATATCGAAGAGATTACTGCCTATGTTCTCCTCTAGGATTCTGATGGATTCCTGTCTCACATTGAGGTCTTTTATCCATTTTGAGTTGATCTTTGTGTACGGTGTAAGAGAATGGTCGAGTTTCATTCTTCTACATATAGCTGCCCAGTTTTCCCAGCACCATTTATTGAAGTGACTGTCTTTTTTCCACTGTATATTTTTTCCTGTTTTGTCAAAGATTATTTGACCATAGAGTTGAGGGTCCATATCTGAGCTCTCTACTCTGTTCCACTGGTCTATATGTCTGTTTTTATGCCAGTCCCATGCTGTCTTGGTGATCACAGCTTTGTAGTAAAGCTTGAAATCAGGTAACGTGATGCCCCCAGTTTTATTTTTGTTTTTCAACATTTCCTTAGTGATTCAGGGTCTCTTCTGATTCCATACAAATTTTAGGATTATTTGATCCAGTTCTTTGAAAAATTCCACCGGAAGTGTTTTATCCATCCTAATTTTTATGGACATTAGGTTGTTTCCACTATTTGACTAGTAGAAATTATACTACTAGAAACATCCTTGGAACATATTTTACAGTGAAATACATACATATTGTTTATTGCTGAGGATGTATCTACTAACAGTAGATCACAGGCATATAATTGGTCATCTTTAGTAGATATTGTCAGTTCTCCAATTTGGCTGAACCAGTTATATTCCCACCACAATGGGAGTTCTAGTTGCTACACATCTCTGCCTACACTTGTTATTGTATACCTTTTCAATTTAACCACCTGGTAACTGTACTGGGGTATCACATTATGGCTACAATTTGCATTTTCCTGATGTAGAAATTAACTTGAACACATTTTCATGTATTTATTAACCACTTGATTACTCTCTTATGTGAAATATCTGTTCAAGTCTTTTCTCCTGGGTTGTGTCTCTTTTCTTATTGATTTGTAGGTGTCCTTTTTATATTCTAGGTATGAGTTCTTTGTTAGATTATAAGCATATATATTATAATATTTTCTTCAATCCTCTGACTTGCCCTTTCTTTCTTTCAATGGTATCATTTGGTAGGTTTTGTTTTGTTTTGTTTTGTTTTTCCTTTTTGGTCAGCACTCAGAAAGAAAAAGCACAGTTAATGTCTGGTATCTGCACTAGTTGCTACCAGTTAGGCCATAGTGTTTCCTTGCTGAACGTAAACAAGATCATAGAATCTTAAAGTCAGGAAGGGACTCTCTGTGACCAAGATGGAATAAAATATCCTGTCTTGGGGCACCTAGGTGGCTCAGTCCTTAATTGGCTGCCTTCAGCTCAGGTCATGATCCCGGGGTCCTAAGATATAGCCCCACATCCGGCTCCCTGCTCAGCAGGAAACCTGCTTCTCCCTCTCCCACTCCCTCTGCCTCTGTTCCCTCTCTTGCTGTGTCTCTCTGTATCAAAGAAATAAATAATATCTTTTTTTTTAAAGTCTTGTATCCTCATAGTTAAGCATGTTTCTTGTAAGCAGCATGTAGTTGAGCTTTATTTCTTATCCAACTTGGAAATAATATTTTTTAATTGGAGTGTTTAGTGGATTTGCATTTAAATTAATTTACTCCAAAGAAAACATGCAAATAACCAATAGGCACATGAAAAAATGCTCCACGTCACTTGTCATCAGGGAAATACAAATCAAAACTACAATAAGATACCACATCATACCAGTCAGAATGGTTAAAATTAACAAGACAGGGAACAACAAAAGTTGATGAGGATATGAGGGAACTCTCTTACAGTGTTGATGGGAATGCAGGCTGGTACAGCCACTCTGGAAAACAGCATGGAGACTCCTCAAGAAGTTGAAAATAGAGCTACCCTATGGCCCAGCAATTGCACTACTGGGTATTTACCCCAAAGATATAGCTGTAGTGAAAAGAAGGGGCACATGCACCCCAATGTTCATAGCAGCAATGTCCACAATAACCAAACTGTGGAAGGAGCCAAGATGTCCTTCAACAGACAAATGGATAAAGAAGATGTGATTCGGGGCGCCTGGGTGGCTTAGTGGGTTAAGCCTCTGCCTTCGTTCGGCTCAGGTCATGATCCCAGGGTTTTGGGATCAAGCCCCACATCAGGCTCTCTGCTCAGCAGGGATCCTGCTTCCTCCCTCTCTCTATCTGCCTACCTCTCTGCCTACTTGTGATCTCTGTCTGTCAAATAAATAAATAAAATCTTAAAAAAAAAAAAGATGTGGTTCATATATACAATGGAATATTATTCAGCCATCAGAAAGGATGAATACCTACCATTTACATTGACATGGATAGAGCTAGAGAGTATTACGCTAAGTGAAAGAAGTCAAGCAGAAAAAACAATTATCATATGGTTTCACTCATATGTGGAACATAGGAAACAGCACAGAGGATCATAGGGGAAGGGAGGGAAAGTGAAATGAAATCAGAGAGGGAGACAAACCATGAAAAATTCTTGACTCCAAACAAACTGAGGGGTTTGAAAAGGGAAGTAACTAGGGAGACAGGGTAACTTGATGATGGGCATTAAGGAGGGCATGTGATGTGATGAGCACTGGGTGTCAGAGCAACTAATGAATCATTGAACATTACAGCAAAAACTAATATTGTACCATATGTTGGCTAATTGAATTTATTTTTTTAAAGATTTTATTTATTTATATGACAGACAGAGATCACAGGTAGGCAGAGAGGCAGGCGGGGGAGGGGGGCAGGCTCCCCGCTGAGTAGAGAGCCCAATGCAGGGCTCAATCCCAGGACCCTAGGATTATGACCTGAGCTGAAGGCAAAGGCCTTAACCCACTGAGCCACCCAGGTGCCCCGGCTAATTGAATTTAAATTTAAAAAAGATATGAAAATAATAATAGGTAACAATGAAGTATTAATGTACCTGTTTAATTTCATATACTTAATTATAAACACCAGTGACAATTCAATCATCTCATATAAAAATAACATCTGATGACTGAATACTGAATTGATCAACTTCTGTTTAAATGCAGGATTTAGAAAGACATAAACATATTCTTTCTGATATCTGCATTGGATGTGAGACTTCCAGAGGAGCTGAATGAGAAGCTCAGCAAATCCTCTCCTCAACAATGAATTATAGGGCCCTTCAATACGGAAGTGGAAGGCAGAAAAAGGAGATAGAATGATATGATAAGACCCCGTGTTGGTGGCTTTGAGGATGGAAGAAAGGACCCAGAAGCTGAGGAACGTAGAAGGCCTCTAGAAGCTGGAAAGGGCAAGGAAACAGGTATCCCCTTCAGTAAAGAATTCAGCCCTGCCAGCACTTTGATTTCAGCCCTACGAGACTCATTTGGATCCTAAGATACAGAGCTGTAAAATAATAAATTTTGATGCGTTAAGTCACTAAATTTGTTGTAATTTATTGCAGCACTGATAGAAAACGAATACAGTAGGTAAGATATTGGACTTAGCAAAGAGAGACTTCAGTGCAATTCAAATAAATATTTCAAGAACTAAAAGAAACCACTTAAAGAATTAACATAAAATATAATGATAACAAAATAAATATATGATACTAGCTTATCAAATTGTGATATAGATGAAATGATAGAAAATTTTTAAAAGAACTAAATAGAAATTCAAATAGACATTCTGGACTGGAAACATACAATATCTGAAATTAAATATACATTACAGGGGCTTAACAGAAGATTTAATCTGGAAGATGAAATAATCAGTGAACTTTAAGGTAGTTCAATAGAGATTATTCAGTCTGAAGAGCAGAGAGAAAAAAATGAGAAAAATGAATAGCACCTTGAAGATCTGTGGGATACTATGAATATTATCAATATATGTGTAATGGGAGCTTCAGAAGGAGACAGGAGAGAGAAAGACAAAAAATATTTGAAGAATTAATGGTAACAAACTTCTTAAATTTTACTAAAACAATGAGAACAACATCAATGTACATATTACACAAGTTTAGTAAACTCCCAAGTAGGATAAATTCACACCTAAACAAATCATAATCATCATGATTAAATTTTTGAAAGGAAAAAAACAAAGAGAAAATCTTGAAAGCAGGAAAAGAAAAACCAGGATACAAAATCAATATACAAAATTCAGTTGTCTTTCTATACACTAAAAATGAACTAAGGAAGGAATGAAGAAAAACTGATCTTTGACCTGAGTGCTGAGACTAGACAATGAGGAAAGAACAGTCTCTTCAATAAATTATATTAGAATAACTGGATATCTACTTGCAAAAGAATTAAGTTGGACTCCTTTCTTAGACTAGACACAAAAATTAACTCAAAATAGTCTTAACATTTAAAATCAAGGCTTCAAACTGTAAAACTCTGAAAGAAAACATAGGGGAAAACTTCATGGCATTAGTCTTAGCTATTATTTCTTGGATTTGACGCCCAAACCACAGGCAACAGAAGCAAAAATAAAATGGAACCACATCATGGTATGTCATGGAAGATTTTAGAATCCTGGCCTTGAAGTCACTTCTCCCCACATTCCACAGCTCAGAATTAGACTTATTGTTCCACCTAACTGTGAGAGACTGAGATACTACCTTCTAGGTACCAATAGAACAAATGGGACTGTTGAAGAACAGTGTGTGCCATGGGCATGACCTCATCTGCTGCCATTCTATCATGTCACTCTGACCCTGATCAAGATCTCTGAAGACTCCAACCACATCTCATAATCAGCTGAGATGATTATAACTCAAGGTAAGAATATTCATCTAAAGGGAAATGCAAGGAAGTACAACAAAATCCCAATAATGTCCATCATGAATTTTTATACCTTTTTTAAATGACAAACGATTACATATTTTCTCTAAAAAATAATTGGTTTTTTTCCCATTTTTTTCATTCTTGATGTCTCTGCTCATGCTCTAAGGCAGATTTATAATGCCTATTGGGTATTCCAGCACTGTTGTTTCCATTTGTTCTTTTTCTCTATCCACAAATATTAGGGGGGCACCTAATAGAATAACTAACAGCTAGGATTAGCATCTTCCTGTCCCCCAGTGGAAATGTGTAGACAGGATCAAAATCTCCAATGCTGATTTTCCAACAGGCAGTTGCAAGGTCAATGTATCAGTTAACATCTCCTGAATAAAAAAGCACCATAAAACTTAGAGGCTTGAATAGATCATTCTATTTCACTCATAATTCTGTGCATTGACTTGGCAGTTCTTCTGGTGTGGACAAGCTTGACTGATCTCTATTGGGCTGTACATAAGTTTGTGTTCAGCTGGTTGTTGAGTTGTTTGATGATCTAGGATAACATTATTCATATATCTGACGTTTGATTGGATGTCATTTAGGGCACCTTAGTTCTCCTCTACATAGCTTTTCAATTTCCAGCAAGTTGGTTTGAGCTCATCAATTGAGCAGACTCTCAGGATCACAAGTGCAGCAATAGGTTGAGACCAAAGCATGAGAATTTTTCAAGCCTATGTTTGCAGTATTTTTGCTAACATCCATTGGCCTAAATAAATTACATGGCCAAGCCCACAGTCGAGTGGTGGCAAAAAGGCTCTACCTCTTAATGAGAGACTCTGCAACACTCCATTGCAGGGGAATCAGTGCAGAGTGGGGAAGAATTTGTAGCCTTTTTCCATCTTCAGTAGTGGCAGAATTTCCTTTAGAGATCTTCACATTAATGAATACATTATTATTATTATTATTATTATTATTATTAACAACTCACTTTGGGGCCTGAATTTCTGAGCAATAAATAAATCTTTGATATTGAGATTTCAGGGTTTGTTACTTTTGCAGAGCCTAGCTTAACTGAAAAGATATAGGACAAAGTCTCCCTCTCCTGGACCAATATGTGGCTAACTTGCATACTGAGAAGTTTCAGGAAAAAAAAAAAATCATGCCTTTAGAGAATAGGGCTATAACAATTGGAAGTCGGCATGGTTTGAGTACCTTTGCAGAGAATTCTGGCCATAACCCTAAATCCCTTAGGTAATTTTTTAAAATAATCATTTTAATTGAAGTATAACTTGTCTATAGAAGAGTGCAAAAGTCTTAAGTATATGGTCTGATGAATTATCCAAAATGAACAAGCCCATGTAACCATTACTTTGGCCAAGAAATAGAACTTTACCAGCTTGCTTTCCCACCAACAGTGTAAGGGAGTTCCCCTTTGTCCACAACTTCACCAACACTTGTTTCCTGTCTTGTTAATTTTGGCCATTCTAACTGGTTTAAGGTGGTATCTCATTGTGGTTTTGATTTGTATTTCCCTGATGGCTAGTGGAGTTTCCTCAAGACATTGAAAATAGAACTACCCAATGACTCAGCAATTGTACTACTTGGTATTTACCCCAAAGATACAGATGTAGTAAAAAGAAGGGGCACATGCACCCAGTGTTCATAGCAGCAATGTCTGCAATAGCCAAACTGTGGAAGGAGCCATGATGCCCTTCAACAGACAAATGGATAAAGATGTAGTGCATATGTATAATGGAATATGACTCAGCCATCAGAAAGGTTGAATACCCACCATTTGCATTGATCTAGATGGAACTGGAGGGGGTTATGCTAAATGAAATAAGTCAAGCCAAGAAGGACTATTATCATATGGTGTCACTCATATGTGTAACATAAGGAATAGAGTGGAGGACCACAAGGGAAGGGAGGGGAAACTGAATGGGAGGAAATCAGAGAGGGAGACAAACCATGAGAGACTCTGGACTCCAGAAAACAAACTGAGGGTTGCAGAAAGGAGTGGGGGTCAGGGGATGGGGTAAACAGATGATGGGTATTAAGGAGGGCACATGTTGAGATGAGCACTGGGTGTTATACACAACTAATGAATCATTGAACACTAAAATAAAAATTTATGTTGTACTATATGCTGGCTAACTGAACATAATAAAAAAATAGAGCTTTACCAGTATTATGGAAGTTCATTTTATTTTCCCTTGCAAAAGTTATCACTATCCTGATTTCTAATGTCATAAAAAATTTTTCTTATTTTTGAAGGGAATCATGGCTTTCTTCATGCATCATTGTGTTCTTGAGATTAATCCTTGTTGTTGTGTGGAGAAATAGTCTTATTTTCTTTGCAATACAGTATATTTATTCTCTTGTTGACATGCTTTAGAGTTAAGATAATCCTTCTATGAACATTCTTGTATGTCTTTTGGTGAAATATGTATTAATTTCTGTTATGTATATGCTAAAAATAGTAAAGCATATAGAATTCGTATCTTCAATTTTTCATTTATATCCCTACTAGTAGTATAAGAGGGTCCTAGTCTCTCCATATTCTTACCAACATATGGAATTATCTTGTGTTCAGCCACTTGGGCATATGGGTTTCTTTGGCTTTTCCTTGATAGCTACTGTGTATTGACACCCTGTCCTATGTTTAGTAGCCATTTAGATACTCAATTTTGTGAAGTGTGTGCTCATGTCTTTTTCACTCTGTGTGGTAAACAAGCAAAGTAAAATATAATCTCCTTTCCTTTGAACTGTCTGAATCTACTGAACAATCTCGGAATTTTAGTTGCTTTTTTGACTGGTGCCTTTTGTCAAATTCTGTGGCTTCTACCTAGCTTCCCTCTTCCAATCATGAATCTTCATAGAATAAAACACAGACACGGGAGACTGGAATGCAATTTTATATTGAAAATATTTGACAGGAGGGTTTCCAGGAGGGGAAATTGTTGAGGGCCTTCAGTAATAAGGCATACTTGTGGTGATTGTTTTCGACCACCAAACTTCATCCTCTACTCCTACATGAGTAGTGTTGATTGAATCGGTGATAACGCAGCACTTTCCTTTTTTTCGACAGAGGTAAACTTCAGTTTCATCTTGTCTGCAATATTCTCTGCAAACTCCATAGCCTTGGTGACATTTAACTGTAGGTTCTATCTTCGATTTTTTGACTGTTTTTTTCATGCTTCCTGAGAAAGATATGGCTATGGTCAGTCTCTATGCAACCATGATCACAGAAGACAGAATGTGAAGTGCACAGAGCTCAGATCAAAGTCCTCTAGAATCAAACCTGGGCTCTCTTTTTCACTAGATCTTGTTCTTTGGACAAGTAACTTCAGCTCTCTGCCCCTTCATTTCCATCTGTACAATGGAAATAATAATAGAGACTACTTCTTAAGATTGTTGTGATTATTAAGTGAATTAATATATTTAAAGTACTTAGAATAGTGTCTGGCACTTAGTAAGAGGTGACTACACATTAGCCTTTGTTGTAGTTATTGGTGATGTTGTTCCTATTTCTCTTTTTACTAGTGGTATTTTCCTGAGAATTTATGTCTACAAAATTTGCCTCTGTGAGTACTTGTTGGGCAAGTTCCCATTTACCTGAACAGATACGTGCTTCTGATGCTCAATTCCTTGGAGATAGCTAGCTTCTGCTGTAAGGCAGGACACACACATATTGGTGCACATGTTTATCAGTGTTTCCATGCTTTGAAATAATAAATATGTACTACAGGTGAAACCCTCTTCGCCCCCCAAACAGGTATTGTGTATCAGTGTGCACATTGGCATGTATACAACTCAGTTTATTCACAGATCCACTATCACACACATATGGATACCCCCATAGTTGTGCATTCACAACCATGTATCAAAGCACAGGCCAACAAACTAGTTACTCAGATATATACATGTGTATACAAGCCCTGCCTGAAAATCTTTTAGTGATACAGCTATCATTCTGTGAGAATTACTTGTTAGAAACAGTTGGGCATCTCAAAAAAAAAAAAAAAAGCTCTTTGGAAAGAAAATGACTACTATCAAATATTTTTTAAACATTATTTATTTACTGAGAGATAGACATAGACAGCATGCGTGTGAGCATGCAAAAGTGGGGAAAGGGCAGAAGTAGAGAGAGAGGGACCAGCCAGCAGACTCCCTGCTGAGCACAATGCCCATTGTCATATTGGGACTCGATCTCACAACCCTGAGATCATGACCTGAGTCCAGATCGAGAGTGGGATGCTTAACCAGCTGAGCCACCCAGGTGGCCCTACTACTATAAAATATTAAAAACTACTTATGTTGAGAAATTTTATACATTACTTTAATGAAAATTTACAGCATGCTGTCATTATCTTCATTTTTCAAATAAGAAAACTAAAGCACAAAGAGACCATGTTCCTGCTAATGTCCCCATAGTGGAAAAAGAGTGAGCCAAGATTTGATTTCTGGTCTATATGACTCAGAAGTCTGGAATGACATCAGGAAGATAGTAGACTAGGAAGCTTCCGTCCCTCATTTCCCCCACAGAAACACCAAATAAGCCTTATGTGGAACAAAGTAGCTTTGTGGGAATTCTAGAAACCAGTTAAGTAGTTATATCAATAGATGGAACACCTAAACGAGAAAAAGCCACATTCAGAATGGTAGGAACATCTGTGGAATTTTTGCTCACTCTTGCTCCATCCATTCCTTGGTGCAAGGTGGTATGGTCAGGAGGAAGACACCCAATTCCCAGCTCCTCTCTCAGCATGGAAGAAAAAAAGTGAAATTTTCTTCCAGTATTCTGGCTTATGTCAGGGCTGCCTGAGGAATTCGTTTCTGCCTTGCTTGACTCAGAGCATTTGACAAGAATGGAGGCACAGTTTGGATTATAGTTTGGAGACTGCTGAAGCAGTGGCAAGTACTGTGACTTGTGAGAGTTCCAGGGTACAGTAGTCCCATGGGAGACTCAGGACAAGCGATTATGGAAAGAGGAATACAATAGAACACTTAAGGCCTTGAAAATAAACAGGTGTAAGTTTCTAACAGAAATTAAGGCACTTAGGGCGCCTGGGTGGCTCAGTGGGTTAAGCCGCTGCCTTCGGCTCAGGTCATGATCTCAGGGTCCTGGGATCGAGTCCCGCATCGGGCTCTCTGCTCAGCAGGGAGTCTGCTTCCTCCTCTCTCTCTGCCTGCCTCTCTGCCTACTTGTAATCTCTCTCTGTCAAATAATAAATAAAATCTTTAAAAAAAAAAAAAAGAAATTAAGGCACTTAAAAGCAGCATGTATAGTTGGGGTTGGGGGAAGCACATGCACAGGCCCAGAGAGGACACATTCCTGGAAAATGCTTGAGAAGACGTTGAGCTTTCAGAAGATCAGTGAAGTCTACCTCTGAAAGAGCCAGTATGTAAAGACTGGGAGAGGGAACTGTTTTTCAAATGACCACTTTTCCAGAAAAAGAACACAAGTCGTGCAAAGAACAGGGAAACATGTCTAGCTAAAAGAAACAAAATAAATCTCCAGAAACTTAGCTTGAAGAAACAGGCCTCAGACTTACTGAACAAACTTTAAAACAACTGTCTCAGATATATTCAATGAACTAAAGGAGAACATGGACAAATGACTAAAGAAAATCAGGAAAATGACACATGAACAAAATTAAAATATCAAAAAAGAAATAGAAATTATGAAAAAAGAATTAAATAGAAAATCTAGAGCCAAAAAATACAACAACTGAAATGAAAGTCATGGCAGAGGTTTAACAGCAGACAAAGGAATTTCTACTACTGCCCCCCACCTTTAAAACAAAACAAAACATCAGTTGAACAACTACCTACACACAAAAATACCTTCCTAAGAGTCAGTGGATTTCAGGTGAACAATTACAGAACATTGGTGAAGCACAAAAATGAGAAAAAAATCCATTGAGGAGGGTAGGAAAGATGGAGCCACACTATCCCCATCACCTTCCCCCAAGCTCATGCAACCCAGTTCAGAAAGAAATAATTTCCCTGTGAAAAAAACAGTGTAACATGAACACCCAATTAGCATAAGTAAGGAAATAACAAAAATCAGATGGAAACAAATGGAATAGAGGCAGAAAAAAGCAATAGAAAAGGTCAGCAAGGGCGCCTGGGTGGCTCAGTGGGTTAAGCCGCTGCCTTCGGCTCAGGTCATGATCTCAGGGTCCTGGGATCGAGTCCCGCATCGGGCTCTCTGCTCAGCAGGGAGCCTGCTTCCCTCTCTCTCTGCCTGCCTCTCCATCTACTTGTGATTTCTCTCTGTCAAATAAATAAATAAAATCTTTTAAGTGGGTAGAAGAATAAATGAAACAAGATGGGATTGGGAGGGAGACAAACCATAAGTGACTCTTAATCTCACAAAACAAACTGAGGGTTGCCGGGGGGAGGGGGTTTGGGAGAAGGGGGTGGGATTATGGACATTGGGGAGGGTATGTGATTTGGTGAGTGCTGTGAAGTGTGTAAACCTGGTGATTCACAGACCTGTACCCCTGGGGATAAAAATATATGTTTATAAAAAATAAAAAATTAAAAAAAACAAACAAAAAAAAAAAAGAAAAGGTCAGCAAATCTTAGCTGTTTTTTAAAAAATAAACAAAATAGACAACCCTTAGCTAGAATAAGTAAGAAAAAAAGAAAGAACAATAAATAAATAAAATAAGAAAGAAATTATAACTCACAGAATTGAAATACAACGAATCATAAGAGACCATTATAAACAATTACATGCCAAAAAATTAGATAACCTATAAAAATTAGATGAATACCTATAAACATCCAACTTACTAAGGCTGAATCATGAAGAAATAAAAAATTTGAACACTAGTAATGAGTAAAGAGATTGAATCTGTAATTAAAAACCTCTCAATTAAAAAAAGCCCAGGACTAGATGATTTCACTGGTTAATTCCACCAAGCATTCAAAGAAAAATTAACACCAATATTTCTCAAACTCTTCCAAAAAATCAAAGAGGAGAGAAAACACTCCCGTGTTCATTTTATGAGTCCAGCCTTGTTTTGATACCAAAGATAGTTAAGGACACTGCAAGCAAATGAAACTACAGGCCAAGAACCCTGGTGAATACAGATGCAAAAGTTCTGAACAAAATCTTTGCAAACCAAATTTAACAGCACAGTGAAAGGATCACACACCATGATCAAGTGGGATTTATCCTTGGGATGCAAGGACATTTCCACATATGCAAATCAGTGAGATCCATTACATTAATAAAATGAAAGATAAAAATCATATGATTGTCTAAATAGAATAATTATTTGACAAAATTCAAAATACTTTCATGATAAAAATTCTCAAGACATTAGGTATGGAAGGAATATACATCACCATAATAAAAGCCATGTATAACAATCCAAGAGCTAGCATCATACTGGATAGTGAAAGTTTGAAAGCTTTCCTGCTAAGGTCTGAACAAGACAGAGTGTATACTCTCACTGCTTCTATTCATCATAGTACTAGATGTCCTAGCAACAGTGATTAGGTAAGAAAAAGAAATAGAAGCCATCTAAATCAGAAAGGAAAAAGTAAATTCATCACAAGTAAAGTCAGGGCCAAAGGAAGGATGCTTTGCAAGAGTGCCCCCCCTACTATAATAAACCTCTACTAGATGTGAATTTCTAAACTCTTCCAAATCCTGACCTAACACTCATATTAGATATTGCTCCACTTATCCTCACTATATAATCTGTCTTTTAAGATCAATTTAACAGGTCATAAATTAAATAACAACTACATCAACAACCAAAAACCTGCAATGTGCTTTTTCTAAGAACTCCATCCAGAGCATGCATATGCATATATGTTATATATACATATATATTACATATATATGTATGTATATATCTTTGATTTTGTTATGGGAAGAGATTGTTCAAAATAGTTCCTGGCAACCCTCCTGTGCTGTTGGGATGCAAATTGCTACAGCCACTATGAAAAACAGTATGGAGCCTCCTTAAAAAGTTAAAAATAGAAATACCATATGATCTAGTAATTCCACTACTGTGTATTTACCCAAAGAAAATGAAAACACTAATTCAAGAAGATATATGCTTTCCTAGGTTTACTGCAGCATTATTTACAATAACTAAGATAAGGAAGAAACCCAAGTGTCTATCAAAAGATGAATGGATAAAGAAGACATGGTATGCATATATATACACAATGGAATATTACTCAGCCATAAAAGAGAATGAGATCTTGCCATTTGCAACATGGCAGAACCTAGAGGGTATAATGCTAAGTGAAATAAGTCAGAGAAAGACAAATACCATATGATCTCACTCTTACATGGGATTTAAGAAACAAATTGAACAAATGAAAAATAAAGAGACTCTCAAGAAAAAAACAGACTCTTAAATACAGAAAATGAACAGGTAGTTGCAACAGACTCTTAAATACAGAAAATAAACAGGTAGTTGCAAAAGGCGAGGTGGGTAAAATAGATAAAGGGGATTGGAAATTGAAAGTACACTTATCTTGGGACACCTGGGTGGCTCAGTCAGTTAAGCAGCTGCCTCCAGTTCGGGTCATGATCCCAGAGTTCTGGGATCTAGTCCCGCATTGGGCTCCTTTCTCAGTGGGGAGCCTGCTTCTCTCTCTGCCTCTGCCTGCTTCTCTGCCTACTTGTGATCTCTCTCTCTCTGACAAATAAATAAATAAATCTTAAGAAAAAAAGTACACATACCTTGATGAGCACTGAGAAATGCATAGAATTGTTGAATCATGTTGTACACCTGAATCTAATATAACACTGTATTTTAATTATATTTAAATTAAAGATAATTCCTGGCAATGAATTATTTCAGATGGACATGTTAAATAATCTTAAAGTCATTAAGGAAGCGGAAACATTCATAATCTTTGAAGCATGAAATTTTGCCTTCCTTTTATTTGTAAACCCACTTGCAGTGACCATAACTACTCCAGTGTTTCACCGAGCATGGTAACAAGTATACCTTAAGGAACAGGGAGATAGGAAATAGGTCAAGGAAGAGGAGGAGGATAGGAATATGGAAAGCAAGAAGGAACGAGTGGTAATGAGGAAAGAATGATAGAAGAGGAAAACTAAAGGGGGAAGAAGAATAGGAAAAACTAAACAAGGTAACTGAGTTTAAACCCAAGCAACAACCTTGATTTTCTATAGGGATGGTTAAAGATTCTCTGATTTTTTTTTTTTTTGCCTTTTGTTGTATTCTGATGTGTGTGTTTACTTTAAATGCCAAGATTTGAAGGGATCTGGAAACATTTGAGCACCCTGATTTCATTTAGCTGCACTGTCTTTTCTTACATGTAGGGCTATTATAGTCCATGAGAGTAACATTTATGGAAGTCTTTGAAAAATGGGAAAAGGACATTGGATATGTTTAATCCAGAGCCAATTGATTGCCATTTTAATAACAGCCTTGCTGTGATCAACTCAGATGTCTCATTCAGGTCCAAAGAGCCTCTACTCTAGCCTGATACAAATTCTATCCATTTCAACCTCACATTTAGTCTCCTTGAAACATTTGACAAAACCTAACTCCAAACCCCAGGTCTACTTCCACCCATGCCACTCAATCCCCTATCCCAAGACAAACATAACACTAATGAAGACACCCAACACCAACATCTAGCTTTAACAAAACAACCAGTCCACATGGAAATTCCATCTACTTCAATTCTCACCTTCACCCAACTTAACTGCAAGATTCATTCAACCACAAATAATCCCAGCCCAGTGTATCCTAAACCATCAGCCCAACCTGATCTCATAAATACAATTACTCACTCCCACTGAATTACTATTTCTTTTTCTACCATTATCCCAACCAAAAGGTCCTGTTTTTTCTGCACAATTCATGTCCCAGTCTCCAAAGTAACCACTTGATGGATCCTATAAATCCTCAACTTGGACTCCATTCCTCACACCTAAACCATGTCTCAATCTGTCATCCCAATGATATTGCTACCCTAATATGCTCTATGTCCAATACTCTGTTGGAGAAACTCTATCCAGGAGCACCAAACCCTTAAATGAATCATAACAATACAAAACCAGTAAGATCCCAGAATGATAAAAACTTGAGATTAACATCTCTAAGCTGTCTTATACCAAGTAATCAAAATTGCAAAACCATATGCAGAACCCCTGAATCTTTGAAAATAGCTTGAGTTACCTGAAATCTTAGGAACCAGGATTAGAAGGATGACAATGGTCATTAAATAGGGCTTCATAACTGACTGATTCAATGAGGATGAAGAGCACACACAGAGAACAGAATAGATATCTTTTCAACAAGGCAATGTCCTGCTTTATTAGTTTCAGAAGTAGGCCAGGGTGTGGGCAGTGAATTAAGAAGGATAGGATATGTCTGAGGTCAGCCAGGCAGAAAGATAACCTGTATTATTTATCTCATCTTGGCACTCTGTGTGAGTGTAGGATCTTGCCAGTTCCCACACAAAGGTGGGCCTTCCTTCCCAGTAAGAGACAATAAAATTAGAGCCAGTTTGTATTTTACATAAGACAAATTGATAAACTAATAATGAAAAAAAATCAGTAAACTAAATAATGAAAAAAATCTAATAATTATAAGGGAAAAAAGAAACTTTAAAAAATGATCTTAGGGTTGTGGGATTGAGCCCCACCTCAGGCCCCAAGCTTTGGGTCTGCTTGAAATTCTCTCCCTTTGCCCCTCCCCCTGCTTGGCACTTGATTACATGCTTGCTCTCTCTTTCAAATAAATAAGTAAATCCTGGTGGTGGGTTTTTTTTTTAAATTTTTATTTATTTATTTAACAGACAGAGATCACAAGTAGGCAGAAAAGCAGGCAGAGAGAGAGGGGAGGAAACAGGCTCCCTGCCCAGCAGAGAGCCCGATGCGGGACTCGATCCCAGGACGCTGAGATCATGACCTGAGCTGAAGGCAGAGGCTTAACCCACTAAGCCACCCAGGCATCACTTGGTGGTGGGTTTTAAGAAGGACATGTATTGCATGCAGCACTGGGTGTGGTGCATAAACAATGAATCTCAGAACACTGAAAAAGTAAAATAAAACTTAAATCAATCAAACAATCTTGGGGGGAAAAAGTTAAAAGACAGAAATTTGTTAATGAATACACAATGTAGAAAGAAGCAAACTCTGACTACAAGAACACCAAGTATGTGCGGAGGGGGATAAAAGTACAAAGTTTTTATGTGAGACTAAAGTGAAGTTGTTATTAACTTAAAATGAATAATCATAGCTACAAGATATTTCATGCAAATCTCAAACTAACCTCAAAAAGAACAAAACAAAACCCCATAGTAGCTATACAAAAGATAAAAGAATCAAAGCAAATTACTACAAAAACATCACCAAATAACAAAAGACAGCATGAGAGAAAGGGACAAACTACAAAACAAAACAACAAAATGGCAATAATAATTCCTCACCTATCAGTAATTATTTTTTTAAAGATTTTTAAAAAACTTATTTGACAGAGAGACACAGAAAAGAAACATAAGAAGGGGAGTGAGAGAGGGAGAAGAAGTCTTCCTGCTGAGCAGGGAGCCTGATGCGGGGCTTGATCCCAGACCTGACACCATAGTGTTGGTTATTTTTCTCAAAGCGATTAAGCAAATATATAACTTGCAACTTATTTCAATGTGTGGTGATTAACAAGGTGCTCATAACATTGATGGTACAGTGCATCTGAATTTCACAAGTGTTGAAATGTGCAAGAAAATGTGTCTGAGATACAAGGAAATAGGTATACATCAGGCCTGGGCTAGATGTGTTACACACATAATCATGTTTATTGACCACAGTTAAGTTTACAGATCCTTCTTCACATGTATTATTACATTATTACATTTATTATTATGATTGGTTCATTGATAACTTTGAGTCATTGCTGGTTTTCCTTTCTGCCCTCTGGGAAGTAGAGACCAAAAAATAGCTGCAACAATTATGAAGGCTACAGAAAATACTGAACGTTTGGTTAAGAAAACATGGGACACCTGGGTGGTTCAGTGGGTGAAGTGTCTGACTCTTGATTTTGGCTCAGATTTGATCTCAGGATTGTGAGAATTGGAGTGTGGAGTCTGCTTGGGATTCTCTCCCCTACCTATCCTCCCCCTCCACTTGCATGTGAACTCTTTCTCTTTCTTAAAGAGGGCACGTGTTGTGATGAGCACTGAGTGTTATATGCAACTAATGAATCGTAGAACACTACATCAAAAACTAATGATGTACTATATGTTGGCTAAGTGAACATAATAAAAAAAGAGAGAGGGAAGAAAAGATAGTCTGTGACAAAGGGTAAAATTTCTAGCAAGAAAAACCATAGGCTGTCCCAAACAACTCCATTATCTCCCAAGAAAATCCACCAGCCAGGCCCTGTGCATCCTCCCATCCAACAGATAATTACTTCATGAAAGTGCAAATTGAGGTGATCTCAATTTAACAGAACTCACTTGCAAATAAAAATGAAATGTCAGAAATCTGGAGTGAACCAGACCATGCGGGATGATTTCTTTGTCCTTGATTGGAGTGCCTGGAATATCCTTCTTGGGTCATTTAAAAAATAATGGATTGGGATGCTTGTTAATACTAGTTGCTACAACAAATAACCCTGAAAACTCATTGCTTCAAGAAAATAAAGTTAGTTTCTTGCTCACACCACACTCCATTCCTGGTCAGCTGACTCTCCTAGACAACTCAGAATGGTGATTCCAAGTGGTGAATTGGGCATCTTGATTCTTCCCCTTTTGAGGCCATGTGATCTTTAAATACTTTGCTTCCAGTTGCACAGTATGGGGGATAGGGAAAGCTGATGACTCACCAGAGCTTTTAGGAGCAAGGCCTTGAAGTGGCATATTTTATTTTTGTCCGTGTTCCATTGGTAGAACTAGTTACATGACCTCTAGCTAACTAACTATGAAGGAGGCTGGAATGTGTCGTCTTCCTATGAACACAAGAAAATCCTATGAATTTAAGATTACCTAGCTGCTCCTTGCCAGCCTACCAAATATGTGTTTCACTCTCCCCACCCACCATGTGCAGAACACTCCTCCTCCTCTGAGAGGACAAGCCAGAGTCTTCTCCAGTCACTATCTCCCGCTCAAAAATCCAGGATCTCCAGGTAATTAGTCTTCACCATCATTTTCTCTTAACTGTGACCTATAAACCAAAAGACAAGTTTTTTGCTCCTTCCCCTGATACACACACTAGACATAAAATGATGATGCAGAGATAAAACAACTACAACAAAGACTCAAACTCAAAAAAGAGAATAATAGAAGACACACAACAGTCACTGGCATGACAATCCAAACTCTGAATCCAGATAGCTCAGGTATGACAGAAGTCACCAATGTAAAAATAGGGACTTTTTATTTATAAGGCACAAGTTTTCTGGGAAAAAAAAAATCTTTATTGTCATTGTTCTCTATGGACACTTATGTAGAAGTTTTCATCTCTTCCAGTGTTCCTCCTGGCCAAATCTGAAGTCAGGGAGCACATCTCCCTTTGAGGGGGTAGCAGCTTTTAAAGCCTGCCTTCTGCTTAAAGATGGTGGCCATGAGTTGTTCTAATTCTCAGAAAGCCAAAGAATTTTCGGTAAAGTCTTATGGTTTTCTTGGCAATGCAATTATCATCAGTGGTATAAAGAGAGAAATGATATGTACTTCCAAGTTTGACCATTAAAGCCCTACATGTTCTTCTCTTAATTAACCTTGGCAAACTTAGGAGCTATGTCTTCAGATGTGGTTCCACTAGGAGTCATTAAAAGATCCTATGGTACCTCACATAACGTGATAATAATTTTTTTTTAAATGTTCTTAAAGACCCTTTGTGGAACATAAGAGACTGGACTCTGAGAAACGAACTGAGGGTTTTGGAAGGGAGGGGTGTGGGGGGATGGGTGAGCCTGTTGGTCGTCATTAAGGAGGGCATGTATTGCATGGAGAACTGGGTGTGGTGTATAAACAATGAATCTTGGAACACTGAAAAAATGAAATGAAATTTTAAAACATCCTAAAGAAATGGACAAATGGCCCTTGATCATTAAGACATAGTTTTGTTTTGTTAATTTTTATTTAAATTCCATTTAATTAACATATACTGTATTATTTGTTTCAGAGGTAGAATCTAGTGATTCATCAGTTGCATACAACACCCAGTGCTCCTTACTTCAAGTGGCCTCCTTAATGCTCATCACCCAGTTATCCCATCTACCCACCCACCTCCCCTCCAGCAACCCTCAGTTTGTTTCCTAGAGTTAAGAGTCTCTTGTGGTTTGCCTCCTTTTCTGTTTTCATCTTATTTTATTTTTCCTTCCCTTCACCTATGTTCATCTGTTTTGTTTCTTAAATTCCACACAAGTGAAATCATATGGTATTTGTCTTTCTTTGATTGCCTTATTTCACTTAGCATAGTACCCTCTAGTTCCATCCACATCATTGCAGATGGCAAGATTTCATTCTTTTTGATGACATGGTTTTGTAAAGATACAACTTCTTCCTAAATTGGTTTTTTTTTTAAAGATTTTATTTATTTATTTGACAGACAGAGATCACAAGTAGGCAGAGAGGCAGGCAGAGAAAGAGGAGGAAGCAGGCTCCCTGCTGAGCAGAGAGCCTGATGTGGGGCTCGATCCCAGGACCCTGGGATCATGACCTGAGCCGAAGGCAGAGGCTTTAACCCACTGAGCCACCCAGGTGCCCCCTAAATTGGTTTTTTAAATTTTATTTTATTTTTTCAGTGTCCCAAGATTCATTGATTACCCATCACACCCAGTGCTCCATGCTCTCCTTAATACACACCACCAGGCTCACCCATCCTTCCACCCCCCTCCTTTCCAAAACCCTCTTGACTGTGTAGAGGATAAAAGGTCAAGATTGAGTATTCATTGTTTCTGATGGAGTCATAATATTCCATTGTATATATGGACCATATCTTCTTTATCCATTCATCTGTTGAATGGCATCTAGGCTCTTTCCACAGTTTGGCGATTGTGGCTGTTGCTGTTATGAACATTGGGGTACATATGGCCCTTCTTTTCACTACATCTCTATCTTTGGGATAAATACCCAGTAATGTAATTGCAGGGTCATAGGCTATCTCTATTTTTAATTTCTTTTTTTTTTTTTTAAGATTTTATTTGTTTATTTGACAGAGATTACAAGTAGGCAGAGAGAGAGGAAGGGAGGAAGCAGGCTCCCTGCTGAGCAGAGATTCCCAATGCGGAGCACTATCCCAGGACCCTGGGATCATGACCTGAGCTGAAGGCAGAGGCTGACTCACTGAGTCACCCAGGCGCCCCTCTATTTTTAATTTCTTAAGGAATCTCCACACTGTTTTCCAAAGTGGCTGCACCAACTTGCATTCCCACCAACAGTGTAAGAGGGTTCTTTCTCCACATCTTCTCCAACTTTTGTCGTTTCCTAGCTTGTTAATTTTGGGCATTCTAACTGGTGTAAGGTGGTATCTCAATGTGGTTTTGATTTGAATTTGATTTTATTTGAATTTTTTCATGTGTCTGATAGCCATTTGTACACCTTCTTTGAAGAAGTGTCCATGCCTTCTGCCAATTTTTTGAAGTGTTTATCTGTTTTGGGGGTGTTGAATTTGAGGAGTTCTTTATAGATCTTGGATATCAGCCCTTCATTTGTAGTGTCACTTGTAAATATCTTCTCCCATTCCGTGGGTTGCCTCTTTGTTTTGTTGACTGTTTCCTTTACATTGCTTTTGATCTTGATGAAGTCCCAAAAGTTCATTTTTGCTTTTGTTTCCTTTGCCTTTGGAGACATGTCTTGAAAGAAGTTGCTGTGGCTGATGTTGAAGATGTTACTGCGTTTGTTCTCCTCTAGGATTTTGATAGATTCCTGTCTCACATTGAGGTCTTTTATCCACTTCCAGTTTATCTTTTGTATCAATATGGATGGGACTGGAGGAGATTAGCTGAGTGAAATAAGTCAAGCAGAGAAAGTCAATTATCATATGGTTTTGCTTACTTGTGGAGCATAAAGAATAACATGAAGGACATTAGGAGAAGGAAAGGAAAGGTGAATTGGGGGAAATTGGAGGGGAGACTAACCATGAGAGACTGTGGACTCAGAAACAAACTGAGGGTTTTGGAAGGGAGGGGTGTGGGGGATGGGTGAGCCTGTTGGTCGTCATTAAGGAGGGCACATATTGCATGGAGAACTGGGTGTGGTGTATAAACAATGAGTCTTGGAACACTGAAAAAAATTTTTAAAATAAAATTAAAAAATGTTGCCAAGAACTTCTGAAAGAAAATAAACAGGATGGTGATTTAGCCTCCCATATATTAGAACTATTTATATGACTGTAGTTGTTAAGATAGAGAAATATTGATGCAGGAATAATCATAATAACTGATGGAACAAAATAGGGAGCCCAGAAATAGAGCACATATATAGGGAACTTTAACATATGATGGACATAAGTGGAAAATCAATGGGAAAAAGAGCAGCTATAAATTTGGGCTTACTTATCAGGAAAATGCAGTTATATTCCTGCCTCTCATAAACGTAAGAGGAAATAAACTCCATGTTAAAAATTTAATATAAAAAGTAAATTTTTAAAAACTTTATAGGCAAAGAAATCAAGGCTGAAAAATTGTTAATTTCTTTCACTTATTCACGAATGCATGCTGAAAACCAACTGTATTCCAGACCCTCTGGAAATAGCTGGAGCTTCAAAGATAAAAAAGAAACTAAGGGGTGCTTGGGTGGCTCAGCTGGTTAAGCATTTGACTCTTGATCTCAGCTTAGGTCTTGATCTCAGGGTATGAGTTCAAGCCCCACATTGGGCTCCATGCTGGGCATGTAGACTACTTAAAATAATAATAATAATAATAATAACAATAAATGAAAACTGGACAAACTAAAATATTCAGGAAATCCACTTAATATCTTTCTGGCCTTATTTTTAAAAAGAATTTTCCTTGGGCACCTGGGTGGCTCAGTGGGTTAAAGCCTCTGCCTTCAGCTCAGGTCATGATCTCAGGATCCTGGGATCGAGCCCCACATTGTGCTTTCTGCTCAGTGGGGAGCCTGCTTCCTCTTCTCTCTATCTGCCTGCTTCTCTGCCTACTTGTGATCTCCGTCTGTCAAATAAATAAATAAAATCTTTTTAAAAATTTTTTTTAATTAAAAAAAAAAAGAATTTTCCTTTAGGAAAACATAGAAAGGGGTACCTAGATGGCTCAGTTAGTTAAGTGTCTGTCTACCTTTGCCTCAGGCCATGATCCCATGGTCTCGGGATCTAGTACCACATCGGACTTCTTGCTTGATAGAGGGCCTGCTTCTCCTTCTTCCTCTGCCCCTCCTCCTCACTTGTGCTCTCTCTGTGTCAAACGAATAAATAAAATCTTAAAGAAAAAACAAACAAACAAACACAGAAAATGCTACTGTTAAATGAAAGACTGACAAATTGACAACAGAGTGGTCCTATCCAGTGAGGAGACCCTGACTGAGGCCCAACTACTTTGTCAGTTACTGGTCTATAGCTTGGTTGTTATCAAGGCAAAATTTAAATTGTCTGTATGATTTTATAACTTCTAGAAAAAATGTATTATTAGTCTAAAAACAGTTTAATTTATGTAATTGTGTTACATACTAAAAGTCAGTATTACTCTGCTTTTCTTGCAAAAGATTACCAAACCACAATACAAATTCCACACATTTCATACTTCCATTATAGGTGTCTTTATTGTGAAGAAACATAAAGCATAGTATAAAGTTCTTAAAGTTAAAAACCTGTAACATGTAAACATAAAATTAAAATATTTCAATGATTCTGTTCAACTCATAAAGAATGAAGAAACCAGTAAGATGTTAAGACTGGCTCAGAGAAACTGATGAATTGTAATCAGCCAATGAACTCTGAAATAAATTTGCAAATAGATGTAAACCTGTTTAATATTCTGAAGGGCAATGAACTAAAACATTCAGAACTCTTTCCCACCAAACAGAAAACAAGGGCATCCAACCACAACAATTGCATCTGTCCCATTGCATTGTTATGGGAGGGAATAGTTTGCACGACTCTCAAAAAAGAATTTTTTTGCAATTATATCAGTTTTCTATGATTTAATCTCTACCTATACAAAATTTTTAAATAGCTTAGTCAGTGGAAAATTACTTAATTATACACACTTATAATCCCAGGAGGATCTACTAGAACATGTTCAGCACTCCACTGAAAGGACACCAGTCATCTCTTTTATTTATTTCCAAATTTTAGATAATTTTTCTTAACAGTTTTTTTTTGATAGAATGGTACCTTTCTGAACATAACTTTATTTCAAAAAACTTATAATGCATATGTAATGCT
This sequence comes from Mustela nigripes, assembly GCF_022355385.1. Taxonomy (NCBI): domain Eukaryota; kingdom Metazoa; phylum Chordata; class Mammalia; order Carnivora; family Mustelidae; genus Mustela; species Mustela nigripes. The sequence goes on from NC_081563.1 coordinate 114,031,152, forward strand.
CCAAAATACTTTTGCTTGGGGGCAGTGTTTTGTTTTGTCTGTGAAAAGAATAAATTCTTTGATCTCTAAAATAGAGACTACCTTACATGTAGCACAGTTGTTCGTTACATGTATTTAATAATGTACTCATTGCCTCCTTCTAGACTCATTTTTTGTTGTTTAAAATACAGTCACTTCCTCTACCCCTTTGACCTTTATAATCCTAAACATACTCTGAGTAGAAGTTCTCTTTTTTAATCTATTATGTTTTTGGACAACAAGAGAGTTGATTTCCATAAAACAGTGAATCTGCTGAAGTCTTTAGTGTATTTTTTTTAATATTTTATTTATTTATTTGACACAGAGAGAAAGATCACAGGTAGGCAGAAAGGCAGGCAGAGAGAGACGGGGGAAGCAGGCTCCCTGATGAGCAGAGAGTCTGATGTGGGACTCAATGCCAGGACCCTGAGATCATGATCTGAGCCAAAGGCAGAAGCTTAACCAACTGAGCCACCTAGGCACCCCATCTTTAGTGTATTTAATCTAAATGGAATAGCATCTATGTTCTATTATTTCTTTTAAACAGTAAAAAATTATATAGTAAGAATGTTTTGAAGCCTTAATCTTATAGTGAGGCAGGTTTCATAGAATATCTGGAGTCAATCTGTAGAAAATCTGGAAGCATACAGAGACTCTGGAAATAGGTTGGTTTTGAATACAAATACAAACTATTATTATTATTATTATTATTATTATTATTATTTTGTCAGAGATGTGTATTCTATGTGTATCTGAAAAGGTTTATAGGTTTCCCTCCCCTTTGGGTTCATTAACGATATTTCAACCTCTTGTAGATATACCTATAAAGGAGAGAATTTAGAATTTTTATTTCCTTTTGTAAACTTCTTCTCCCCATAAATATCATGACTACTTTCTGTCAAAATGGGAGATTTCCAGATTTTTCTCTTAAATATTTTGGAACATCCTGCCCTAAGAATAAAGCAGGAAAACAATATGAGTTTGGAGATAATCTCTGACCAGAAATTCCACATTATAGTAAGTGATACTGTAGTCATTTCAAGTCAGCTAAAGAGGGTCGCATGGGTGGCTCACTCAGTTAAGCAGCTGCCTTCAGCTCAGGTCATGATCCCAGGATCCTGGGACCGAATCCCACATTGGGCTCCTTGCTCAGCAGGAAGCCTGCTTCTCTCTCTACCTCTGCCTGCCACTCTGCCCGCTGGTGCTCTCTCTCTCTCTCTCTCTCTCTCTGACAAATAAATAAATAAAATCTTTTAAAAAAATAAGCTAAAGAGAGATGAGACTTTCTTTTTGACCATTTGACTGACAACCCCACAGAGTAGAGTCTTACCTAAAAAAGAGTAGACCTGAATTTTCTCAGGTATAGGTGGTAAGTGTTAACAGACAGCCAAAATACATGGTTGAACTCAGTTTATAGTCCCTACCTGAAATACAAAGATTTTGAGCTCAAGTGTAGAGGCATGGAACCTCCGGGCCTTTGAAGGGAAATACAGAGGAAGACCTAAAAGTAAGGCCATGTGTGAATTCAGTCCACATCCTGCACTCCACCTCCACACTTCCTTGGATCTTACAAACTATGCCAACTTGTTGCATAAGAATGACCAGACTCAAAAGTTTAAAATAAATGTCTGCCATTTATTAGGATTGTTTCTCAGGAAGGAAGAAGTAGAATGCCCATCAGGCAGGGGCTTGAAATCACTCCAACCTCATGTTTAATACATCAAAATTACAGGTTTTCTCTTACAATTTAATGTACCTAAAAATCCCTGTAAGACTTGTGCTGATGAGCTGTGGAGAGAGTGAAACTGGAGAAGGAACAATGAGAGAAACTAGTGGTCTTCTGGGGAGGATGACGTGGACCTTTTGAAATAGTGAACATTAAAGACACTATTTGATAAGAGTTCTAATAGCAATCAAAGTACAGACAAATACACATTAGAACAAAGGAAGTCACATCACTTGTTGAGAAAAGCAAAGGTGAATGGCATGGAAGATCCTTAAAAGAGTAAAAATGTACTTTCAAGGGAATGAGACATTAAGGGCTTCTTAATTAGTTGACTTTTTTCACTTTTAAGAATAGTGAACCCTCTCCTTTTGGTTATGCAAAAGCTGATATCATCATTAAATGGAGATCAGGTCGAGTTGGAACTAAAAGCACATTTTAGCGATTTGGACATGATGAGCTGAGATGAACTGAGGGATCCAGAATGAGTCCACATTTCTGAATTGAGCAACAGGGTGAATTGTAGGTGTTGATTATTTAAAAGGGAAGACGAGGGAAAAGCCAGACAAACAGAGTTGGAATTCAGTTTGGGAAATTGTGTCTGTGATGGCTGAGTAACCCAAGAGAACCTAGCAAATACATAATCCAGTATGGGAGTCTGGGCCTCAGAGATGTTGTCTGGGTTGAATATGTAAATACAGAACTTGCCCAAGATCACACAGCTTCTGAGCAGTGATGGAGAACAGGGAACAAACCCCTCTGACCACATTCATGCTTCTTTCTTGAAAACATGCAAAACCCAAAGAAATGGGAATCTGTGCTTTACGCCTAGAATTACACAATCACTTCCCTCTACCCAAACTGCTAAAATAGAAAGTCTGAAATATTACATTTCAGCTATTGTGCTGAACCTGGGACAAATACTATCTTATAAATATTAAAAGTTTTGTCTAATCATGCTATTTATGCCAGAAAATTTGTGTCCCTTCTTGAAACCTGGCTTCTGCCAAGCCCATATTCCCTGCTTGACAAATACATCTGAGTTTCAGTGAATCTCAAAGATATAAACATTATTAAATTTTCCCACCAAACTTCTAAGTCCCATGAAAATTAAAATCCAACTGTATAACTTGGTCATTTAGTGAGTACCTGGCCTTTGGTCCATTGGTCTGGGCTGAAATTATCATTTGTCTAATAATAGGAAATGCAGGTAAAGTGTCTGGTGAAAGAGAAAATAGGCAAGATGACAAAGAAACATTATGGGGCAGGTGGCAGAAGAAGAAACCCCAAAAATGACTAGGAAAGGACACTCAAGAGAAAAGTCAAGGCAAACATGACAAAGGCATCAAGGAAGGTAAATCATGTTGAAATAGTGGCTAGAGGCAGAGTGGTAAATGGTAAAACCTGACGAATGCTTGAGTTTTTCAACAAAGAAGGCATTGGCAAAACCGGGGCTGTTTTAGTGAAGTGTTATACACAAAAGTCAGATTTCTCTTAGCTGAAGTGAGATTAAGAATCTGGAACATAGAGAACTTAGTTGGTAACAGTGGTTCTAGAAGTTTGGATCCAAAGAGGAGGAGAGATGAAACATAAGCCATGGAAGAGGAGTATACATAACACAAGGAAAATTCCATGGCATGTCAACTATTAGTTGTGACTAAGTTTGGAGTGGAAAAGCAATATCCTTAAATTCTTAGGAATGAAAGAACTTAAAAGGTTACTGAGTACAGTGTCCAGCTTCTGTTCCAATCCCTCTCTAACACCATAACCACAACCATTTCTGTCTCACACCCAGAAATGGTCCTGTAAACTCAACACTGGGAGAATGCTGAGGACAAACCTGCTTGGTCCACTTTCCAACAGCTCTACCCTTTAGAAAATGTTGCCTTAATTTGTCTAACAGATTTCTATGTTCAGTTCTATATACTTTCTTTCCTATACTCTGTAACTCCTCCATCTGTCTGGTTCTGGTTCTTCCTGAGGACACCACATCATACTAAACGGACTAGGATGGTTCTCTAGATGTCAGAGATAATCCTCTAGTCCTTGTCCAGATCCTTCAGTGTTTACTCAGAGAACTCAGATATCTCCCCTATCTATTCATGGGATCATCCAGACTCAATCTAGTTGTCATGTATCCTTCTGCAGCCTCCAGAATGAATCACAACCCTCTTGGTGGTACCAAAGCAGAGCAGAAATGTGATTTCCCTCCTTCCTTGGCACCCTCAGCACTATGGAGCTGTTCTAGAATCCTGTTTGCTTTCTTGGCCAGGGTCCTTTCCTATACTCTGTAACTCCCAGCTCCAGCCTAACCTTCCCCTGTCCAGTGATGACTGCATACAGATAAAAGACACGCGCATGGGATGGAATGTATTTTTATGGAAAGGGTGTTCCAGAATGAGGCAAGAATCCCTCCAGGAGGCAGTAAGGTGGTGATATTCAGATTTTAGAGTAGCTTGAAGTGTTTGTAACTGACAGTTTGGAGTCAGGGTCATAATCCTTCACATTGTTAGAACGGGCTGTTTTCACAGAAAATTTCAGGCAGCACTCTTGATCATTTGGGCAGGTTAAGTATTGAATTTCAGTTTTTCTGCAGGTGTTTCTGCACATGCCATGGTAAAGCTGACATGGAATCCAAGGCTCTTGGCTCTTGCCATACTGGGATCTGAACAGGCCACCTGGGGAAAATATAGCGATGTTTAGTTTCCTTGCAGCAGTGACAATAGGAATGGGGAAGCATGATTTAAAGAGAACAAGCCCTGAGGATATTAACAGGATCCAGAGTAAAAAACACTCCAGTTCAAATCTGGGCTCTGTCATTATGGCTCCTCACCCTTAAGCAAGTTGGTTCAGTTCTCAGGCCCATCACTGCATCATTTTCACAATGGGTGTCATAATAGAGCCAAGTTCTTACCATTTGTGATGTTTAGCTTAGCATATATAGAGTGCTCAGGAGAGTATCTGGTGCATAATAAGTATAAGTATAAGAAGTAATGAAATAGGGCGCCTGGGTGACTCAGTTGGTTAAACAACTGCCTTCAGCTCAGGTCATGATCCCAGAGTCCCAGAATCAAGTTCTGCATCGGGCTCCAATCTCCATGGGGGGGTCTGCTTCTCCTTCTGACCTTCTCCTCGCTCATGCTCTCTCTCACTGTCTCTCTCACAAATAAATAAATAAAATCTTTAAAAAAAAAAAAAAAGAAGTAATGACATATTAAGCAATGTGTTCATATAAAATTCTTTTCCTGAGGGTCCAGGGCTTCAAGGGAAGCTCCTATGAACATGTATTGGACATGCTTTCAAGTGCCCATACAGATGTGTGCTCCTCACACAGAGCTCTATCAGAGACAGCCAGGCTCCACTCTGAGGCAGGGCACACATACTTGAGCCCCTGCATGCCTTTGTGCTTCTAAACATTTGAGCAAACATGTACCACTCATGTTTGTACATTGGCCCCACAGAAACAGATACCATATAACATGTGCAGCACACTGATGTGCACACACAGGCACGTATGCACGTCCATATTCACATCACTTGAGCATAAATACATGTGCTCACTGTACAGACCCCTACCACACACTTTCCACATATGGCTAAAACCCATTCATGAGTATTGATAGCTATGTATCTGTCATCCAGATATGTGCATGTGTATATAGGTTCCTCAGCTGAAAATGCCCAATGACAAAGTTCCTGACACTTAGCCTTCTATAAATATTAGTCATCAACAGTATTTGTTACTTATTGGAGCTTTCAAAGACAAAGGGTCCAAAGAAAACAATTCTAGCAATCACTGTCACATGTCCAACATCCACTGTGTGTCAGGCATTTTGCAAATGTTATCTCATTGAAACTTCATAAAAACCTATTGTTATCCCTGTTCTTTAGATGAAGACACTGAGGCTCACAGAGAACTCTTGTTCTGTTCACATTTCCATACCTTATACTTGACCACTGTAGGATTCTATTTCTTTTCTCTATGATATTAAGCCCATGCACTTCCCTCTGTGTGTCACATTGCCTCTCTATATTATAGGATTTCTAGGACAGAGTGGCATCTTCCTGCATGATGTCTTCAGGTATAAGGACTTCTTCAGCTATCAATACATAGTCCAAAATCCATAGCTTTGCACTCCAGGACCTTTTACACCTGTCCCCTCATATCACACCCATTCATCAACACTCACTCTGTTCCAGACCATGTACTCATGTACTCCTAAGCATGCAGAGGACTCCAGTGCCCACCCACATTAATAAAAATTGGATAAGCAAGTCTGACATTATTTCTGCATGGTAAAAAACATTTTGAAAATTTTTTGAAAAGAATGTAAATTGTTCCAAGTTTAGATGAAGTCAGAGAATGTGAGGAGAAATAAAGTAAAAAAGAAAATGCCTTAGTGGTAGACATCCCATAGCATTTTGGCACTGGTATGTATATGAACTGTCCCAGAAATTGGCACTCCAGCCCAGGGAGGGCTGCTACATCAGCCAGCCTGCTGGTTAACCAGAGCAAGGAGGTAAAAAATGGTACCCCTTCATCCATGTTCCAACGTCATGGTACTACTGCATTTCCTATTTTAATTCTCACCCTCATCATGGAGTCTCTCTTTCTTTTTTATTTTTTTAAGTAATTTTTTATTATGTTAATTACCATACAGTACATCATTAGTTTTTGATGTAGCGTTCCATGATTCATTGTTTGCATATAACACCCAGTGCTCTATGCAATACATGCCCTTCTAAATACCCATCATCTGGCTCACCCATCCCCCAACCCTCCTCGCCTCTAAAATCCTCAGTTTGATTCCTAGAGTCCACAGTCTCATATGGTTTGTCTCCCTGCTCTGATTTCTCCCCCTTCATTTTCCCCTTCCTTCTCCTAATGTCCTCCATGCTATTCCTTATGTTCCACAAATAAGTGAAACCATGTGATAATTGTCTTTCTCTCCTTCACTTATTTCACTCAACATAATCTCCAGTTCCATCCATATTGATGAAAAAGTTGGGTATTCGTCTTTTCTAATGGCTGAGTAATATTCCATTATATATATATATTCCACAGCACATCTTCTTTATCCATTTGTCTATTGAAGGGCATCTCAGCAGCTCCTTCCACAGTTTGGCTATTGTGAACATTGCTGCTACAAACATTGGGGTTCATATGGCCCTTCTTTTCACTACACCTGTCTTTGGGGTAAATACTCAGTAGTGCAATTGCTGGGTGGAACCTCTATTTTGGCACCATCCTACTTTAAAAAGGAGGAGGTCCTCAGGGGGTCTTGCTAGAGTGATACCCACACTCTTCTGGCTGACATTTGAACTGGTGGACTTTCATTTTCTCCCAAATGCAGTGGATGGAAGCCAGGACATCCAAGATCTCCTCTTTGTAGGAATGAGAATCTGGCAAGCTGACCTTTCCCTCACTCTCTCCATATGGGAAACTGGTCAAGGCAGATGCAGAAGGATGCTGCTAACTGTGGCTAAATAAACAAAGGTAGATATTTCTAGCTTCTCAATCCTGCAACTGTTCTAACCCTGTATTGTTTTGCATCACCACAAACTAATACTCACATCAAGTTAACATCACCTTTGATCATCCCTCCATCTCCAAACTGAAGTCAGAAACCTGCTTTTATTTGATTTATTGATTGATTTTCTTGTAATTTAATTTTTAAATTCTTTAAAAAATTTTCTCTTTAAGTTCAATTTAATTAGCAATGTACTGTATTATTGCAAGGGTAGAATTTAGTGATTCATCAGTTGCATATAACAACTGGTGCTCATTACTTCAAGTGCCCATCACCCAGGTGCCTCATCTACCCACCCACATCCCCTCCAGGAACCTTGTTTCCTAGAGTTAAGAATCTTTTATGGTTTGCCTCCCTTTCTTTATTCATCTTATTTTATTTTTCCTTCCCTTCACCTATGTTCATCTGTTTTGCTTCTTAAATGCCACATGAGTGAAATCATATGGTATTTGTCTTTTCTGATTGACTTATTTCTCTTAGCATAGTACCCTCTAGTTCCATTCATGTCATTGCAAATGGCAAGATTTCATTCTTTTTGATGGCTGAGTAATTTTCCATTGTGAATATATAAACCACAACTTCTTTAACTTCATCTGTCAATGGACATCTGGGCTCTTTCCATATTTTGAGACCAACTATTAAATATCAGCTTTGCTTCTACCCTTTGTACTCTGTGCCCAGTCTCCCACTGTGAGAAATAGGAATGAGAGTGTTGGCATGAAATCAGAAAATCTCAACTGTGTTTGTGAAGAAGGCTGTTAATAAGAATGTGTCATACTTTATAATAACTTGGAGACTTGTTAAGTATACTCACATCAAGTCTCTAGAGATTCTGATTTGATAGGTCTGAGGAGAGGCCACAGCAAAGGTGTTTGGCACAAGTGTCCCAGAAAATATGCATTTGTTCCTGCCTGAATTGAGAGCCACAACACTGCTTGACTTTCTCACATTGACCCATAGACATTGCCCAGCTCATTTCCCACTTTGGACTTGTATTAGGAGCAAATTAAAATATCAAAAATTGAAAAACAAAACATATGCCCTAGACTCTTTCTAACAGTTCCATCCAAAGCCAAAAGCAATGTAATACATGATTTCACTGCCACCTGTGCATCCCAAACATGATCTTTCCCTACCTCATTTCTGAGGTTCTTCCTACCTACATTTTAGGTATAAGTCATTTATATATTCACTCATTCAATAAATGTTTACTGAAACCTACTCTGTGCAAAGCACTCGCCTCAGCACTGGGAATACATAGATTTAAAAGACAGAGTCATGGCTTTAGGGGTGCCTGGGTGGCCCAGTGGGTTAAGCCTCTGCCTTCTGCTCAGGTCATGGTCTCAGGGTCCTGGGATCGAGCCCCACATTGGGCTTTCTGCTCAGCAGGGAGCCTGCTTACCCCTCTCTCTCTGCCTACCTCTCTGACTACTTGTGATCTCTCTCTCTCTCTCTGTCAAATAAATAAATTAAATCTTAAAAAAAAAAAAAAAGGCAGTCATGGCTTTCAAACAGTTGAATTTCCAAAGCATATGTTTGGGGTGGTGAAAGGAAAAAAATGACTTTGATTATCCTAGAAAATTTGTCCAGAACAGTTCCTGCCCATTAATTCTGCCAGGTGAAAGCATTAAATGGTTACTAAGGAAGCAACACTATGTACAACTTTTGAAGCATAGATTGATGTCTTCCTTTGTTGTTGTTACTTGCAAACCCACCTGTGGTTTCTACGGCCGCTAAAACCCACCTGTGGTTTCTACGGCCGCTCCAACGTGGAAACTGAACTTTACTGAATGAGAACAAGTGTCTCCCAAGTAAAGAAGATGATACAGAGTGAGAAATATGGGGTAGGAGAAAGTGCAGTAGGAAGAGGATGGGAGCGGAAGGAGGAATAGGAGAGGGAGGAGAAAGGGAAAGAGGAAAAAGCAGTGATTCTGAACTCAGTCCCAAGAAAGGAGAGACAACCTTAGTTCTCTATAAGGCTGGGATTAGACTACTCCCATGTCTCTCTGTACTTGCCAAGTTTTGAGGAGAGACACCTGAGAACATCCCAGCCTCCTGCTTTCATCTTTCCTCACTGCCTACAGTTACATTTATGGCTTTTCAGTGCTCCTGAAAAATCACACTCAAGAAACGTTTTTAAGAACTTGAAAATGTTACCAGATATTTTTCTTTTTTTTTTTTTTAAGATTTTATTTATTTATTTGACAGAGAGAGAGAGATCACAAGTAGGCAGAGAGGCAGGCAGAGGGACAGGGGAAGCAGTCTCCTCACTGAAGAGAGAGCCCAATGTGGGGCTCGATCCCCAGACCCCAAGATCATGATCTGAGCCACCCAGGCACCCCCAGATTTTTTTTGTGCAGCATTAATTCTCCCCATTTCAACAGCCACAGCTCTGCTGTGATGAATGAAATTGTCTTTCTCAAGCTTAATTACCCCTAAACCCGGGCTAAGGCAATCTCTGCCCAGATAAACCCCACATATCCCCAGTTTGATTACACACCTACTTAAACCAAACACTTAACTCCAACTGTTCTCTAACCACCTAAGGCTCAGTTATAAAATTTAACACAAACATGATAATAGCCAAGCCACCCATCCCCAATTTACAGCATCAATTCAAAACAGAGCCAACCACCACCCTCACCATAACTCAGTTCTATCCAACTCCACTTCCAGCTCCATTTAAAAAAAAAAAAAATCCCATTTTCTCTCAAGATTACACCAGAACATCAGTCCAGCCCAATCCTGTAAATAGAATTTTCACCCTCTCCTCGTGCCAACTCATTTTTCTGATATTATTCTCTCTCTCTTTCTCATATACCATCCCCACCACAACACTCCCTCCCAAACTTCCATTGTTCCCTCTGATAGCTCCCCAAGTTACATCCAATCTCTCACATCTAATGCATGCATCAGGCTCCCTTCCTACCAACAGCATCACCTAAAATTCTTCATGCTTCAATACTCCACTATGCTAGGAACAGCAGGAGGAGCAGCCTCTTAAATTTGTCTTGGCAGAGCAAAATCAGGGGAGATCTTGACAGGAGATGGACCTTGGGAGTAACATTCACAACTTATCTGAGACCAGAAAGGCCATAGGTAGTGCCTGTAGTATGTGAGTGGGAATCATCTCAGAGGCCACTAAGAAAACAATACGACATGCAAGACCCCAGAACCTTTGAGAGAGGCCTGAGTTACCTGGAGTCTTACGAACCAGGATCAGAAGGATGGAAATGGTCATTAAATAGGGCTTCATGACTGACATGTCCTGAGAGAATGGAAGGCTGTGCTGCAGAGGACTGAACAGAGATCACTGCAGCAGAGAAATGTCCTGCCTTTATTAGTTTTGGAAATGGGCCAGGGTTGTGTGCAGTGAACTAAAAGGGATGAGACATACCTGGGGTCAGCCAGGCAGAAGGATAACATGTATCACATATCTCAGCTGGGCACTTTGTATAAGTGTGGGAGGTTTGCCAGAAGCACCCATGTCAAAATGCACCTTCCTTCCCAAAAGGGAACAAAGGCAAATTAGAGGCCGTTGGCAAATGTGTGTGAGACAAATTTGAATGAGTGAATGAATCAAGCAAGCAATGAGAAAACTAATACATAAATATAAGAAATAGGAGTCCTTTCTTAAACATTGGTGTTTATCATCCTGATAGAAGAGTGTCCAGCTCTGTCAGTAGTACTTACTGCATATCCAATCTAATACTAGGCATCAAGGACTAAGAAAAGAGAAGGGAAAGACAATGATGATCAAAGAAAAGATGGAGAAGATCAACTGAAGGGGAAGTGTAAGTGGTAGAAGGAAGGGAGAGCCATGAGGCAAAGATAAAGGCAGTTCATATTGGCCATAAATCAACATGTCAGTTTCTGTACTAAATACTGTGGGCTAGACCTGAACACTTACGACAACACTGTGATGTTAGATAATATTTTCCACTCCACCGATAAGGACAAGAAAATTTGAAGAGATGATATAACACTCCTAAGCCACACATCTGATGAGATGTAGAGCCTAGATTAGAAATGATATCTATCTAATAAAAAAAATTTAAAAAAAAAGAAATGATATCTGTCTGACAGTATATACCTTTGGGATTTTCCATTCTTCCTGTGAGTGGAAGGACAGAAATGAGAGATTAGACAAAAACATAATTAAACACTAAAAATCAGAGAGTGATTCACTGTTCAACATAATAAATTTAGTTTGGGGATTTCAGTGCTCATCTCTTAAGAAATGAGAATGAGGGGCGCTTGGGTGGCTCAGTGGGTTAAGCCTCTGCCTTCGACTCAGGTCATGATCTCAGGGTCCTGGGATTGAGTCCCGCATCGGGCTCTCTGCTTAGTGGGGAGCCTGCTTCCTCCTCTCTCTCTCTGCCTGCCTCTCTGCCTACTTGTGATCTCTCGCTGTCAAATAAATAAATAAATAAAAAAATAAAAACATAAAAAAAAAAAAAAAAAGGAAGAAAGAAAGAAAGAAAGAATAATGAAAGGATTTTTTGGAGGAAACCACATTGACTTTTTTACTCCAGGGAATCATGTGGAAGGCGGATGGGCGGGATCCAGTCTTTTGAATGGAAGTCTGGAAATGAATGAAAAGGCTCTTTTCAAAAGTCTAAATAGGATTGCCATATCTTGCCACAACAAGGCAAATGGAACTGGACTAGTCCTCCCAAGGGTAAATGGAATTGTACTAGCCATCCCACTACACGCAACTCTAACACTTGAAAAAGTAGAGAAAGAGTAACTATTCAATTACTGAATTAAAGGCAGAGCAGAAATGAAAAGGCAAGTTACAACGTGAGAAAATATTGCAAGCCACCTATCTGATAAAGGGTTAATATCCAAAATATATAAGCAACTCAAAAACAAAAAACAAATCATCCAATTAAAAAGTGGGTAAACAAACTGAGTAGACATTTTTCCAAAGATGTTCAAATGGTCAATAGGTACCTGAAAAGGTGGTTAACATCGTTCTTCATCGGGGAAATACAAATTGAAACTATGAGATACCACCTCACACCAGCTAGAATCACTATGATCAAAAAAGAGAAGAGTTAATAAGTGCTGGTGAGGATGAGGAAAAGCGAACCCTTTGAGCGCTATGGGTGGGAATGTAAACTGGGACAGGCACTATGGAAAATTATATGGAGGTTTCTCAAATTAAAAATAATCCTTCCAAATGATTCAGGAATTCCACCTCTAGATACACATCTGAAGAAAGTGAAATTACTATCTCCAACAGATAACTGCGCTTCCTATTAATTGCATCATTTACAGTACCCAAGACATGAAAACAACCCAAGCATTCATCAACAGATAAATGAATGAAGAAACACTCTCCCCCAAAAAGCCTATACCTGGCCAAAAGACTAGGGAAAGGGTAGCCTAACAACAGAAAACCATCTTGGCAATACTCACCCCATTCCAATAACGCTAATGGAAAAAATCTCAGTCTTCCTTTCCCCGTGGCTTCAAAAGGTTTTCCCACCCTACCCATGGTTTTCACCCCCTCTCTATAAAAGCAGTGCTCAGACTTCCTCACCAGCTGTTGTTGGTGGGTGGGGATTTATGGGGAGGTAATCTTCCATCTCCTAAATGGCAGATGCAGGGGTTGCTTTGATTCTCTTGCACAGTAGTGTCAACAAAGCCCAGGGGGTAGCTGAGCCTCCTTTTCCACCCACCATTAATGGAGACTGAATAGCATAGTGTAAATCATGGCTCCTAAGCACTTTACTTTTCTCCCACCCTCCTTTACCAGCATAATCCAAAGGGAATTTAAATATATACAAGTCTCCAGCCTCAAGTTATGTCTCAGCTGAGGACTGCCTGCTAAGAAGAAAAAGGAGAAGGAGGAGAAGAAAAAGAATTCAGCGTGTCATAATGTTATAACCAAAATGTCGAGAACACGATGTTTAAAAAATCACTCTTGCCCAGAAACAAGAAAATAACAACATGAATTGGGGCGGGAAGGACAGGACCAAGGACAATGAATAAACACCAATACCAAGATGAACCAGACGTTGGGATTTCCTGACAAGTATTTTAGAGCAGTCATCATGAAATATTTCAAGAAGCAATTAATAATTATTTTGAAGCACATAAAAAGTAAGAAAGTTTGGCAAAGAAAATAAAAGCTATTAAAAAACTGAATATCAAGAAAAGAAAAATATAATCACTGAGATTTTAAAAATTTACTAGAGGCATTCAGTGGTAGAGTGGAGGTGATAAATGATATAACTGATGAACTTAAAAGAAAGGTCAATATTATCCAATCTGAGCAACAGAGGAGAAATAGACTGAAAAAAAAAAAAAAGTGGATTCTCAAGCACCTATGGGACAATAATAAAAGAGCTGATGTTCAAATCATCTAAGTCCCAGATGAGAGGAAAAAAAGAGAGAGTGGGACTGAGAACAAACAATCCAATTAGAAATTGGGTGGGGGTTGGAGGGGGTACCTGGATGGCCCAGTTGTTTAAGCATCTGCCTTTGGCTTAGGTCAGGGAGTCTGCTTCTCCCTCTCCTCCCAGCTCACTATCTGTCTCTCTCAAATAAATAAATTAAATGTTAAAAAAAAAAAAAAAGGTAAAGACATGTCTGTCTTTATTTATTGAATAAACTGGAGAGTCCAGAAATATAGCCCTCATATATACGCTCAGGTAATTTTTGACAAGGATGTGAAGTCCATTCAATGGGGAAAGAATAGTCTTTTCAATAAATGTGTTGGGAAAATGATATTCACATGCAAAAAAAAAATTAAATTGGAGCCCCACCCTATACCATATACAAAAACTAACTCAAAATTAATAAAAATACTTAAGAATAAGAGCTAAAACTTAGAAGAAAACATAGGGAGAAAGCTTTATGACATTAGATTGGGGGATGATTTTTTGGATATGACAACAAAAGCACAGATAACAATAGCAAAATAGGTATATTGGACGTGATGAAAATGTAAAACTTTTGTGTATCAAATAACACTATTAAAAGATTGAAAAGGCAAACAATTTGCAAATCATATATCTGATAAATGATCCATATATCTGATAAGGATATTAATATCCAGATTGCATATAGTACTCCTCCAATTCAACAGATCCCTGATTAAAAATGGACAAAGACCTCAAATAGACATTTTTCCAAAGAAGATCTACGCATGACCAAGAGCACGTGAAAATTTGCTCAAAATCACAGATTGTTAAGGAAATACAAATCAAAACCACAGTATCATTTTATACCCATTAGGATTTTTTTAATGAAAATAACAAGTGTTGGCAATGATGAAATTGGAACTTTGTACACTGCTGATGGGAATATAAAATGGTGCCGCCCTATGGAAAACAATATGGTGACTCCTCAAAAAATTAAGCATAGCATTAATATATAATTCAGCAATTCCACTTCTGGGTCTATACTTTTTAAAAAAAAATGAAAGCAGAGATCCAAACAGATATTGGTACAGTCATGTTCATAGCAGCATTATTTACAACAGCCAAAAGGTGGGATGAACAAAAATGTTACCTATACATACAATGGAACATTATTCAGCTTTCAAAAGGATGGAAATTCTGACACAGGCTGCAACATGGATGAATCTTGAAGATATTATGGTAAACGAATCAAGCCAGTCACAAGAGGACAAATATTGTGTGCTCCCACTTATGTACTTAGAGGAGTCAAACTCATAGAAACAGGAAGTAGAATGATGGCTGCCAGGGGCTAGGGAGGGGGAAACTAGAGGTGAATGGAGAGTTAATGTTGAATGGGTACACAGTTTGTCTAATGCTATTATTCTACTCAGGTAGAACTTTTGAACACAGCTGCTCTACTGCCAGATCCAAAATGAGTAGTGAACATGACTGCCTCACAGTTAGGAGAAGATACCCATCCTCGGGCTGCTAAAGCTAATATTTCTATTCCCAATGCTAGACTTAATATAGTTCACTAATGGATCCTGTCTGAGAAGCACACAGGGGAATATTAAAGCATATTATGCAACAGTAAGTTCTCATGAGATTTTGGAGGCTATGTTGTTACAAACATAAAATCATCCAAGCAGCCGTACTCTTGCTGTTACATGAGTTTTTAAATTAGCCACCAGTCCTAAAGAGAATATCTCTACCGACAGTAAATTCGTGTGTGAGGCCTACATACTGTCTGGAAGAAAAGAGCTTTCTAACATCCATGAGAACTAAAATATCACATGGAAATGAATTGCTAATTTATTAGAGTCATTGAAATTTCCCAAACAGATTTATGTAATTCTTTGTAGAACTCATACCAGATGAGATAAGCTCTCCAAAGGAAATGAATTTGCATGAAAATGTCTCCTAAGATTTGGACTAGGAAAATTGAAGTCCTATTACTACTATCCAGAGAGTCCTACTCACAGTTTTAGAAATATGCAACTTCCCCAACTTCAATAATTGGAAATCAAGAAGAGCTAAGAAAAGCACCATAGGAATATGGAGATTACCTCATGGTATTATTCCTGTACCCCAATTGTGTGCATACATAGCTTTTCATGCTACCAAGCAGCAATATCATTCAAACAAAATGAATTCAGTGTAAGTCTTGGAATTATACACTCTTATGTAAGGACCAAATCAATAAAGAATACAAATGTGCTGTTTATCAGAACATTTCTTTATAGGAAACAACTAAGTTACCTCAAGGAAGCCCACTGGGGCCCAAATTACCTATGACCTGGGGGGCTAATGAATATTCACCATCAGAAGATAAGAAATTCTGTTTAGTAATAGTATGCATGGTTTCTAGAAGGCCAGAAGTGTTGCCATTGGCTAAAGTAGATGCACAAATGATGAGCAGTCTTACTGAATTGTATCATCCCAATCTTTGGAATTCCTGAATATCTTGAATCTAAAAGGTGGAGTCATTCTATTTCTATGTTAAGTCAGGAGCTCTATAAGACCTTACAAATACCAATAACTTATCACATTCCTTATTGTCCCTAGTTTTCCGAAAAAGTAAAATGAATGAACCTCATTCTAAAGAATTCTTCGGCTAACATATCAAAATACTGGTTAATGGTGATCAACAGCCTTGCCTTGGTTCTATGAAAATTAAAGTTAATTTCCATTAGCAAGTACTTCTCCCTTTGAGTTAATGTTTGGAAGTTCAATGAATTTAGGGGTTAAGTCTAACCCTTGACCTGATACAATAAAAAGCACATCAGAGCACATCAAGCAAAGAATTTGCTTGTTTCCCTAGGCTCATTACGCCATCGTGTGGCCAGATGATGGAAGCCGTCCTCTGAGAACGTGTGTCATTGATTCAGACTAGGAGATAAAGTCCACATCTAAGTATTCTAGCAATTGGCTGGATTGTTGTCCTACTGGGGAGGATCTTCCCAGATGATATTGATAACTCATACCACTATCAAAGTGAAAAAGCAACACAGCTTGTCATGCGAGACTAACATCTATGACTGAATGGTTTGTAATTTCCATTAAGGACCTTAAAGTTACATTCTCCAGACAGTAACTGATAATAATATGCAAGATGAAGAAAAAAGAGTCTCTAATGGCCTTATGGCAAGGGAGGAAAACTTCTGTTATTTTCTTTTTAGTTATCCTGACAAGTATAATTTTAATAATTTTATTTTGTACTAAACACGGAGCTTATAGTTTTATGTCTCCTTCTTTTAAAAAAGTAAGTATCTCAACCTCAGGGAATTTTGTACCAACTGAAAATTACCCTGAGTATGGGGTTAAGGCTCAAGAAATTCCTTTATTTGTCTGTAACACTTCAGACATACTGATTGGGTGGTTCGAATTTAAAGGAAATGGGAAATTTCAAACTTCCCACAGACTGAAATCAGTGTTACCCAAATGTTAAATAACATAATACTAAATATCACCCCCTATTGTGGTACTGAATATACCAATTGGATAGAATTGTTAATTAATCAGGCTGAATATAATTATACCCACATTATATTTCACAGGACTCCGATTATTCATTTTCTTTTATAGCCATCGAGACCTGGTTTAACAAAACTAAAGATAGATGTGAAGATTAGGAAAAAGAAATATCTGAACCCAAAAGTTGTGATTGATTTCTCTAAAAGGTCTAAAATATATCATCCCATAAAAATTAGTTTATCCTGCTTATTATCTAGCAATCTTCAGTCTCCATATTTACGGCCCCAAGGAGAATTAAGTGAACTGCATTTCTTAGTATTACTGCTGCTA
This sequence comes from Mustela nigripes, assembly GCF_022355385.1. Lineage (NCBI taxonomy): Eukaryota > Metazoa > Chordata > Mammalia > Carnivora > Mustelidae > Mustela > Mustela nigripes. The sequence continues at coordinate 114,048,641 of NC_081563.1, forward strand.
ATATGAATCAATTATACTTGTACACAATGGACTTTACCATTCTGGAGAATATTTAGAGAGGGGTCAAAAGGGCCATGATCAAACTAAAAGAGAGATTAAGTATTATCTTAGGAAGAATTAGAACCAGGACTCGAATCACAAACTCTGGTAGTATGGAAACATTTATTCATCAACAGTTTAACAGCTTGGGGCAATTGCGGAGACATGTCATTCAAAGGCAACCAGGATGGAATCATAGTCTAATACAGGATTAACAGTAGGAGCAAAATTAGAATGAAATCAAGGAAGAGTTGGGAATTAGACAGCTTGAAATGAAATTCTGTTGCAACAAAACATTGCTAAAGAATTGTCACAAGCCCTCACCCCTATAACCAAACAACTAGCTCTTCAAAAATTACAGGATATACTTATTTGGACTGAACTACAGGATTGTACCTGCTAATGGGAACAACTGGTACTGGGCATGGAACTGTCTATGGAAAGATTAAAGGATGGTATAACAATGTGGATCATACGATAGATATGAAAGCTGAAAGTTGGAATTTGCAAATCGAAACTACTGAAAATGGAACCAATGTAACTAGTGTGACTAAAAGATGTAAGTTTTCTCCCATACTGATGTGGAACACATGTGTTCAAGGGTGCCTGTTGTTCAAGGACACAGGCACATGGTAGATAGGAACTATAATTCAAATGTTACTCTTGATATTGATACTTGTTAGAAACAGCAGACTCAACACATTTGTCCCCAAGATTTGGAACAAATTGAGCCAAATCCCTTGCAACTTAATAGTTTTACATGTATTCTTCAATAAGCACCTCATAATCAAACTTTAATAATAATATAAGATATTGTATTATATTAGAAACACTAGTTGGAAAGATGAGACTATTCCTATAGGCAGGAGTTTAACTTGTAAGGATAATATAACTTGCATAATTGATGGATATTCACAAGAAATATATTGGACCATGAAAGAAAATTTATACAGAAAGCTTTAGACTACCAAGCCTCATATGTTGATAATACATTAGGTATCAGTTGGGTTAAGCTAAAAGGAGAGCTGATGAATAACTCACAAATTGTAGAGCAGTTAGAAAAACAAGCCACTGAAACTAATCAACAGTTTGACAAGGGAGAATTCTTATGCATAGCTAATCAAGAATCTGCTTTAACTATACATCTCTAAAATGATATTTTTCAAAGGCTATTTTACTTAAAACCAATATTCTTTTATTTTTAAAAATCATCCTACCATAATATTAGCCATGGCTTTATTATGTATGCTTCTTTGGGCTAGTTGGATGTATAGAATGTTAATTAAGAGTGCAAAGAGAGGGGCGCCTGGGTGGCTCAGTGGGTTGAGCCGCTGCCTTCGGCTCAGGTCATGATCTCAGGGTCCTGGGATCGAGTCCCGCATCAGGCTCTCTGCTCAGCAGGGAGCCTATTTCCTCCTCTCTCTCTCTCTCTCTCTCTCTGCCTGCCTCTCTGCCTACTTGTGATCTCTCTCTGTCAAATAAATAAATAAAATCTTTAAAAAAAAAAAAGAGTGCAAAGAGAAGTCAACACTACAGTGCAAATTTCATGAAGCATCTGCTACTACAAAATAGTATCTAAGGAGAAAGGATTGTAGGGAAACTGAACTTAATAAAACCTTATTGGGGCATATTGAAAAATGTGACTAATCTCAGGTGCTACATACACTGTCAGAGGCAAACATGAGAAGTAATATGAAGAATTATAAAGATTAGAACATCAAAGCAAGCCTGATCAGGAATTATAAAAAACAGGATGTGAGCGTGAGCTCAGTGTAAGTACCGATGCAAATTGGATAGCCCCTGTTTGCTAAAAGTAAACCGTAGTTCAGTTTAAGTATTTTCATTTTTCCATTTACCCCTCTATTAGATTGTCCATAAAAATTCGTTCATTATTTTCTTAGTTGTGACATTGAAACTTAAAATATACAGCCTCGAGTTTTTAAAATGTAAGTTAGGAAGTTGGCCACTTCTTGGACAATGTAAGAGCTTTACGACAAGCTAACCCATATATTCCCCTTCCAAATTATATCTGGTTTTTGTCATATTTTTACAGTTTAAAAACATGTGATATTAATATTACTGTTTTATATAGACATCATTCATGGGGCTTCTGGCTGGCTCAGTCAGTAGAGCATGTGACTCTTGATCCCTGGGCTGTAAGTTTGAGCCCCACGTTGGGTGTAGAGAGTACTTAAAAATAAAAGCTTAGGGGCACCTGGGTGGCTCAGTCAGCTAAGCATCTGCCTTCAGCTCAGGTTATGATCTCAGGATCCTGGGATGAAGCCCCACGTTGGCTCTCTGCTCAGCAGGGAGTCTGCTTCTCCCTCTCCTCTGTCCCTCCCCCCGCCTTGCTCATATTCTCTCTCTCTCTCTCTCTCAAATAAATAAATAAATAAAATCTTAAAAAAAAAATATCTTATGGGCGCCTAGGTGGCTCAGTCATTAGGCGTCTGCCTTCTGCTCAGGTCATGATCCCTGCATCCTGGATTGAGCCCCACACCACACCCAGCACCCTACTCAGCAGGAAGCCTGCTCTCCCTCTCCCATTCCCCCTGCTTGTGTTCCCTCTCTTGCTGTGTCTTTCTCTGTCAAAAAAATAAATAAATGTGGGGTTTTTTTCCATTTTTAGTTTTTTTTTAATTTTTTTATTTATTTTCAACATAACAGTATTCATTATTTTTTCACCACACCCAGTGCTCCATGCAATCCGTGCCCTCTATAATACCCACCACCTGGTACCCCAACCTCCCACCCCCCCGCCACTTCAAACCCCTCAGATTGTTTTTCAGAGTCCATAGGCTCTCATGGTTCACCTTCCCTCCCAATTTACCCCAACTCCCTTCTCCTCTCTAACTCCCCATATCCTCCATGCTATTTGTTATGCTCCACAAATAAGTGAAACCATATGATAATTGACTCTCTCTGCTTGACTTATTTCACTCAGCATAATCTCTTTGAGTCCCGTCCATGTGGCTACAAAAGTTGGGTATTCATCCTTTCTGATGGAGGCATAATACTCCATAGTGTATATGAATCACATCTTCCTTATCCGTTCATCCGTTGAAGGGCATCTTGGTTCTTTCCACAGTCTGGCGACCATGGCCATTGCTGCTATAAACATTGGGGTACAGATGGCCCTTCTTTTCACGACATCTGTATCTTTGGGGTAAATATCCAGGAGTGCAATTGCAGGGTCATAGGGAAGTTCTATTTTTAATTTCTTGAGGAATCTCTACACTGTTCTCCAAAGAGGCTGCACCAACTTGCATTCCCACCAATAGTGTAAGAGGGTTCCCCTTTCTCCACATCCCCTCCAACACATGTTGTTTCCTGTCTTGTTAATTTTGGCCATTCTAACTGGTGTAAGGTGATATCTCAATTTAGTTTACTACATTCAGTAAAGTGAACAAATTAGAAGTGTATAACACAGGAATTACGCCTGGGTGAACACACTGTATAACCCCCACTTGGGTTAAGAAATATGAATTATTTTCAACTCAGAAGGCCTGATTTTGTTCCTACCCTGTCACTATCCACACACCCTCACCAAAGTTAACCACACTCCCAAATTTAGTTCTATCATAGATATCCTGATTGGTTTTCCCTGTTTTAAAACTTTATATAAATGGAATCATACATAAGTATACTTTTGTGTCTGGCTCATCATTCTGTCTCTGAGATTCATGTGATGATAAGCATTGGCTATTTTCCAGTTCAGAGTCATTTAGGATTATTGCTACTATGAATACTACTACTCTTATTCATGTCTTTTTATGCACATATATAGGCATTTTATTGGAGGAATTGATAGATCATTGATGTGCATGTGATGACCTTCTGAAGCTACAGTCAAACAGTTTCCCAAAGTGGCTGTACCATTTTAACACAACCCACCAATATTTGCTATTGTCAGTCTTTATTAGTGTCTTTATTAGTTTTAGCCATTCTGGTGTTCACGTGTAATGGTAGCTCATTGTGGTTTTAATTTGGTTTTTGAGTAACCATGAAAGACTTTTCTTATGATGATTGGTCATTTGGCTATTTTGGTTTTATGAAATGTCTGCTCAAGACTTTGACTTTCTATTGTAGTGTGGTCTGAATTTTTCTTAATGATTTGTAAGAAATTCTTACATAGTCTAGATAGAATATCTTTGTTGGTTGTATGTTCTAAAACTAAAAGAAAAAAAATGGGGTGCCTGGGTGGCTCAGTCAGTTAAGCGTCTGCCTTCAGCTCAGGTTTTTATCTCAGGGTGCTAGAATTGAGCCCCACGTCACCCTGCTCAGCAAGGAGTCTGCATCTCCCTCTCCCTCTGTCTCTCCCCACCTCCCTGTTCATGCGTGCATGCTGTTTCTAAAAACAAATAAATAAAATCCTAAAAATAAAAATACTTCCACAATTTCATGGCTTTTCTTTTCTCTATCTTACTGACATCTTTTGTTCAACAAGTGTTCGTAATTTTAATGAGATCAAATTTGTATCTTTTCCTTTACAGTTATGTCCTGTTTAAAAATCTTTATTTATGCTAAGGTCATAAGCATATTCTCCTATGTTCCTTCCAGAAACTTAGTAAAAAGCTTTTACATTCTTATTAACATCTATAATCCACATGGAATTGACTTTAGTGGATGGTGTGGGAGGCTAAGCTTCATTTTTTCCTATATGGAGATCCAAAGCACCATTTATTGAAAATAGTGTCCTTTCTCCCATACTCTACTGTGCCACTTTCTCAGAAATCAACTAGATGGATTTCTATGTGAAGAAATAGACCAAGTCATCTGTTGTTTTTCTGTTCTTCATTGTTATCTGTTTTTGAAATCAGGATAATACCTCCTAAAATCATCTGGGCCACTCTGGCTCTTACATTTCCTCTATTTTCTGGAACAACTTGTGTAAGACAGGAATTAACTGTTCCCTCAAAGTTTACAGGATCTGAGAGGACCATCTAACTCAACCATAATTAATGTAAATAGGACACATTTGAGAATAAAGGACAGTGTTATTAAAATTATGCTGGGGCAAAAGAGCGTGAACAAGAACTATTTTAAGGACAACACACTAGAACTCAGTGTTAATGTTTTATGAGTCTGAGACTCAGTGGGAGGAGAGTCCTCTCCGTACGATGCCAAGGTCTTCATGCTTGGTTGATCTATTCAGGTTTATATTTCTTCCAGTGCTACTCTTGATGGATTGCTTTTCTTTGAAGTATTTTTTAAATTTATTACGCATTTCTGTTCATCTCAGAGCAAAATGTTCTGTAGAGCTGGCATGCCCAAACCACCATGATTTTTATATCCCTTTAACCTCTTTCACCCTAGCACAGTCCCCATTTTGTCACACACTGACTTGAAGACATCGAGCTGCTTGTTCGTACAGTGACCCATCTTCTGTTTTGTCTGGTACTCTTTAGCTTGCTCACCAATGTATCATGTAAAAACGAGGTTGGTTCTAATGGTTTTATTGATTCAAATTAATATTTTTGGCAAAAATGCGTCAGAGACGAAGCTCTGCGAAGCTCTGCGAAGCTCATCGCAACACGTCATGAGTCACTTAATATCTGCATGTTCCTCAGTATTTAGCTTCACAACTCAATTAGAGTGATGATTGTCCTTTTTATTGAGCAGTGCTAGTTTTCCCCTTTTATATTGAAAGTAATCAATATGTGCCATTTTGCCTATACAAATGTCTCATCCCATGTCAATCATACATTTAATGGATTTAACACAAATTATAGTCCTTGCCTGAGTCAACAAATTCTTGAGGATTTGCAGGATACAACTCAGTAAAATAGAACTTTCCTTTACCAACTAGAGCTATTTGGTTACTAGAAATACAGCTCCTACTAGAGAGGCAGGATGAATACTTAATTCATTAAAATTAGCTACTGGTGTTCAAAGTAAGAAGTTTGCTTTGCGGCTGCCTCAAAGGGGGACATATGAGTTTCTCTGATTATCCATCTCTGAGTATCATTATGCAATTATGTCTTTTCCTTAATTCAGTGTATTTCAATCCATTATATTTGACATTATTTTTGATGCCCAGATTATCCTTAGTAAGTAGAAATTTCTGCCAGCAGGATCCTGTGTCCTTTATGATCTCACACTTTTAAAAATACTGCAATGAAACTATAAATATTTATTAATGTCTTAAGTAATTTCAAGCAGCAGGTCTGATAACTAGTGCAGCTTCAAAACAGTGGTGAACATAAATGATATCTCACAATATATACAACATCTTTAATATAACAAGGTTAGTTTAATTCTTTTGGTGGTAAAGTCAGAAGAAGAGCTAATACTAATGAATTTGTCTTTTGTTTTGTTTTTTAAGATTTTATTTATTAGGGGTGCCTAGGTGGCTCAGTAGGTTAAAGCCTCTGCCTTCAGCTCAGGTCATGGTCCCAGGATCCTGGGATTGAGTCCCGCATCTGGCTCTCTGCTCAGTGGGGAGCCTGCTTCCCCCTTTCTCTATCTGCCTCTCTGCCTACTTGTGATCTCTGTCTGTCAAATAAATAAAATCCTTTAAAAAAAACCCACAAAGATTTTATTTATTAATTTGACAGCAAGAGCTAGAGAGCACAAGCAGGGGGAATAGCAGAGAAAGAGGGAGAAGCAGGCCCCCTGCTGAGCAGGGAGCCCAAACTCAGGGCTTGATTCCAGGACCCTGGGATCATGATCTGAGCTGAAGACAGACCTATAACCGACTGAGCCACCCAGGCACCCTGAGATTTGTTGTCCACATTCACAAACCAAGGAAATGCTTAAATTTAAATTACAGTTTTTTGACAATAAAGATATTATTTCTCCATTCATGTATATAGCCCTCAGCTTATGAACACGTATTAAGGGGAAAAGCTTTGGCCTCAGAGTGAAAACAAATGGTTTGGCAAGCTACCACAAGATCTACTCCAACTTCCAACTCCATTCTATCCTATATCTACTCAGGTTTAATCCTAAATTAACCACAACCTAACTACCACCACTAGCCCCAACATGGCCCATTACCCTCCTAATCCCCACATGCAGGTTCATCTGGCCTTAAATTTCATCCTGTATCCACACCACCCCAAACCATATTAACTTCCCTGTATCCTGTATCCTAGATCCACACCACCCCAAACCATATTAACTTCCCTACTACAACTTCCCACCTAAGAATCCTCCTGAACCATCATCCCAATATCTCCCAACTATAAGCTCCTTCCCCCACTGCCCTCCCCAGTCCATCCGTCCATGCCCTGTGTAATGCCTCGGAGATCCCTGCCTCTCCCCAGCTTAGACTAAGTCTCTCTACCCTAGCCCTTGATCTAAGTGCATACTATATCAGTCAGAGCCCTAGGACTTGTTTTAGCAGAGAGAATGTAATACTTAAGTGGAATATTTGTGTTAATATTAACTAATTTAATATTAAATATAATATAAAGAATTGCTAACTTGGCACTTAAGAATTGAAAAAAATGAGGACACAAAACTATCACAGAGATAGCAACCACAGGAATCAGCCACCACTCCCAGGGCTGGGGTAACAAGAAAAGAGACTGAAAGTATCCAAACTTAGGCACTTGAAGGGGCCTGTAGAGCTGAAACCCAGACCTCTGAGGAAAGAGCTCTGCTCAGCCAGAGCTGGTGTCTCCTTCAGGCACAATGAGGCACAATGAGGCTGGCTCTGGAAATACTGGAATATCCCAGACGGGGCGCAGTTGCTGATAAGGAAACAACCCGCCAATGCCCTATGAAGATCAAGGCTCGGGCGGTGCGGCTGGCGACTGGAAATAGACAAGAGGTCCCTAGGAAGCAAATAGGACGAGCCAGGCTTTCCTCCCCACAGCCTCGCAGTGTCTCTCTAGCACCCTCTATTGGCAGAGCCTAATGAAGCACCTGCAAAGGAGGACTGCCTGCGCAGGGTGCGGGCATTACAAAGCGGATGTAGACCTTTGGAGTTGAAGCTATGAGATAACCGCCTAAGTGGCATAGGTCTCCGTGTCCGCCCTAACTTTAGACACCTGCCTGAGCCACTTATTATTCCAGCACGGCAGCCCCGGTCTCTTAAATCCATCTTGGCAGAAAGGAGCCTGAAAGAGATACTAACATGAAGTGGACATGGGGGCAGAGTCACCAAGATGCCTGAAACCAGCGTCACAGAGAAAACGACGGGCTCCCAAATGGAATCTCTTATGCTAAGCCATGTCACCAACCCAGGGCTTAATACCTAACCCAACTGCAGTTTCAACCTCCCGCAGAAATACAGTCTTAACTAATCAGTCAGGGATTTTCTGGTCAACACCAATGAGGTCATCACTCACCAGAGCCCTATCCCCACCCCCCTCAAAGGAGGATGAGGTAATCCACATGGTAGGTAGGACCCCTTGTTCCCCAGCCCCGCCATGGAAAGTGATGTAGCCTAAAACAATCCTTCCTTTTCTTTTGCTAATAGCTTCCTTGTCCTACCCCCTTTCCTATAAGTCTCCCATTTTGTACATCTCAGAGCTTCCTTCTATTTACTTGATGAGATGCTGCTCAATTCATTAATCACTTACCAAAACCAGTTAGATCCTCAAATTCACTTGGTTGAATTTTGTCTTTTAACACCAGGCTTCAGCTGCAGGCTATCCTAAGACCAGTATCCTAGAACAACATCAGGGCCACTGCTGAGAGTCCTGTATTATTTGAGTTCCACAGACCAGAGATCAGGATATGGAACTCCATGGCTGCAGAGTTCCAGGAGAAGTGGGTGACTAATTCATGAAGGATGGAGAATGTTTTTGCAGCAGAGCTGAACTCTGACATTATTTGCTTCTGAAGCACAGTAGTTTTGGTCAGTGATGTGTAGAGGGAGGGAATTTAGCTGAAGTTGCCCTAGCAGACTGACAACATTGAACATAGGTCACAGCTAGACACTGAGCGACAGAATAGGATACTGGCTAGCACCCAGAACAAAAGTGGGTTCTCCCTCCTAGCAAGGCAAATGGGCAAATTCAAACCACTTGCCTTTTTGTGTGAGACAGCAATAACAATGGAAATATTTGCGGGGAAATATTGTGCCTGGTGGCTCAGTCCGGCAAGCATTCGACTCTTGATTTCCACTCATCATGATCTCAGGGTTGTGACTGTGAGTCCTGCATCAGGCTCCATGCTGGATATGGAGCATGCTTAAGACTCTTTCTATCCCTCTCCCTCTATCTCCCTCCCCACACACCCCCATGCTCATGCGCTTGCTCTTAAAATATGTTTTTTAAAAGAAATTATTTTTATTAACATATAATGTATTATTTGCCCCAGGGGTACAGGTCTGTGAATCGCCTGGTTTACACACTTCACAGCACTCACCTTAGCACATACCCCGCCGCCAGTGTCCATAACCCAACCACACTCTCCCTACCCCACCCTACCCCCAGCAACCCTCAGTTTGTTTGTGAGATTAAGAGTCTCTTATGGTTTGTCTCCCTCCCGATCCCATTTTATTTCATTTTTTCCTTCCCTACCCCCCAAACCTCCCACCTTGCTTCTCAAATTCCTCATATCAGAGAGATCATATGGTAATTGTCAAGAAAAGAAAACTTTTAAGTAAACACCTCCTGTTCGGGGACAGTTATGGAGTACTTACGCATTCTGGCTTGTGCTGGAACCTGGGGCAAAAAGAAGGCAGTGAGGTGGGAATAAAAATTGCGGGGTGGGGGGCAGGGCGCCTGGGTGGCTCAGTTGGTTGAGCAACTGCCTTTGGCTCAGGTCATGATGCTGGAGTCCTGGGATGGAGTCCCACATCGGGCTCCCTGCTCGGCGGGGAGTCTGCTCTTCCTCTGACCTCTCCACTCTCACACTCTCTCTCTCTCAAATAAATAAAATTTTTTAAAAAATTGCGGGGTGGGAGGGATGGGGGGAAGAAGCAAGGGGAAAAGAAAGGTGAGGTCAATTAATATTTATCAAGCAACTTGTTTGTGCCTGGCTCTATTCTAAACAACATGGGCAGTAATTATAGGCAGAGAGATAAGGAAAATGAAATTCAGACAGGCGTGTGAACTTTCCCAAGGTCATCGGCTGAGAACAGAGATGAGAATGCAGATTTATCTGAGGTCTTTAAGTACATATTCTTCACAGAGATAGGGTGAGGCGGGATCCAGCAGAAGAGATATTTATCAAATGATATTGTTGATTCAATATTTTCTTAATAGCCAGTATTAGTTTAAATATATTAAATTTTGGTGCCGATGAGAAAACGATGGGGTCATTTTCCTTGTTAGTTTCCTTTCATGAGAGGAGTTAGAAGAGCCAGTGATCCCCTGTGGCTTTTTATCTGTAAGAAAACATAATATAGGACAAATATAATAAACATGACAACTAATTGGAATTACAGGCCTGCTGGAGTTAAGGTTGATTTCATAAGACAGAACAACAAACTTTGAAGCTTGGGTGGTTTACAGAAATTTGTTAGCATTAATCTTCATATGAATGGTTTTATCAAGTTGGATATTATCTGTTTTTCTAGCAGACTGCTCGAGAGGAGGGAACATTTTCTTCTTACTTTGTTGAAATTTATTTCACCAACAGTGAGTAGGAGTTAGAGTTTTGAGGACAAGTCCTGGACTCTCAATGATTACAAAGAGAGGGAGAGAGAAGCCAGTTGAAAATTTACAAAGGAAGAGTTTTTAACTACTGAAATAGAGAGCATGTGATGTGAACTGTTGGGCACTGGGAGTGAACCGTCAAGAAGGAATTCCTGAGATGTCTTCGGGGCAAAAAGGGTGTTCAGTTTTGTTTTAAGATTTTATTTATTTATTTGAGAAAAAGAGCAAGAAAGCGCACATGAACAGGGAAAGGGGCAGAGGGTGAAGAGAATCTCAGGCAGACTCCCCGCTGATCATGGAGCCCGATGCAGGGCTCCGTCTCACAATCCTGAGATCATGACCTGAGCCAAAATCGTGTCAGATGCTTCATCTACTGAGCCGCCCAGGTGCCCCACAAAGGTGGTTTTATTAAAGCATGGGGACGGGATCTGTGGGCAGAAAGAGCTACCCTGGGGTCATGAGGAGTGGCCCATATATACTTTCAAATTGGGAGGGTCTTAGGGATAGTGTAAGTCTCTAAGGAATTTGAAAGGAAGATTTCTAGGATTTTGAGGGGCTAGCTGTTTTTAGGGTAAGGTCATTTACTACTGTCTAGTAAAACCTTAGTCATGAGACCCTTCATATATATATCAGTGGGACATATGCTTGGAGGATGATTGCTAACCTGTGTCTTGGGGGGTAGAGAGAGGAAAAGTTTCCAAAGGGATTTTCGTACATTAAAGAAGACTCACAGGATCTGGGAGGTCTGGCTAATGTCTAGGGTCTCTCTGCCTGTTTTTTGTTTTTTTTTTAAAGATTTTATTTATTTATTTGACAGAGAGAGATCACAAGTAGGCAGAGAGGCAGACAGAGAGAGAGAGGAGGAAGCAGGCTCCCCACTGAGCAGAGAGCGGGACTCGATACCAGGACCCTGAGATCATGACCTGAGTGAAGGCAGCGGCTTAACCCACTGAGCCACCCAGGCGCCCCCTCTCTGCCTGTTTTAAGTACCTGTCAATAGGCTGTAAGTTGTAAGGAAGTTTAATTTTTTTTCTGTATTTCTTTTGCCTTTGTTGTCCACATCAGCATGTAATGTTTTACACTTAACATTCTCCTCTCTTTTGCCATTGAGTGACACTTTCCTTTAGACTTGAGGTTGCGCAAGATGTCTTTGCTTCTTTTTTCTGGAGATCTTCTTTTTCTAGAAAGCACTATCCCCCCCCCCCCCCCTTTTTTTTTTTACAAAGGTAATTTCATTGTGTGTGTGTGTGTGTGTATATATATATATATATATATTTTTTTTTTTTTTTGACAGACGGAGATCACAAGTAGGAAGAGAGGCAGGCAGAGAGAGAGAGAAGGAGGAAGCAGGCTCCCCGCTGAGCAGAAAGCCCGATGCTTGGTTCGATCCCAGGACCCTCAGATCACAACCGGAGCTGAAGGCAGAGGCTTTAACCCACTGAGCCATCCAGGTGCCCCACTATCCCCCCTTTTTAAGTAAATTCCACCCCAAACATGGGGCTGAAACTCACAACCCTGAGATGAAGAGTCGTACACCCTCCCAACTGAGCCAGCCAGGCTCCCCTAGAACGCACTACTCTTTAATATTCTCTACATGAGAACGTTTGTGGTGTTTTTAGGGCTGCAAATTATGTCACCTTCTGTAAGTATCACTGCTACATATAAATGGTTCCTTCTTATGCCATTACTATACTGTACTTTTAAATGTTTTTAAATTTAATTAAATTATTATTTTTTTTATTTATTTATTTTTTTAGTAAGCTCTATACCCAATGTGGGGCTTGAACTCATGACCCTGAGATCAAGATTTGCATGCTCCACTGACTGAGCCAGCCAGCCACCCCTATACTGTACAATTTAAAGTCAAGAAAACACAAGCTGAACAGCTGTTGGACTTTTTTAATTCTTTTTTTTTCTTTTTATCCAAATACTCAGAAGCCTTCTGTCTATACTTTGCTTTTACCAGCTCCCCCGCGCCCTCCTTCTTTCTCCTTCACTTCCCCTTTCATTCCCTCACACCTTTCTAAAACCGAATCATCCCTTCATCAGATGGTAATGTCAATGCCTAGATCTCCTTTACGTGTGAACTTTTACAAGAGATCCGTTAATGTCAAGCCTCCATCCTTCTTCGAGACCCCCATTTTGGTTACGGATTTGTAAACCACAGCTTCCGCCCCACCTTTCATCCACAAGACTGACACCCCCTCAGTCCAGCCGACAAACTATGAATTAGTAAATCCTTTCTGCTCTTAGTGTTTCTTCCAGTTTCTGGACAGCATGGGTATTGGTTTCCCACAGTTGTTTCAGAGTGTCCACTAGACTTAACTGGTCAACATCCAGAGGGGTCCAGAAAGGTCTCCCACTACATATGTCACAGTGCTTACCCTGGTGCCCCACCTTAGAATCCCCGTCCCGACTCCACTCCCCCAGCTGCCAGGAGGGCTGGCTGCTGACAGCCCACAGATGAGGCTCTCTGGACTTGCCGTCTCCTTAGCAGGGAACCTGCTTCTCCCTCTGTCTCTGCCTTTCTGCTTACTTGTGATCTCTGTCAAATAAATAAAATCCTTAAAAAAAAAGATATTTATGATTTTGCAGTTGCCACACCAACTGTTATAAGGCAGTTAAACCATAGAAAGATAGATAGAAAACTGTTCTAATAAGGAGACTTTAGTCCAATTAAAATATATATATATTGGGGCACTTGAGTGGCTCTGTTGGTTAAGTGTCTACCTTCAGCTCAGGTCATGATCCAGGGTCCTGGAATCAAGCCCTGCATCGGACTCCCTGCTCAGCGGGAAGCCTGATCCTTCCTTTCCTAATCCCCCTGCTTGTGTTCCCTCTCTGGCTGTCTCTCTCTCTCTGTGTGTCAAATAAATAAATAAAATCTTTTTAAAAATAAATAAATAAAATTTTAAAAATTAAGATGTTTCCCTTGCTTGGGATAACTGATGAGAACAGGATGAACTGTGAAATCTCTCCTCCAAGTATTTGTGGAAAAACTTCACGGAAGATCTCAGAATGCCTTTTTACAGTTACTCATTATTAACCTCAAGTCAATTTCCATATCTTTTGTTCTTTATGTTATACTTAGTAGGAACACTCAGATCATTTAACTAAAATTAGATTTTTCCCTTCTCATCCAAAAGCATTGTTAAGTGGAAATACTTATATTAGAACATAGAAACACTATTTTTTTTAAAGATTTTATTTATTTATTTGACAGACGGAGAGAAAGCACAGGTAGGCAGAGCGGCAGGCAGAGGGAGAGGGAGAGGCAGACTCTCCACTGAACAGGGAGCCCATGCAGTGGGCTCAATCCCAGGACCCTGGGACCATAACCTGAGCCAAAGACAACCGCTTAACCAACTGAGCCACCCAAGCACCCCCAGAAACACTATTTAAATCACTTTTAAGGGCTCCTGGGTGGCTCAGTGGGTTAAGCCGCTGCCTTCGGCTCAGGTCACGATCTCAGGGTCCTGGGATCCAGTCCCGCATCGGGCTCTCTGCTCAGCAGGGAGCCTGCTTCCTCCTCTTTCTCTCTCTACCTGCCTCTCTGCCTACTTGTGATCTCTCTCTGTCAAATAAATAAATAAAATCTTTTAAAAAAGAATCACTCTTAAGAAATTTATGATTTTACGGGGTGCCAGGGTGGCTCAGTGGGTTAAGCCACTGCCTTCAGCTCAGGTCATGGTCTTAGGGTCCGAGATCAAACCCCCCACAGCATGCTCTCTCCTTAGCAGGGAACCTGCTTCTCCCTCTGTCTCTGCCTTTCTGCTTACTTGTGATCTCTGTCAAATAAATAAAATCCTTAAAAAAAAAGATATTTATGATTTTGCAAGATCTTTTTACATTTTATTTATATATTTTTAAAATTTTATTCTCAAAAGAGTATAATATTCTTTCTGGTGAAAAGACTTCTTTAAAACAATTTAGTACTTTGACTTTTTCATTTGCAAAGAACCTTTTTATGTACAAAAACCATTATGACATTCAGTCCTCTGAAGACAGATTTCTTTAACTTATTTAATCTATTTGCATATGTTACAAGGTTTAATTGATGGTTCAGTCCCACAGGTGCTTGCCACTTTCTCCCAGGCTGAAGATTTTTTTCTTAAAGTTCTAGCAGACTTAAGGCATTAGGGATTTGGGAGTGATTTTTAAATTCTTCCCCCCTGGGCATTAAGAAAACCTTTACACCATTACCAATAACCTCCTTAGTCAACCTCATTTATCCAAAGTAGTTATACCTTTTAAAGGAAACTCCTTTCCTTTCTCAACCATGCCACATCAATATTCAAAGATGTGTGACTTCTGCAAGTATATTATATTCGGTCACATCACAAGCATCATAAAGACAAAGACTCTGGGATTACAAACCCCTCCTGGATGCTCTAGTCCCGGGCTCTCGGTTCACATGATATTCACACATAGGAAAAAAGTTCACAAACGACAGAAGAAATTACAAATTCCGGCAAGTTGGATAGTGTAGACCAACCCTTATTTTTCAAGAAAAAGAAAAATGAACATCTCTTCAGAGAAGAAAATACTTACCAAGCTGCTTTGAGCATCCTGACTCAAATCTTGACCACCAGGGGGCAGCAGTTCTCTGATCCTGAAAACAGGCAGTGTTCCAAATTAAGGTTTTGTTTCTGGGGATCATCTGTATTCCTGCCCTTGTTCCCAAACAGTAGAGACACGTTCTCACAAAGAAAACTTATCTTCCTGGAAGCAGATAAAATTTTACCCTAATCCACACTCAAAACTACAAAATCCATTGCAGAAGGATAGAAACGGGGTTTCCTCCACTGAGGTCATTCCCAATGGAGCCTCAACTAAAACTCTATATTCCATGAACATACATGGGAGAAAAGCCATAAATCCACAATCAGCAACAATAACTTTTTAAGAAAATTTTCCTAATGACTTTATAGATTCTTGGGGAAATGCTTCTTTAGAAGTGTTTTTTAAGACCCAAGTGGAAATAAATCTTACCTTTCCTTTGGCAGTTCATGGTTCCCAGATTCAAATTCTCTGCCAGGGTTAGCCAATCTATTGCATGGCATCATTTATTAATTTAAACGATTAAAGTCTCTCAAAACTTTGTTGAAATAAGAAACAGCAAATCATTTTTTTCTTCTATTCATGTGGAAAATGTGGAAATGCCAATAATCTTCTTTGCTCTTTAACAAAGAAAAATCCCATAGCATTTATATCATTAATAAAACAGAGTTGCCGTTTTATCTTTTTTAAGATCTTATTTATTTATTTGAGAGAAAGAGAGAGAGCACAAGCAAAGGGAGAAGCAGACATCCCCACCAAGGAAGGGTCCTGATGCCAGACTCTATCCCAGGACCCTGGGTCATGACCTGAGCCGAAGGCAGCTGCTTAACTGATTGATCCACCAAGGTGTCCCTATTTTAAAAAATGGAAAGTTTGGAAGTGAAAAACAATAGTATTGCTAGTTTCTTGGACTTTAGTTATTCTACAAAGTGTGTAGAGATAGTTCATTGTGGTTTTAATTTGCATTTTCCTAATGACTAATGATGTTCAACATCTTTTCATATGCTTATGTGCCATCCTTATAACTTTGGTAAAGTGTCTGAGTCTTGCTCATTTTTTAAATTGAATTATTCATTGTTGAGCTTATGTATCTGGACACAGGTCCTTATGTGATTTACAAATATTTCTCAGTCTGTGGCTTGTTTTCTTTTTCTTCCCCTAGGCAGAGAAATATTATTTAGGGTGGTGAAACTATTCTGTATAACCCTGTAAGAGGGGGTGGAAGAAATTATGCATTTGTCAAAACCTATAAATTTTTCAGGACGTGGTATGCAAATAAGAGTGTACAAACTTTAAAAAAATCATTTGGGAGATTAAGGCCTCCCAAGATGGAATGCAGACTATGACAAAAGAATCTAATTTGTATTACAATGTGTGAAACAGCCTCATTAAAGGGGATGAGAGGATAAAAGCTGACCTAAATAACTTTAGAAATGGAGTCTTTAAAAGGCAAAAAGCACTGCATATAAGCAGTTATCTGGTTAATAAAATTATTTTCCACAGGGAGATATATCTATATATACATAGAGGGAGGGGGTTAAAATGCATACATGGATTTCTTGTTCTATTGGCTGAGAGGTCTTGGCAGTGATGATACCCCTTTAGCGTAGGAATATCCAATGCTCAGACTTTGGTTTCCTAATACAATTCTCTGTAAAAGAAACAAGGGCTCCCTAAAGAAATGGTTGCTTCTAGAACTTGGGCAGTAACTATATAAGATAAGCCGGAGGCAGCTTATAGTACCAACATGTAAGGAAGTACCTTAAATGCAAAACTTAGTTTAATGAAGGTATATCAAAGGGGCACAGAAGCCAACCAAAAGACACACTAATGTCCAAAAATGGCACAATTTACAAAATAAGAAGTACTGAATTACAACCAAAAACTATAAAATAAATATCCATACGTCTGTGCTTGTGTAAGTAAATTAACAAATGTAGAAGAAGAAAATATCTAATGCAGGAGAATCCTAAATAATTTATGAAAATACTCTTCAAGACTCTCTACCCTTAGAATATGAGCTGTATATGATGGTTGCCTTCCAAAAAATAGAGTACGGAAAGAGGGACAGAAGAGTAACTTTCCAGAGGAGAAACCTGATGCAAATTACCTTAGCCAAGTGATCAAGGGTAAGTCATGCTGATAGAATATATTCTTTTTTTTTAAAGATTTTATTTATTTATTTGACAGAGAGAGATCACAAGGAGGCAGAGAGAGAGGAAGGGAAGCAGGCTCCCCGCTGAGCAGAGATCCCGATGTGGGACTCGATTCCAGGACCCTGAGACCACGACCCAAGCCGAAGGCAGTGGCTTAACCCACTGAGCCACCCAGGCGCCCAATGGAATATATTCTTTTTTTAAAAAAAATTTTTATTTCTTTATTTGACTGAGAGAGAGAGATCACAAGTAGGCAGAGAGGCAGGCAGAGAGAGGGGGAAGCAGGCTCCCCGCTGAGCAGAGAGCCTGATGCGGGGCTCGATTCCAGGACCCTGAGATCATAACCTGAGCCGAAGACAGAGGCTTCGACCCACTGAGCCACCCAGGTGCCCCCCGAAAGAATATATTCTTAATAGGAAGTGATGAGAGTGGCACTTTACCTTTCTGTTCCTTCTCCTAAGTCCTATAACCCCATCCAATCATGGGGAGAATGCCAGCAATGTCCATTAAAGGAGCATTCTATAAAAACCTGACCAGTACCTCTAAAAACTGTCAAGGTCACCAAAACAAAGAAAGTCTATTGAAGTAGACATGACAGCTAAATGTAATGTATCTGGATGGGACTTTGGAACACAAGAAGGACATTTGGTAAAAACTAAGGAAATAAAAAGTATGGACTTTAGCTAATGCTAATATATCAACATTATATAATAAACGTACCATAATAATATAACCTTAATAGAGAAAACCAGGGAGTAGGGCATATGAAAACTCTCTGTACTATCTTTAATTTTTTTTCTGTAAACCTAAAGCTCTAAAAAAAATGAAGTTTATTTTAGATTTATTTTATTTTGTAATATTCACAGAACCGTACAGAAGAAACCATGAATTACATAAATATAAAATATACATTTTTTAATTTAAGTTCAATTAGCCAGGGGAGCCTGGGTGGCTCAGTGGGTTAAGTCTCTGCCTTCAGCTCAGGTCATGATCTCAGGGCCCTGGGATCGAACCCCGTATTGGGCCCACTGCACAGCAGGGAGACTGCATCCCCCTCTCTTTCTGCCTGCTTGTGATCTCTCTCTCTCTCTCTGTGTCAAATAAATTAAAAAAAAAATCTTTTAAAAAATTCAATTAGCAACACATAGTACATCATCAGTTTCAGATGTAGTGTCCAACAATTCATCAGTTGCGTGTAACACCCAGCGCTCATCACATCACGTGCTCTCCTTAATGCTATCATAGTTAACCCATCCCCCTACCTGCCTCCCCTTCAGTAACCCTCAGTTTGTGCCCCATAGCTAAGAGTCTCTTATGATTTGTCTCCCTCTTTGTTTTCTTCCCATTACAGTCAACAAAACTAAAAGGCAACCTGCAGAATGGGAAAAGATATTTGCAAATGACATATCAGATAAAGGGCTAGTATCCAAGATATATAAAGAACTTATCCACACCCAAAAAACACAAAATCTAGTCAAGAAATGGGTAGAAGACTGAACAGATATTTCTCCAAAGAAGACATACAAATGGCCAAGACACATGAAAAATGCTCAACATCACTTGTCATCAGAGAAATACAAATGAAAACCACCATGAGATACCACCTCATGGTAGTCAGAATGGCTAAAATTAACAAGACAGGAAACAACAAATGTTGGCGAGGATGTGGAGAAAGAGGAACCCTCTTACACCATTGGTGGGAATGCAAGCTGATACAGCCACTCTGGAAAACAGAATGGAGATTCCACAGGAAGTAAAAACAGAGCTACCCCACAATCCAAGAATTACGCTACTAGGTATTTACCCCCAAAATACAGATGTAGTGAAACCTGCACCCCAATGTTCATAGCAACAATGTCCTTAATAAAATTAACATTTTAAAAAGGATATTGAATCATGAGAATTCATGTATATTAATCCTCTAAACAAAATTTATTGGATATTACTTTATTATTTGAAATGACTACTGAACTACTTCTTACTCTGAAAACTGGCAATAGAGGGAAATAATTATGTATTTATTCAACTTTTCAGTTGTAATGGTATGTCAGGTTAACCAAACCCAGTTGATGAGGGAAGGTTTAATTTTATAGAAAAATGCCAACTAAACAGAATAGAGAGATTTAGAAAATCATTTAAAGAGATAATACCAGCAAGATGGCAGAATAGGAGTTTCCAGCCTTCATCCCCCATAGAAACACAGTTTCATGGTAACCACAAAGCAAAAACCTACAGTAGATGCACAAAAGACAAAGGTAAAGGAATCAAAGCATACCACTAAAGAAAATTATCCATCCACAAAGGAAGACAGTGAGAGAGGAAAAAAGAAACAAGGGAACTACAAAATAGCCAGAAAATAATATGATGACACTGTTAAGTCCTTACCTATCAATAGTACTTTAAATAGGAGTGCCTAGGTGGCTCAATTGTTGAATGCCTGCCCTCACCTCAGGTCATGATGCCTGGGTCCTGTGATTGAGCCCTGAACTGGGCTTCCTACTCAGCGGGAAGTCCTTCTCCTACACCCTCTGCTTGTGTTCCCTTTCTCACTGTCTCTTTCTCTGTCAATTAAATAAATGCAAACTCTTCCACTTTAAATGTAAGTGGATTAAATTCTCCAATCAAAAGTCATAGAGTGGCTGATTTAACCAAGGAGGTGAAAGATCTCTATTCTGAAAAATTTAAGACATGGATGAAAAAAATTGAAAAAGACACACGTAAATAGAAAGATATTCCATGTTAATGGATTAAAAGGATTAATATAGTCAATGCATCCATACCACCTAAAGCCATCTATAGAGTCAATGCAATTCTTATCAAAGTTCCAAGGGTGTTTTTTTCAAAAGTAGGAAAACAATTCTAAAATTCATATGACACCACAAAAGACCCCAAACAGCCAAAACAAATCCTGAGAAAGAAGAATAAGCCAGGAAGCATTACACTTCTTGATTTTAAACTATATTACAAAGTTGTAATAATCAAAATGGTATGATAACTGGCCTAAAACAGACACATAGACCAGTGGACCAGACTTGAGAGCCCAGAAACAAACCCACATATATACAGTCAACTAATAGTTGACAGAGAGCCAGGAACACTTAGAGGTGAAAAGACAGACTCCTGAGAAATTAGATATTCACATGAAAAGAATGAAACTAGATCCCTAGCTAACATCATTCACAAAAAAATAACTTGAAATGGATTAAGACTTAAATGTCAGATCTGAAAACATAAGACTCCTAGAAGAAACATACAGGAAATCTCCTTGAGATTGGTTTTGGCGATAATCTCTGGGAATTGATGCCAAAAGTACAGGCAATAAAAATAAAAATAGATAGGTGGAAATACATCAAACTAAACAGTTTCTGAACAGCACGAGGACATTCTCTTTTTTAAAAGAAGAGTGTTTCCCAGTAAGTGTATCATAGTTATAAAGACCAAAAACTGATGTCAGACAGACTTGGGCCTGAATCTGGTTCTGACACTTACTACATCAAGGGAACTAGTGGTCATTCATCTGTTGGGTTTGTTTTTGTTTTTGTTTTTGTTTTAAGATTTTATTTATTTATTTGAGAGAGAGAAAGAGAGAAGAAGGTTCCCCAATAAGCAGGAAGCCCTGCACAGGGCTCAATCCCAGGGCACTGAGATCATGACCTGAGCCAAAGGCAGACACCTGACTAAACCACCCATCTGTTTTTGATGCCCCAAATCTGAACCTATTTATGTTTGAGTAATTCTGTATCTTATGAAACAAGGTGAGAGAGCACATCTCCTTCCCCTGAGCTGGGAAGGCCACAACTCTGCATCCCCATCCCTCTAGATGAGGACATGTGACCTCCAGTCTCCATGTTTTCTCTTCTTGAGATCTTAATTCCACACAGAAAACCCATTCCCTCATTACAGCTCGTGTGTCCTCCCCAGCAGTTATAAGGTTATGGTCCTGTGATTAGCAGGTTCACTGAGGGAGGCAGTTTCCCCAAGAGACATGCTGTACAGACAAGAACAGTTTACTCCTACCACATTCTCTTTGAAGTGCAGTTAATGGAAGAATCAAATAAAAATTTAATTTTTCACATAATGGAACACACACAGAAGATGCCATCCAGATCTCAAAGCAATATGGTCAGCTTAAAATCGTATTTAAAGAAGTAAGGATGGTCACAAGAAGAACTGAACTGGTGGTCTCCATGATAAAATGGAAGAGATATTTTACAATGCAAAACAAAATACAACAAAATTATAATTGTTAACAGGGTGACTGCTTCCTGTACTTTCCTCGTGCTTTCATGGGAAGACTTCTGCTACCCGCTCCAGGAGGGAAAAGTATTTTTTTTTTAATTTTTTATTTTTTATAAACATATATTTTTATCCCCAGGGGAGGGAAAAGTATTTTAAAGAACACTTCCATGCGGGGTGCCTGGGTGGCTCAGTGGGTTAAAGCCTCTGCCTTCGGCTCAGGTCATGATCCCCGGGTCCTGGGATTGAGCCCCGCATCAGGCTCTCTGCTCAGCCAGGGAGCCTGCTTCCTCCTCCCTCTCTGCCTGCCTCTCTGCCTACTTGTGATCTCTGTCTGTCAAATAAATAAATAAATAAAAACTTAAAAAAAAAAAAAAAAGAAAGAATACTTTAATGCTACCTCTCCAAATAATGAGCCCAAGAATTAGAAGAGGAATATGTAGAATTTATCATTAGAAACATAATAGAAGGAAATGTCCCCAAACTGAAGAAAAATGTGAGTTCTTAACGTTGAAAGGATTCACTAAATCCCACACATATCCATGAGAGAAAGCACACAGCTAGACATAAACTGGTAAAACAACATCACCAAAAAATCTACATTTTCAGGATAGAAAGTTCATATCAGGATCTTCAAGGAAAAAGAATACAAGATAACAACAAAGGAAAACGAATCAAACTAACATCAGACTTCTCACCTGCAATTCTGGAAATCAGAAGTACAGTACAATAATTTTTTATAGATTATTGAAAGAACTGCAAGTGCTAAATCAAATGCACAGCCAGAATACAAAAGTCAAAGTGGATGGGGTGGCTCAGTAAGTTAAGTGTCTGCCTTCAGCTTAGGTCATGATCCCAGAGTCGTGGGATCAAGTCCCACATCAGGCTCCTTGTTGAGCAGAGATCTGCTTCTCCCTCTGCCTGCCATTCCCCCTACTTGTGCTCACTCTCTCTGGGAAATAAACAAATAAATTCTTTTTAAAAAGTCAAAGTGGAATTCAAGGACACGACAAAGTAGATTATTATGTAAAAGTAAGTTTCACAATCTTCACTTATCATGATGAGCCCTGAGTACTATATAGAATTGTTGAATCACTATATTGTGTTCCTGAAATTAATAGAACATTGTATGCTAATTAAAATACATAAATAAAAGTAAATTCAAAATCTACACAGAAGTTGTAACAGTCATAAAATTGATACCACAGAAAATAAAGCAACAAAATTAATTTGTAATGTAAAATCTAATAGAAGAATTTGATTAAATTCTTAGTTACACTTGGGGGATTTTAATACAATTATGTGAGTATTTCATAGTTCATGTAAATAGAAATTAAGTAAGAATATTAGAATTTGATTAAGAGTAAAAAAGCTTAATTTAATACTGGACGTTGTCCCAGATCATTACCACGAACCTGGTTTATTGGTGGAAAGAAATCATTACAAAATTCCCAAAATTGAAGAATAACAGTCTGTGGTTTCTGACCATAGTCTCTTAAGACTAGAAAGAAACTGCTCCCCACCACCACTCCTCAAATGACCAAGAGAAATAAACCACCTGGAAACATTTAGACCAAGAGCATCAGGTGCTTCCTCTGA
This sequence comes from Mustela nigripes, assembly GCF_022355385.1. NCBI lineage: Eukaryota > Metazoa > Chordata > Mammalia > Carnivora > Mustelidae > Mustela > Mustela nigripes. The sequence goes on from NC_081563.1 coordinate 114,071,787, forward strand.
AGGTTTATTAGTACTTCTATGGCTAAACAGGTATGTGGACGTAAGATTATATGACTCACTCCTGCAAAGGTTTATATAAGGTTGAATGTAAGAAATGAAGCCCAAGAGAGACAAAACTGAGCTGTATCTAGTGTGCCAGCTGTGTCCAGAGTCAGCTCTGTGTGTTGAGGTAGTCATAGAAGTTATTGTACTATTTCCTAGAATACCCATCTCAAAAATACCCTCATTGCACTTCATCTACATGTCTGAAACAGGGCATGTCTGATTATCTCAGACACTGTTGTGAGAGTCCGTTCCCCAACTCTCTTGCCTGCTAGTCACCCCTTCCTTGACCTCCTTGTTCCATCTATAAAATAAGGAAGTCTGACCCCCTTGATCCCAAAGATCCTGATGATAAGACTTTCCAGAATGTTATGCATTGTATTAAAAAATGTGTTTATTGGTGCCTGGGTGGCTCAGTGGGTTAAGCCTCTGCCTTCAGGTCAGATCATGATCTCAGGGTCCTGGGATCGAGACCCGCATCAGGCTCTCTGCTCAGCAGGGAACCTGCTTCCTCCTCTCTCCCTCTTTGCCTGCCTCTCTGCCTACTTGTGATCTCTCTCTGTCAAATAAATAAATAAAATCTTTTTTAAAAAAATGTGTTTATGGGAATGCAAGCTGGTGCAGCCACTCTGGAAAACAGCATGGAGGTTCCTCAAAATGTTGAAAATAGAACTGCCCTATGACCCAGCAATTGCACTATTGGGTATTTACCCTAAAGATACAAACGTAGTGATCCAAAGGGGCACGTGCACCCGAATGTTTATAGCAGCAATGTCCACAATAGCCAAACTATGGAAAGAACCTAGATGTCCATCAACAGATGAATGGATCAAGAAGATGTGGTATATATACACAATGGAATACTATGCAGCCATCAAAAGAAATGAAATCTTGCCATTTGCGACAACATGGATGGAACTAGAGCGTATCATGCTTAGCGAAATAAGTCAAGCAGAGAAAGACAACTATCATATGATCTCCCTGATATAAGGAAGTGGTGATGCAACATGGGGGCTTAAGTGGGTAGGAGAAGAATAAATGAAACAAGATGGGATTGGGAGGGAGACAAACCATAAGTGACTCTTAATCTCACAAAACAAACTTAGGGTTGCTGGGGGGAGGGGGTTTGGGAGAAGGGGCTGGGATTATGGACATTGGGGAGGGTATGTGCTTTGGTGAGTGCTGTGAAGTGTGTAAACCTGGTGATTCACAGACGTGTACCCCTGGGGATAAAAATATATGTTTATAAAAAATAAAAACATTTTTTAAAAAGTGTTTATTCATTTCATTAAACTATTCTTTTCTGCATCCCTCTTAATTTAAGCCCCTGACCCTGGAAACAGTACAAAGGGAACGCGTTTTCCGTTGGTCCCAATGCAGTGTGATGAGGACTAATGTAGAGGCACTCTGAACAGAAACACTGCTATACTCCTATGAGTGGGGTAGGGAAGAGGGCCAGGAATACCCCCCTGGTATGTGGATTCTCTCTTTATATACTGCCATGATATTTTCACCTTCTATTCTATTCTGCCTCCCCACAGAACAGGGATCTGAGTAGTGGATAATCAATTAATGCTTCTGGCCTACAAGTCAACGTTCCTTTGTATCTTTTTGTTTCACTGCCCATGACCCACCCCCAGAAAGCCACCCAATGGAGGCAAATAAAAACCTGAGTCCAAAGCCCCACCACAGAATGTTCTGGACTCCTGGATCTGCCACATCCTTACTAAAGACCATGAAATTCTTACTCCTGACCCTTACTGTATTTTTGATCCTGTTCCAGATGCAGCCAGGTAACCAGAACCAAGGGAAAAGGAAGAGAGTTAGGGTGGGAAACTGCCTGTGGAAGGTTTATTATCTTTCTGTCCATTCAGATGAGGTTTTCATGGGTGTCTGAAATCTGCTTGACCTTATCAGAATGTACTCTCGAGCCAGACCTAAGCACCGTACTGGGAATGTGTATCTAGCCAGGATCCCTAGATCCATGGAGTAGGGCAGGATGTCTTCCAAAAAGTCCTTCTCATATTCAAGTGTAACTTTAGCAACCAAAATTCCCCCTTGGTACTTTGCACCAACGTCCCAAGGACCCAGCTGAGCTACTGCCTGACTTCAGGTGTCTTTCCAGTCCCTATCAAATCATGAGTTCTGAAGGCCTTCTCAGACACTAAATTCTGTTATCTCTCCATATGAAATCTTATTCTAGTCTGGAATGAAAATATCTGCAGAACAGTCATGTGGGAGAGAGCACAGTCCTTTCTGCTCCTTTCCAACTATAAAAACCTGTGATTTTACTAGTGATTTATAATAAGATGTTATAAACAAGTGGCCGGTGCTGTGAAACTACTATATAATTTTTAGACAAAGTACAATTTCGTTTGTCTGTCTGATATTTAAAACCTTTTTTCTATGCACATATACATGCATATAAGTATGTGGGTGCTTATAGTTTTTTTTAATTTTTTATTTTTTCAGTGTAACAGTATTTATTAGTTTTGCACCACACCCAGTGCTCCATGCTTATAGTTTTTTTTTTTTTAACCAAGAAAGGTAACTATATTTTGCTCTAAAATGTTTTTATTTAATACATGGCAGACAACTTCCTTGTTGGCACATAAAAATCAACCTCACTGCTTCTAGGAATCACAGGCTAGTCCATCATGTAGACAGACCATAATTTGTACACCTAACCCCTATTCAGGGTAAAATGTGATCTTTCCAGATCTTTGATAGGACAAATAGGACCACAGCTGGCTTTTTGCACATATGTTTTTACTTACTTGAACAAAAATTTTGAAATAAGATCCTAAAGGTGGATATGCTAGGTAGAGTAAGTTTATAATTTTGTTTTTCATGAGTACTTATTCTATGTCTCCTTTGGATCAGACATAGCCAGAGGAAATCATTCACCATCCAGGACAAAAAGGCTTTAGAAGACCCAAATGAACATTATTTTCCTAAACTCAGAAAAATCAGGGTTGTAGCAACTTCTCAACTGTAACATTGATATGAAAAGTAAGTAAATACTTACATAGCGAAGGAAAAGAATCATAAACCTAGAAATCTTATATTCATTTACACTGATATTTAAATATAGAAGTATAACAAAAATATTCTCAAGTATAGAGGGCCTAGGAATGTTTGCCACACAAAGACACATTTTGAAAACACTCTTGGAGGAAGAACTCAAAAAGAGAAATGAATGCAAGAGAATGTTGGAAATGATACAAACTAATCAATTAGTTTGTAATTTTTTAGTTGACTTGAAAAAGCTAGACTCTGGGGGGTTGTATAGACAAAGAATATGTATCCCATAATTCCCATAAGTTTTAGATAATTAATATAATTTGGGAGGGGATGGCCCACGGTCAGTGGAGAGAAAGGCCAAGAATATGAGAACATTGCTGAGGTACTTGCCTTGTTAAAAATATGGTAAAATTATAAACAAGTTTCAGTAATCAATAGAACTAGATTATCATGGACATGGGCTTCATGTTATTGTTAATATTATAAGAATAAAAATAAAATGAGTACATTTTAAACCAGCTGAAAAAGAAAAAAAAACCCTTATCTATGTAATCAAAATAGTAAGAAAAAAAAAAGTAGGGGCACCTGGGTGGCTCAGTCATTAAGCATCTGCCTGGAGCTCAGGTCATGATCACAGAGTTCTGGGATGGAGCCCTGCATTAGGCTCCCTGCTCAGCAGGAAGCTGGCGTCTCCCTCTCCCACTTGCCCTGCTTGTGTTTCCTCTCTCTCATTTTCTTTCTGTCAAATAAATGGGTGGCTCAGTGGGTTAAGCTGCTGCCTTCGGCTCAGGTCATGATCCCAGGGTGCTAGGATCGAGCCCCGCATCGGGCTCTCTGCTCAGCGGGGAGCCTGCTTCCTCCTCTCTCTCTGCCTGCCTCTCTGCCTCCTGTGATCTCTCTCTCTGTCCAATAAATAAATAAAATCTTTTTTAAAAATAAATAAATAAATAAAATCTTTTTTTAAAAAGTAGAAAATATAAAATAAGATAGAAATAAATCCAAAAGTAACTTTAATTACAAATAATGTAAATGGATTGAGTTAAACTTTTACTTTAAAAACTCAAACATAAGTTTGCTATATACAGCTTTTAGATTAATGCCTTCTGTAATTTTTATCTAGATTTCCTTTCATTTGTCCTTCTTCTATCCTTTTTCCCCCCAGTATTCAACCTGATTCCTGAATATCTTCTTTCATTTGAAATGATATGTGGTATCACTGAAGTGCATAGAGTAACAAATTTCAGCCATTGTTAGTTAAGTAGCAAATCATTAAAAATATTTAAAAAATATTTTTAAAACTATCTATCACCCTTTGGGAACTTTTAAGATTAATAATAAAACCTCAAGACCCAATGAAATATACAATGATATCAGTTGCATTTCTCAATTTTTAAATTTTACCTCTCTTAATTAAAACATGTGTCATTAGAAAACCTATTTAGATTCACTTAACAATTAACAGCCAAATTTTGACAGTTTAGGGATAAAAAGGTGATAATGCCTCAACAGGTTAAACTTGTCGATCAAGTGTACTCTAGCTCATAAAACTTGGAAAATTCTGTCTTCCCCCATCTGCTTTCTGTGAAGTGACCAATAAACCTTTCACAAAACCTCAAAATTAAAAGGAAACATATTTTCATCTAACTTTGGGGATAGTCTATCCTCAGAGATTCTGTACAATTCTTGGGTTTTGCCCTTCCAGAATTTATTAATGTGTGGACATTTCCCCCAGATATGTTATAGACTTTGTCTATCGGATGCTAGTTCTCCCAATCACCACCAACAGCATGACCTGGGAACTTGTTAGAAATGCAAATTTCCCAGCTTTATTGGGATATAATTGACATATGATGTTGTGTAAGTTCAAAGTGTATAATGTGTTGACTTGATACACTTACGTATTACAAAATGATTGCCACTACAGAGTTAGCTAACATGCCCATCGTGTCACATAATTTCCTCTTTTTTTGTGGTGAGAATTTAAGATCTACTCTCTTAGTAATATTCAAGTATTTAATACAGTATTGTTAACTATAGTCACCATGCTCTATATTAGATCTCCAGAACTTATTTACCTTATAATTGAGAGCTTGTAATCTTTGAGCAACATCCCATTTCTCCCAGCTGTTGGCAACCATTATTCTAATCTCTCTTTCTATGAGTTTGATGCTTTTAGATTCCACATATAAGTAAGATCAAACAGTATTTGTCTTTCTCTGTCTGACTTATTTCACTTAGCATAATGCTTTCAAGATCCATCCACATTTGTAGCAAATGACAAGATTTCCTTCTTTCTCATGGTTGAATAATATTCCTTTCTGTGTGTGTGTGTGTGTGATCTTTATCCATTCATTTGTTTATATATATTTCTATATCTTGGCTGTTATTTCTATATCTTGGCTATTGTGAATAATGATGCAATAAACATAGGAGTGCAGACATCTCTTCACAATAGTGGTTTCTCTCCTTCAGATATATACCCAGAATTGGAACTGCTGGATCATATGATAGTTCTATTTTTAATTTTGGGGGGAAACCCCATACTGTTTTCCATAGTGGCAATACAAATTTACATCCCCACAAACAGTGGGCAAGGATTCCTTTTTCTTCACCTCTTCTCTAACACTTGTTATCTCCTATTTCTTTATAGTATCCATCCTAACAGGTGTGAAGTGATATTTTACTTTGGTTTTGGTTTAATTTGCATTTTCATGGTAATTAATGAAGTTGAGCAACTTTTCAGGTAGCCATTTCAATGCCTTCTTTAGAAAACTATCTATTTTGGTCCTTTGTTCATTTTTTAGTTGGATTGTTGTTTTGTGTTTGTTTGGTGTTTTTTTTTTTTTTTTTTTTTTTTTTGCTACTGAGTGTATAGGTTCTTTATACATGTGGCATATTAACTCCTTACCAGTTATATAATCTGCAAGTATTTTCTCCCATTCCATAGGTTACCTTTTCATTTTGTTGATAGTTTCTTTTGCTGTGCAAAAGATTTTTTATTTGATGTAGTCCTATGTGTTGATTTTTTGCTTTTGTTACTTGGGCTTTTGAAGCCATACCCAAAAATTATTGCCAAGACCAACGTCAAGGAGATATTTCTTTAGGTTTATGCCAGAAGTTTTAGAGTGTCAGATCTTCATTTCAGTCTTTATTTTATTTATTTATTTATTTATTTATTTATTTATTTGACAGATAGAGATCACAAGTAGGCAGAGAGGCAGGCAGAGAGAGAGGAGGAAGCAGGCTCCCCGCTGAGCAGAGAGCCCGATGTGGGACTCCCCACTGAGCAGAGAGCCCCACTGGGATCATGACCTGAGCCAAAGGCAGAGGCTTTAACCCACCGAACCACCCAGGTGCCCCCACTTTCAGTCTTTAATTCATCTTGAATTCATTTTTGTAATTTGTGTAAGATAAGGGACCAATTTCATTTTTCTGCATGTAGACATCCAGTTTTCCCAGCACTATTTGTTGAAGAGACTATCCTTCCTTCACTGAGCATTCTTGCCCCCTTTGCCAAACATTAGTTGACTCATATATGCAGGGATTTATTTCTGGGCTCTCAACTCTGTTCTGTTATGCCAGTCCCATGCTGTTTTGACTACTACAGCTTTGTAATATAGTTTGAAATCAGGAAGTATGATGCCTCCAGCCTTGTTGTTTTTCAGGATTGCTTTGGCCATTTGGGTGATTTTTTGTGGAGCTTTGTGTGTGTGTGTGTGGTCCCGTGTGAATTTTAAAATTGCTTTTTCTATTTCTGTGAAAAATGCCATTGTTATTTTTTAATAGAGATTACATTGAATCTATAGATGGTTTTGGGTAGTGTGGACATTTTAACAGAATTGATTCTTCCGATCTCTGAACACAGGACATCTTTCCATTTACTTGTGTCTTCTTCAATTTCTTTCATAAAAGTCTCATAGTTTTTTAGAAATGCAAAAATTTAAGCCCCATCTCAACATACTGAATCAGAAATCCTGGGGTGGGGCCAGCAGTCTGTATCTTAACAAGCCCTCTGGGAGTATTGTGATGCTTGCTCAAGAGGATCAGTAATAATCTAATCTACTATGGCTGTGTTTCGGAGATGGCCAAGTAAAACACAGATTTTGTTTCATTATTGCCTGTTAGAGCAAGTATTTTTGTGACGTTTGTGGATCTATTCAAGTAGAAACTTCTATACCTGTGGTATGGTAAATACAAATAGCTCTGCTGAAACAGAATTCAATTAGCCTACTCTGCTCAGCTAATTTTACATAATCACACAACTTCTTACCAAAAACTACAGCTCCTGCTAACAAGTTCTTTTGATATTGACCATAAGATGCTTAAAAATACAGTATATATAAAATCTTGCTTTGTGGGGCGCCTGGGTGGCTCAGTGGGTTAAGCCTCTGCCTTCAGCTCAGGTCATGATCTCAGGGTCCTGGGATCGAGCCCCGCATCAGGCTCTCTGCTCAGCAGGCAGCCTGCTTCTTCCTCTCTCTGCCTGCCTCTCTGCCTACTTGTGATCTCCCTCTCTGTCACATAAATAAATAAAATCTTAAAAAAAAAAATCTTGCTTTGCTTACACAATCTCTCCTACTGAACACAGGGTTGTTGTGAAGATTACAAATACAGTCACTCTAATTGTTACAACTCTAAAGCACCAATATCCTGAGATAATGGACATTCTTTACTCTTTTCAGTCTATGGGAGCCAAAAATCTTGCCGGATCATAAAAGGACACTGCAGGACAAACTGCAAATCTGGTGAACAGGTGAAAAAGCCATGTAAAAATGGTGACTACTGCTGCACTCCAAGAAAGACAGATTCTCAACCACACAGACCAACCCAAACACCTACCAGGAAATATTGAGTTATAAGCACTAATTCAGAAAGAAACGATGGATGCCTGGGTAGCTCATTCATTAAGCATCTGCCTTCGGCTCAGGTCATGATCCGAGGGTCCTGAGATCGAGGCCCACATTGGGCTCCCTGCTCATCAGGAAGCCTGCTTCTCCCTCTCCCACTCCCCCTGCTTGTGTTCCCTCTCTCTGTGTGTCTCTCTGTGTCAAATAAATAAATAAAATCTTTTTTTCAAAAAAAAAAAAAAAAGAAAGAAATGATGTTTTGGAGCATGTACCATTAGTCAACATGAGGTAAACAAAACTTTAGAGTGAAGCAGAAGAAATTTGGGACTTGTCAGTTCTGGGATTGTTAATTCTAATCTCTCTTCCATGGCTCCATTAAAGCACATGACCTCCTCTCTGCTATCATTCATCTCTGTCCTCACAACACTGGATTAATACTTTGAAGGGCCCAAAGTACTCACTGAAAATACAGTGGTGTTCCATCCTCACCAATATTTAATTCAAAAACAAAACAATAATTGATCAATATGATAGTAGAAAACTTTCTGTGTTTCCCATGAAATTTTTTCATGTTTCAATAAATTTTTGAAACATCAAATATCAAATTACTTCATCCAAGAAAAACATTTTTGCATTTCTTTTGTACCTTCTTTGCTCGTGTCCCATGTCAAGGGTGCTATTCTCTCCATCTAAGCCAAAGAGTTTGAGAAGTATCTGTGAATTCTTTGTTTTTTACTTGCCTTCTGGTTTAACATAGGTAGGTAGCTCCATGGTTTTTTGACTAATAGCTACCAGGACGCTAAGAATTTCTTTATGAAAGAGAAGACATTTCAGATAAATGCATTCCATTTATTACTAACTTATCTTTGTTTATAAATGTCTGACATAGACCAACGGAACAGAATGGAGGCCTCAGAATTAAGTCCCCACATGTATGGTCAACTAATATTCAACAAGAGAGCCCCAATGGAGAATATTCAATAGAGAAAGAATAATATCTTCATTAAATGGTTCTGGAAAAACTGGATAACTATATGTAGAAAAAAAATGAAATTGGACCCCTATTTTACACCACTCAAAAAAATGAACTCAAAACAGATTAAAGACTAAAATTGAAGACTTGCAACTGTATAACTCCAAGAAGAAAACCTAGGGAAAAACCCTCTTGACAATGGACTTGGCAATGACTTTTTGGATGTGATACCAAAAGTCCAAGCAACAAAATCGTAAATTAACAAACAGTACTATATCAAACTAAAACTCTTCAGCACAGCAAAAGAAACTGTCAATGAAATAAAAAGGAAACATCTAGAATTGGAGAGAATATTTGCGAATCATTTATCTGGCAAGGGCTTAATATCTAAAATATATATATGAGAAACATATAACAATTCAGTAGCAAAAACAGTCAGATTAAGAAATAGGCAAAGGACCTGGACAAAAACATTTTTCAAAGAAGACATACAAATGACCGATATGTACATGAAAAGGTGTTCAATATCACTAACCAACAGGGAAATTCAACTCAAAAATGCCAGGAGATCACCTCACCCTAAAATGGCCATCCCCAAGAAAATAAGAGTTAATAGGGTTGGTGAGCATGTGGAGGAAAGAGAACCATTGTGCACTACTGGGAGGAATCCAAATGTGTGCGGCCACTGTGGAAAACAACTTTGAAGTTTCTCAAAACATCTAAAATAGAACTACCATATGATCCAGTAATCCTAGTTCTGGGTATATATTTAAAGGAAATGAAAACAGATCTCGGAGAGACATCTGTACTTCCATGTTCACTGCAGCATTGTTCACAATAGCCAGTATATGGAAGCAAGCAATCTAAGTGTCCATCAATGGACAAGTGGGTAAAGAAGATGTGATGTGTGTATATGATGGAATATTATTCAGCCATGAAAAAGAAGGAAGTCCTGCCTTTTGCAAAACATGGATGAACCCTGAGGACATTATGTTCAGTGAGATAAGTCAAATAGAAAAAGACAAATACTGTATGATATAACCTATATGCAGAATCTAAATAAAAGCCAAATTTGTAAAAACAGAAAATAAAATAGTGGTTACCAGGGGCTGGGGAGTGGGTTACCAGGGGCAAGACAGAAGTTGTTTAAGAGCACAAACTTGCAACTAGTAGGGAAATATTAAGTCCTGGATATTTAATGCACAATATAGTGAATATTGTATAATAGCCATCAAGTTTGATAAGAGATTAGATCTCAGCTATTCCCACCAAACCAAAAAAAAAGGAAATTATGTGACACGATATAAGTGCTATCACTAAAATGGCAAATATATTACAATATATAAATGTATTACATCAACATGTTCTACACCTTACACTTACACAATATTGTATGTCAAGTATTTCAGTTCAAAATAAAATAGCCACTCCTCGGGGCACCTGGGTGGCTCAGTGGGTTGAGCCGCTGCCCTCGGCTCAGGTCATGATCTCAGGGTCCTGGGATCGAGTCCCACATCGGGCTCTCTGCTCAGCAGGGAGCCTGCTTCCCTCTCTGTCTCTCTCTCTCTCTCTCTGCCTGCCTCTCCATCTACTTGTGATCTCTCTCTGTAAAATAAATAAATAAAATCTTTAAAAAATAATAAAAAAAAAATAACTCCTCAACAAATAAATAAACAGACAAAAAAGCTTTCTGTCTGGTATCCTGCCCTAGAGTGTGACCAAGCCAGAGGAATGCTCTGAGGAATCCTTCTGTCTCCTTTGCTTAAGGACTAGATGGCAAAGACAACCCTGTTGATTTGCAAGCTCTATGGGTGTCTTTCCTTTTTTAATAAAAGTATATTTTTAATGTTTTATTTATTTAAGTAATCTCTTCACCAAACATGGGGCTCAAACTCACAACCCTGAGGTCAAGAGTCACATGCTCCTACAATCGAGCCAGACCAGCGCCCCTTCCTGGGCTTATTTTCTTGCCCCAAGCTCTGATCGTATTTGGTAATTCAAGGGCCTATCCAGGAGGTAGTTGAAAGCTACCTGATAATACTTGTTTTCCTGAGGATGTGCATGTGAGGAGAGGAGGACCCAGAAAAGAACAAGAGGAAAAAAAAAAAAAAGCTCAAATAAATGCTCCAGCATTTATTATATCGCGAGGACAGAGCTCAGTATCAGTTCCACTTCATACCTTTTTGTTATCTCCATTAAGAGATCCATTCCAAAGGACCATGTAGAAGTCTTCAAGGACTCCATTACGGTTTTGATCTTTGCACAGCTCCAGCTTCTTGGAGACTCAACAGGGTGAGGAACCTTGAGCTCCCTTTCATGGTTTGATAATCTCATGTTACAGGAACTTAGAAGAAACCCTTATCCTGGACAGGAATTGCTTATAACCCAAGCACAGTTAAACCCAGACTATTGGCCACAGTCTTGGAGAAAGTTACCTGCCCAGTATCCCTTATCCAGCTAGCTTTTGTTACTAAATAATTATTAGCTCCCTGCTGATACCATTTTCTCTAAACTTCAGATGTTACAATATCAGGAACTCTATTTTCCTTCTTGGGAATTTAACAACTAAATTTGAATGCTAAGCATAAAACGCTACTCAAACCTAGCAGCACTAAAAGAAAACGAAACCCCTATGACACAGATACTAGTACCATCACATTTTATAGATGAGAAAACTAAGGCCAAAAATAGGGCTAATTTAATTAATTTATTCAGCAAACATTTTCTAAATATTTATTTTATGGAAAGACATGTGGTTGGCCCTGGAGCTATAATGCTGGAGATGACAGGCTTATTACCTGATCTGATGAAGTTTATGGTCTAGCAAAGAAAGTGGAAAATAAGCAAGTGAAAACATACATAATTTGTGATTGCTAATACATATGAAATAAGAAAGGCACTCAGGCCAAATGACAACTTGAATCAAAAGGCCTCTTTATGAGTATTCAGAGAAATCTCTTCTGAGAACATGACATTCAGTGACATTAGGGCAGACTATGAATTGGGGCGGTGTAATTCAGAAGTTCTTGCTTTTCTTTCTTTTTTTTTTAAAGATTTTATTTATTTATTTATTTGACAGAGAGAATGAGCACAAGCAGGGGGAGCAGCAGAGGAAGAGGGAGAAGCAGGCTCTCTGCTGAGCAGGGAGCCTGATGCAAGACTCGATCCCATGACTCTGGGATTATGACCTGAGCCAAAGGCAGCTGCTTAACCAAATGAGCCACCGAGACATCCCTATTCCTGCTTTTCTGTAGCAGGACAGGCTTTCTCAAAGCCTTCCATTTGAAAAGGGTCATGGATCTCTTCATCATCAAGCCTTGGAGACACACCATTCATAACATTTAAAGCATAAGTTTTTATGCTTGGATGGAACCAGAAGAGCTATTCTTTATCCTATGTAGAATTTTCTCCTTTTCTATCACTTAGTCTCAGCTTGAACAAGTCAGTTACAGAATGCCCTTGACCTCTCTGGGCAGCCAGGTCCTAGTAAGGGAGTTCAGCCTATTGGAATATATTAAACTGAAATTACTTTGGAAATAGCCCATCACCATCCTGGTCACTCCACATGGGGTCATCCAAGAAGAAAACAGGGGCTTTTTTTTTGTTTTTTGTTTTTAATCCACATGCTAGCTCTATAAATTCCTGAAGACTGTTCTCCTACAGGTATGGTCATTGATCCCAGTAGAATCAGCAACCCTCTCTAAAGCTCTACAGGGACTTTTGGGCCAAGTAAACAAGAGAAAGCAAGAGTAGATGCAGTGTGAAAACGCAACTATAAGGAGGTAGGATGCAGCTAGTCGACTATAGGGGTCACATCAACGTTCTGCATCCCAAAGGCAGATCTGAATGTCAGGGCCTTCACGGATGACTCCTGGACATCCAATGGCCTCCAGGGTGCCCTTGTCAAAAGTAATATCCCAAGTTACTGTGGAGCTGCCTTGGGTAAGGAGCCTTTCTGATGACATTGGATATCATCCCCTTTGAGGGGTTGATCCTGTTACCTCCTATTACAAATTATCTCCCCCAAATTCTGCAGCAAGCCAGCTCCATTATCTTGGGCAAGTCACTTCCCCTGGTGGATACATATGTAAGTAAGGAAATTAGACTATAGATTAGCATGTGCTTTTTACATTTTATTTCCAGCAACCTTTACTGAGAGTATGCTTTGTCACTTGGGGCGCTGAAAAATGAGAGACACAATCCTTATTCTCAGCAATCTCACAGTCCAGCATGAGGAGATAGACAAGCAAACAGTTCAAATGTGGGCTTATGCTAACATGAGCAGGACTGTGAGCAGAGAAGGCAGGACCCTGATGAGAGGCCTGGGGAAGCCGAGGAGGATGGCCTGGTATGCAAGCCCTCTGTTTCCATGTCCCCAGGCACTTCCTAAAACTTGTGATTTATAATCTGCATGGTCTCCCAGTGCCTGTAACAGATGCTCAATCAATGTACCAGCCAACAGACTGATGTTCTGCTTGGATTAGCTCTTACATATCTGTCCATATCTTTCTGGCTCAGTGCCCCATTCCTCTGCCCCCACCCAGAGAGGCCAATAAAACTCTAGATCAGATTTGAACTGCACCAAGTGTTCTGGACTCCTGGATCTACTGTCTCCTACTTCTCAAGGACCATGAAACTCCTGCTCCTGGCTTTTGCTATGCTTATGTTCCAATCACAAATGACCCCAGTAATCACAACCCAGGAAGGTTGCAAAGATGGAGGTGGGATGGACTCGGCCCATGGAATGTCCAACATGGTACTGTACCCCCCCAACTTGGGCAGCTCCTTGGCCCCCACATTGCACCCATGTCCCTGGCAGGAGTAGAAACTAAGGGTAAACAAGTTGTCCTCAACAAATAGGTGCAACCACAACATCCAGCGTCATCTTGGGTTCTGTATTCCAAGTTGCCACCTAAGGAACCAGATGAAAGCTTGATGCACATCCATTCTCTTTCCAGTTAGTGCCAGCTTGAAAATGATTCCAAAGCCCTCTTTCCTATGTTTTTTTTTTTAGCCCTAAAAGTCTTGAGATAGCTTTAAATGAGGTCCTTTCTTTTTTTTCTCATGTTCTGGAATTTGGCAAACAGGTCAGAAAATATCTGCAGAACTGTTATGTGAAAAATAGAATTGACTTTCCTTCTCCCTTTGACAGTGAAAGTCTAGGTTTTAGTAGTCACTGCTTTTTAAAGTCCACCGAAAATTATGAACAGAACTTTGCAATTGCTGCTGAAAAGGAATTAAAGTTCCTTATTCAAAATACCCTGCTTTCTCCTTTCTTATTTATCTCTCAAGGTACATTTCAATGTATGCACAGAATTGTATAAAAAGGAATCTAAATATTTCTGTCTTATTAAAAAAACATATTGTGTATATGTTATATTGCGATTCAACAATATATGTGATATATATGTATATATATGTGATATATATATATATATGTGTGTGTGTGATTCAACAATTCTATACATTGCTCAGTGCTCATCATGATAAGTGTGCTCTTAATGCCCTTCACCTATTTCACCCATCCCCCACCCTTCTCCCCTCTGGTAACCAACAAACCATCAGTTTCTTTTCTACAGTTAAAGAGTCTGGTTTTTTTATTCATCTCTCTTTTTTGTTGTTGTTCATCTGTTTTGTTTCTTAAATTCCACATATAAGTGAAATCACATGGTATTTCCCTTTCTCTGACTTATTTCACTTAGCATTATTATAATTGAATAAAAAAAGAAATTTTAAAAAGCAACAAGTAAACATACTATATCCAAGGCTATGCAGCATTCTTTTGTTCACTTAATAGTATTTTGGGATTATCTTTCTATATCATCACCAAAAAATTTACCTCATTCTTTGTAAAGCTGTGAAATCCCACTCTAAGATAAGTCATAATTCAGGTAGCCAGTTGAGAATTTCCTGATTTTCTAACAACACATCAGTGATTATACTTGTGTAAGAACGTTTATATTTGGACAAGGATTTGCATAGAATAGATTCCTGGGAGTCAAATGACCAGGTTAAAGGTCAGTATAAAATTTTTTTTCCATTAATTCCTCCCTTATGTACATCTAAGGACACTGACTATAAAAAATTACTAGCTCTCAGGGTTTGAGTAATTTTCAAGCCTCAATTCCAAACAGGGACAATTCCATATGGTCCACATGGAACCAATTGTGTCTGCTTTGATTTTGGTGAGGGTGGTGAGACTAGGAAAGAGACAGATGTGAAAGATTTGGTAAAGCAATCCATGAATCAAGGGAATTCCGAGAATGTGGGGAGTGAAGGAAATATTACATGTTCTGGGGTTTTAAATCTGAGGGTTCTTGTAAGAGATATAAACTTGAAGCCATCCCCTTGAAGGAATAGTTGAGACAATGAAAGGAACATAAAGTCTTCATGTTCTCTTGGACAACTCCTAAGTTTAAGGAACAAGAATAAAAACCAGTGACATTTATACAAGCAGGAAAATCTCCCCACCTTTCACCAGCAGTGCACCAGGGTCACCATATCACCATAATCCCTCCAACACTCACATTATTTTTACCAGTCTCATGGATATAAAGTAATATCACACCATTGTTTTAATTTGCATTACATCAAGTCCCCTCCTTAAAGCCCATTACCCAATTATCCCATTCCCCCACCCACTTCCCCTCCAGCAACCCTCAGTCTGTTTCCTAGAGTTAAGAGTCTCTTGGGATGCTTGGGTGACTCAGTTAGTTGCTTAAGTGTCTGCCTTCAGCTCAGGTCATGATCCCAAGGATCCTGGGATCAAGTCTCACATCAGTCTCCTTGCTCAGTGGAGAGCCTGCTCCTCCCTCTGCTTGCTTGTGTTCTCTCTCTCTCTCTCTCTCTCTCTAACAAATAAATAAATAAATAAACTTTTAAAAAAGAGTCTCCTATGGTTTGCCTCCCTCTCTGTTTTCATCTTATTTTATTTTTCCTTCCCTTCCCTTATGTTCATTGGTTTTGTTTCTTAAATTCCACATATGAGTGAAACCATATAGTCTTTATCTTTCTCTGGTTTATTTTGCTTAGCATAATACCCTCTAGTTCCATTCACGTTGTTGCAAATGGCAAGATTTCATTCTTTTTGATAGCTAAGTAATATTCCACTGTGGATCTATACCACATCTTTTTTAACCATTCATCTGTCAATGGACATTTGGGCTCTTTCCATGGTTTCTTTATTGTGGACGTTGCTGCTATAAATGGTGCAGGTTCCCCTTCAAATTACTTTGTTTGTGTTCTTTGGATAAATAACTAGTAGTACAATTGCTGGGTCACAGGGAACCTTATTTTAACTTTTTGAGGAACCCCCCTCTTTTCCGGAGTGGCTGAACCAGCTTGCATTCCCACCAACAGTGTAAGAGGGTTCCCCTCTCTCCCAATCCTCACCAACATCTGTCATTTCCTGCATTGTTTATTTTAACCATTCTGATCAATGTGAGGTGGTATCTCATTTTGGTTTTGATTTGCATTTCCCTGATGCCAAGTGATGTTGAACTCTGACATTATTTTCTAATAACTTTTTTGCAGTGCCTTTCACATTCAGATCTTTAAGACACAAGATGAAATGTATAAATTCACTTTTTATTTTTCTCTTGGAGTGAGCCAGTTTTCCCACCACTATATGCTGAATAATCTATGCTTTCTCCATTGAACCATAGTCTCATTGTTACCACATGTTGAGTTCCCCATGTGAACGTGGATCAATTTCACCTGCTTATTCTGTTCTATTGATCTATTTGTTCTTTTGACAATACTATATTTTTTGTAATACCATAGGTTTCTAGTCTGCCAGTGTCTAGAAGTTCAAGGTTTCATCTTGTTTTTTATTTTTTTAAGTAATCTTAGCTATTGGTGATATTTATTCTTCATTATAAATCTTAAAGTAAAATAATCAAGTCTCCCAAAACTCCCACTGGGGTTTTGATTAGGAATGCATTAAATTTATGGATTAATTTAGGCACAAGTGAATCCTTATGATAATTGAGTCATTCAATCCAAGGTCACATCTGCTGTTTGAGTTTTAAAATATATTCCATACAGGTCTTGAGTACTCCTCATTTAAAACAAGGTACTAACTTCATAGCTACATTATGTATTTATTCTACTTTTTAGTTAGATATTGTTGGTGTGTAGAAGTGCTATTGATTCTTGTAAATCAAGGTACCCATTAATTTAAGTGTATTGACTCTTGTTTTATATTATAATCATGACTGCTAGGATGTCTGATAGTTTTCAATATACAAGACTTTCACTTCCTTGGTTAAAGTTATTCCTTGCTATTTTATTCATTCTGATGCAACTGTAAATGGGACTGTTTTATTAATTTACCTTTCTGATAGTTCATTATTAGTGAACAGAAATGCAACAGATTCTTTAAGTTGATTTTTTTGTCCTGTAACTTTACTGAATTTGCTTATTAGTTATCCCTTTCCTTTCAATCTTTATACTATTGTTTTGATTTTTATTTTATTTCACTTTCTTAACACTCATTGATCTATTCAAGTTTATATGTCCTTCCTGTGTCATCCCTGGAATATTTTTCAGGATTTACCCATTGCCTCTGTGTTTTCAATTTTATTGGTATACAGTTGTTGATAATTCTCTTCTGTTATTTTTAATATAGTGTATCTGTTTTGATGTCACCATTTCACTATAGCTGTCACTTTTGCTACCTTCCTTTTTTTCTTAATCAGTCTCTCCAGAAGTTTTCTGACCTCATTTCATCTGACTTCATTATTTCTGACTTGATTTTACTATTCTTCTAATTTAAGTTGTAAATATTATTTAATTTCTGAATTAATTAATTATTTAATTAAATTATTTAATTTCTGAATACATGAAATTTTTCATTCTCGTATGGCATTTGGTTGGAAAGCACAGAATGTACAAACATTGAACACAATTGAATTAAATTAATACACTATTGAATATTAAACACATGAAATTCACATGAGTTTTTTTTATGGCCCCAAACTTAGCTCCAAAAAGTGTAAATCTTGGAGCAGCTGTGCTGGCATCACCTAGAGGATTGTTAGAAAAGCAGAAACTCAGACCCTGCCCCCACTGACTGAATCAGAATCCACAAGTTAACAACATCTCTATGTGATTCATATGCACATTACGAAACTGAAGAAGCAAACAAAGCATCTCACTTAGGAATAGCTACACTCTTCAAAGTATCTAGTAATGTTCTACTTCCTAATGAGAATGCAGGCACCTGGGTATTCATTTTATTGTTACTAGTATTTTTATATATTCATTTGAGTATATAGTTAAAGTAATTAACCACATGGGGTATGAGCAATGCAAATAACTCAACAGTGACCACAAGATGAACTTTCTTTATGTGGATAGCTTCCCACAACCCCAGGTAGCTTCGTTATAATAAGCTCCAATTCATTGTGACTAGCAAGTTTCTTTTCATTTATGCTAAGATTCTTCTCCATTTCAGAAAAGTTTAAAAAATGGGCACGTAAGAGATTGGGAAAGGATACTTTTAGAAACCTGATATTTAGCTGGCCTGAGCTGGGAGTTTTAAAGCCACAATCTAGGGACGCCTGGGTGGCTCAGTTGGTTAAGCAGCTGCCTTCAGCTCAGGTCATGGTCCCGGCGTCCTGGGATCGAGTCCCACATCGGGCTCCTTGAGCCTGCTTCTCTCTCTGTCTCTGTCTGCCTGTGCTTGCTCTCGCTCTCTCTCTCTGACAAATAAATAAATAAAATCTTTAAAAAAAAAAAAAAAATAAAGCCACAATCTAGTTATGACCCATGATGTTGTTATGGGATGCCAAGTCGGTCAGGCTTGTAAAACTAAGAGCACCAGTCGCCCAAAATAATAGTCTCTCCTTTGTTATTTAGCCTGTGGTGGTGGTAGGGAAGAGTGCTGGCACAAATACTGCAGGAAAACCTGCAGAGTTAACAAAGTGACAAAAACAGTATGTCAGCATTATCAAGTCTGTTGTGTTGCAGACCAGAACGTTCCTGTCACTTCTCCCACACCCATACCTAATTTTCAGACAGATATTACTGATAGCCTGGTAACAAGTCTTACTTCACCTAGCTTTGAAATAAACACCAAGAGTAAAGACGATGAAAAGTGTGACTCAAAACTGAAAATGCAGATCTTTCTCTGAGAGGTTCCTCAAAGCTCATGATTTCCTCTTGGCTGTCACTCAGTCCTGTCCTCAAAGGGACAGACTAAGTCATACCAATAAAGCACTAAAAATAACACAGTGATCCATCCTCCATCAATGTGTAATTCTAGATGAAAACATCTGTGTAAATAAGTCTGAAAATTTTCAATACTTTCAACGGTAAACTCCTCACGGCTTTTCCCTAAATTATTTGCACAAGTTTTTTTTTTATTTCTTTTAAGATTTTATTTATTTATTTGACAGAGAGAGAGAGATCAAAAGCAGGCAGAGAGGCAGGCAGAGAGTGGGGGGGAAGCAGGCTCCCTGCTGAGCAGAGAGCCCGATGTGGGGCTCGATTCAGGACTCGATCCCAGGACCCTGGGATCATGACCTGAGCCAAAGACAGAGGCTTTAACCCATTGAGCCACCCAGGCGCCCCTATTTGCACAAGTTTTAACTCATTTTTAGTGTCCCCTTGTTTGCTGGTGACCTATGCACACTCACTTGGTTAAGTATTCCAACCCTAACTCTCCATTGTCCTGTCTTCTCAACAAGTGCTTTGGTGTACTAGAAGCATCCCTTGTGTTCGTCCTGCCTCTTGATGGCAGCAAAAATTGTCACAATCAAAATTCCAAATCCTTGCATTTGTAAGAGTAGCTTCTAGGACACTAAAGCATTTCTTTACAACAGCAGATACCTTCAACAGCAGATGCTTTCAGGAGAAAGCATCCATTTCACTGCTCTCTAACTTTGTCCCTAAAGCCCTATATTACCACTCACTGTAGGAAAATGGCCCAGGTGTAAGCTGTGAGGACTCCTTTTTGCTCCAGTTGCTTCAAGGTTGGAATAGAGGCTGTTGAAAGGCTGGCTTCCTAAGCCCATTCCCTGATGGTTCATTTTGTCCACTTGGCTATTGAGAGCTTTATTTATCTCCCTCTGATGGCATAAAAATATCTATACACCATGTCCCCTTTTAGAGAGGCCCAACCACATAACCACCACACATCTCATTTTTGCCTGACTTCTAACCTTGTTCTAAGACACTGACGAGCCTGCCAGTCAACCCATTATCACTGTCCATGAGTCTAAAATCCATACTTAGACCATCCCTTCTTCTACAGAAAGGATTTCCCTTACTCATTGCTGAATTCCAGGGCCTCTTCTAAATCGGGCTATAATGCGTCACTTTTGGCCAGTGCTAGCACATGGTGTAAGCCACTCCACAAACCTGGCTTTCCTTTTCCTCCTGTATCTAAACACAGCAATTCTCTGTGATGCCACTAGTGTGTGATGAAGGAGAACCAATACGGCACAGGCTTCTGAGATGCCTGCTCCTGAGATGGCTGCGGTTTGTTTATGTCTTCCAGATCTGCTGAGTCTCAGCTTGGAATATACCATTTCCACCCAACATTGGAATGCTTCTTCACAAGGGTCAGGTAAAACCCACGTGGTGATGGAAAACTCAAATCTCCTGAATTTATTTTTGCAAATTACTCTTAAAAATATTGTTACTAATAATTCTGATACTTGAAGTCCTTGAAGTCTGGTTCTCTGGTCTTTGGTTTCTGCTGACCTTAATTCTGGTGCTTTATTTCCTTGTGGTTTCTGTGATTTGGGGCTCTGAGCAATGTGTTTTCTTTGGAACTTAATCAGAGTAAATTAGCTGAGTCATGACTTAAAGGTTACTCCTTCATTTCTGTCACACATCTTTGCTGCTACTACTTTGGGACAACTTTAAACTAAATCATCAGCTTGATTTTTTTTTTCAGGCCATCCATATACCAAGAGACTATGTGAGAGGGGCACCTGCTGGCTCAGTCAGAACAATGTGTGACTCTTGATCTTGGGATCATGAGTTCAAGCCCCACATTAGGTGTAGAAATTAAATAATTTTGTATAGATTTTATTTATTTATTTATTTTCCAGAAAGAGAGAGAGCACAAGCAGGGGGAGCATCAGGCAGAGGGAGAAGCAGGCTCCCCACTGAGCAGGCAGCTCAATGCAGGACTCGATCCCAGGACCTGAGGATCATGACCTGAGCTGAAGGCAGGCACTCAACTGACTGAGCCACCCAGGTGTCCCAATAAATTTTTTTTTAAAAAAGAGAAAGATGGGGTTCCAGGATGGCTCAGTCAGCTAAGCATCTGCCTTTGGCACAGGTCATGATCTCAGGGTCCTAGGATTGAGCCCCACATCAGGCTCCGTGCTCAGTGGGGAGCCTGCTTCTCCCTCTGCTTCCTGCTCTCCCCATTCATGTGATCACTCTCTTATGTTCTCTCACATATGTTCGTGCTATCTCTCTCTCTCAGATAAATAAATAAAATCCTATTTTTAAAAAAAAAAAAAAAGATTAAAAAAGAGAGACTGTGTGAGAGCCAACTTGAGGTTGTAAATTCCCAGCAGAAATTTTTTTCTGTGCACTGAGTACCAAGGTTCAAGACCAGACAATTTTCCCTGGAAAACACCTAGTGAAGAAGGACAAGTATTGTATCTGTTTTATCCTTACACAACATGAGTAACACTTCCAGGACTGAGTTTATGAAGGAGTCTCCTAAAAGACTCCCGTTTTTTCAGACCCTAGGCATTGTCTCCTCTCCCCTGCCCACGCCTGACCCTGGCCAGAGCCGCAGAAACTAAAGTTCAAGTTCACCTGATTCAGCAAATGCTTTCAAGACAAAAGCCAGTCTCAGTTACTGCCTTCAGAAAAGCACCTGGTTTCACTCAGTCTTAATATTCTTTCCTTTTTTTTGAAAGTCAAGGATGCTTAAGAAGGTGCTTTGTTTTTGGTTTTTTTGTTTTGTTTTGTTTTGTTTTGTTTTTTGCCTATTTGAAATAAATGATTTTAGATAGTCTCAATGGGAGGGTTCATCTGGGTTCTTAGACCATGACTCATCCAGAAACAGGTCTAGAACCTCCAATTTTGTCCAATTCATACGGCTTGTTGCTATGAGAGGCTGGGCAACAGCACAGAACGAAGGAAGAGAAGAGAATTGTCAGAGGAGGAGACTGACACTCAATGTCTGAACTCAAATGCTGAAACAATGTGACAGCATTAAGCTTTGAAGATCAGGCAGTCAGCGCTGGATTCACTTCAGGGTCTACACTTCTAAATGTCATCAACCCTTCTCCAGATCTGTAACCAACACCACTACCCCAGGATCCTTCCCCCAAATGCTGTTTAAGTTCAGCCCTTTGTTCTGCTTAATGAGCCTACGCATGACAGGCTTGACCTCCATCCCCGGCCCTGTACCTCCATCCCAATAGTGCCGGGCCCCCTCTGAGACCAACACAGCACAGATGAAGTCATGACTCTGCCCAAACCCTTCAGCTCTCCCTCAGTGGGTCTCAAGACATTCCCTCCCCATCTTCTATGGTTTGTCTAGCTTCTTCTT
This sequence comes from Mustela nigripes, assembly GCF_022355385.1. Lineage (NCBI taxonomy): Eukaryota > Metazoa > Chordata > Mammalia > Carnivora > Mustelidae > Mustela > Mustela nigripes. Next base: position 114,094,201 of record NC_081563.1, read on the forward strand.
GTCCTTACGGTTTTCTAGCCTTCTCTCCCACGGGGCTGGATCCAGAATGGAACAGGTATCTCACCATGCAAAACTAAGTTTCTCACCATGATTTCCAATGGATGAAAGACAGACAAGGGTGGCAGATGCATGAATTTTAATGAGGGGTCCTGACTTCAGGTTGAAGATGGCGATCTCGAGCACTCAGGGTATTTTTGGCCAGCGGTTCTCTTGGCTCCAGTCATCTTTCTCTTCTCTGCCAGCAATACTTATCCTCATGTAGGACTGGAGGCAGCATGGCTGATAATTTAGGCAGTAGAGGTAGGGATGTTCAGTCCTTCTGCAAGAGGGTCTACAGACTCCCGTGTTTCCCATGCATCGGAGGGTGTGATGTCTGCCTGGCCAAAACAAACAAAAGACAGATAGTCGGTTTCCACTTAGTAACTTAGATCCGAGGAGTCAGGGAGCAGCATCAGGACCTAAAGCGGGTCAAATAAGAATGAGATGCCACTGCACACCCATTAGGATGACCAAAATCTGGACCACTTGTCAACACCAAAAGCTGGCAAGGATGTGGAACCACGGAAACTCTCCTACACTGCCCATGGCAATAAGAACCCAGACGGCCACTCTGGAAGGCAGCTTGTCAGTTTCTTACAGAACTAAACGCGCACTTACCACGCAACCCAGTCATTGCGTTTCTCAGCATTTACCCAAAGAACTTGAAAACTGATGTCTACGCAAAAATCTGCACATGAACTACTTCATGTAGGCAGTTTGAAAATTAAGTTCCAGAGAAACAAAAGCTATTTCAGGAGGATTGTGACATTCCGGCGCATCTGAAGGGCGGGATGGCGGATGTCCTCCTCTATAGAGTCACCATGACGATCAGTTGGTGGAAGAGTGTGCATGTCACAGCCAGTTGTGGCTCCATTTCCCGAGTAGCAGGGGTGACCTCAGCTTATCATCGCAGCAGGCAGTTGGATCAGTCTCCTTTAGCTCTCTTTGGACCAGTAATCCATAAATAACTGAGTGCTTCCCCGGGGATCAATATTTATTGACTTATACCAACAGCCGCCAATAAAGCGGTCTTAACCATGAAAAAAATCTGCACACGGTGTTTATAGTAGCTTTATTCATAACTGCCAAAAGTTGTAAACAACCGAGATGCCTTCAGTAGGTGAGTGGGTACATAAACTGTAGCACAACCAGGCAAGGGAATATTGTTCAATGTTAAAAAGAAATGAGCTGTCAAATCATGAACAGACATGGAGGAATCTTGAAGGCACATTAGTGAGTGAGGGGAGCCAGTCTGCAAGGGCTTACGTACATACCGTCTGATTTCAACTCTATGACGTTTTGGAAAAGGCAAAACTATGGGGACAATAAAAAGATCAGTGTTGCCAGGGATTGGTGGAGAAGAGAAGTGAATAGGCAGAGCACAGAGTGTTTGATGGGCAGTGAAATTACTCTATATGATCCTCTAATGATCAATTCATATCATTACACATTTGTCTGAACCCAGAGAATATATAACACCAAGAGCGAACCCTAACCCTAAGGTAAAATGCAGACTTGGGGTGATAATGATGTGTTCCTGTAGGTTCATCAGTTGTAACAAACACCCCACTCCGTGGGGGCTGTTGATAATAGGGAAGACTACACATGGGTAGGGACAAAGGATATGGAGGAATACTCTGTACTTTTTTCTCGATTTTGCCATGAAACTAAAACCAGTCTAAAAACATAAGTCTTAAAAAAAGAATCCCTGGGATGGCGAGGTGGCTCAGCGGGTTAAGCTTCTACCTTCAGCTCAGGTCATGGTCTCAGGGTCTTGGGATTGAGCAGGCAGCCTGCTTCCCCTCTCTGCCTGCCTCTCTGCCTACTTGTGATCTCTCCCTCTGTCAGATAAATAAACAAAATCTTAAAAAAAAAAAAAAGAATCCCTTAAAAAACAAATAAAGCTGTTATGAACATTCATGTACAAATTTTTGGAACTAAATTTCCATTTCTCTGGAATAAATGCCCAGGAGTGCCTTTGCTGGCTAACACGGCCAGGGTATATTTAGTTTTTTAAAAGGAAACTGCAAAACTGTTTTCCAGAGTTGTGCCCCTTAATGTTCTCACCAGCAATGTGTAAAAGATCTAGGTAGATGTAGGCAGTTTGAAAATTAAGTTCCAGAGAAACAAAAGCTATTTCAGGAGGATTGTGACATTCCGGCGCATCTGAAGGGCGGGATGGCGGATGTCCTCCTCTATAGAGTCACCATGACGATCAGTTGGTGGAAGAGTGTGCATGTCACAGCCAGTTGTGGCTCCATTTCCCGAGTAGCAGGGGTGACCTCAGCTTATCATC
>NC_081563.1:114096545-114123940 GCF_022355385.1 Mustela nigripes
TTTGCCAGCATTTAGTCCTGCCATTATCTTTAATTCTAGCTGTCCTACTAGTTAGTTATGCAGTGGACTATTACGTGGTCTTCATACACATATCCCTTGTGGCTAATGAGGTTGAACGTCTTTTGGGGGGCTTATTTGCTATCAGTATATCCTCTTTAGTGAAACATCTTTCTTCTAATTTGATTGTTTTTTTAAAATATTTTATTTATTTATTTATTTGTCGGGGTGGAGAGGGAGAGAGTGAGAGAGGGAACACAAGCAGGGGAAGCAGCAGGCGGAGGGGGAAGCCAACTCCTCACTGAGCAGGAAGCCCAATGTGGCGCTGATCCCAGGACCCTGGGATCACACCCTGAGCTGAAGGCAGACACTTACCAACTGAGCCACCCAGGCGTCCCTAATTTGATTGGTTTTTACTGTTGAGCTTTGAGAGTTGTTTCTATATTTTAGATACAGGTCCTTTCCTTTGTCAGATATATATATGGCTTGCAAATATTTCTTCCCAGTCTGCCGAATGTCTTTCCATCTATCCTTTTCACAGGGCTTCTCATGGAGTAAACATTTTAAATTTTGATTAAGTCCAGCTTATTGATTTTTTTTTTTTTTGCGGATTGTGTTTTCTTATCTAAGAACTTTTCACCCAACGTCTGAAAGATTTTCCTACATTTCTCTCTAGAAGTTTTATACTTTTAGATCTAATGTTTAAATCTATGATCCATTTTGAGTTAATTTCATATAAGATGTGAGGTTTAGATTAAGGTCCTTCCCTCCCTTCCTCCCTTCCTTTCTCTCTTTCTTTCTCTCTTCCGGATGCCCAATTGCTCTAGCACTATTTGTTGAAAAACATACCTTTCTCCCACTAAATTTCTTTTGCACATTTTGAAAAATCAGTTGGTTGTACACATGTGGGGCTATTTCTGATTTCCTATTCTGTTCCATTGATCCATATGGCTATCTCTCCACCAATACCACACAGTCTTGATTACCCTAGCTATACAAGCCTTGCTATCTCGTAGAATGCTTCCTCTGACTATTCTTTTTCTTCAAACTTGTTTTAGCTATTCTCATTCCTTTGGGATTTCTCTATAGGCAGGATATAGCAAAATAATTCTGTCTATAGGTACAAAAAATGTTGCTGGGATTTTAATAGAAATTGTATTAAGAATGTCTATCAATTAGAGAAAAATTGGCATCTTTGCTTGTTGAATCTTTTCTTTTTTAAAGATTTTTTATTTATTTATTTAGGAGAGCACATGAGAGAGAGAGAGTGCACGCTCGCACAAGCAGGGGGAGGGGCAGAAGGAGAGGGTGAAGCAGACTCCCGACTGAGCAGGGAGACTGATTCGGGCCTCAAGCCCAGGACCCTGTGATCATGCCCAGATGCCAAAGGCAGATGTTTTACCCCCTGAGCCATCCAAGCCATCCAAGCTCCTGCTTATTGAATCTTACAATCTATAAACATGGTATGTCTCTTCATTTATTTAAATTTTTTTATTTCTTTTATCAACATTCTGTAGTTCTCAACATACAATTGCTACCTATGTTTCATTAGATATATACTTAAGCATTTTATATTTTTTGGAGTGATTGTGAATGGTACTGTATTTTTAATTTCAACATTCACATGTTCAGTGATCGCATTTAGAAATGTAATTAATTTTTTATGTTTATCTTGTATCCTTCTATGCCTTAATGAATTTAATTATTTAATTATTATTCTAGATTTTTTTTTTGTAAATTCCTTGGAATTTTCTACAGAAAGCATTATGACATCTATAAATAGCCAGTTTTATTTCTCCCTTTCTAACCTGTATGTCTTAATTTCTTTCTTGCTCTAATGCACTGGCTAGAACTATTCAGATTTAAAAGGAATGATCTTTTCTGAAGATTAAAAAAAAAATTGATCCACACAACTTGGATGACTCTCAAGAGCACAGTGCTGACTAAAAAACAAAACCCAATCTGAAAAGATTATATATGATTCCATTTATACAACACTTTCAAAATGATAGAAATTAGAGAGATAAGAAACAGATCAGTGGTTGCCAAAGGGTCAGGATAGCGCAGAGGGTGGAGGCAGGAAGAGAGTGTGTGGGGCTGAATCTCCTGCTGTGCAGAAAAGGGGACACCTGGGGGGCTCAGCTGGTTATGCAGGCAGCTCTTGGTTTCAGCCCACATCATGATCTCATGGGTTGTGGGATCGAGCCCCGCACTGGGCTCCATGCTTAGCAGGGTGAGCGGTAGCTGCTTGAAGATTCTCTCCCTCTGCCCCTTGCCACACTGGCTCTCACTAACTCTCTAAAAGAAATAAATAAATCTTAAAAAAAAAAAAAAAAAGGGAGTAACAGAGGGAAGGTCTTCATATTGAAAGACCAGCTCTGTAACTTGATCACAGTGGTGGTGACATGACTCCACACTTAAGATAAAATGTCATAGAAGTATACAAACCCATTGCAGCAATTTCCGTTTCCTGTTTTGTGTATGGTACTATTAATTCTGTAGAATATAATCTTTGCGGGATAAATTACAAGAAAGGTAAATGGACCTTTCTCTGTACTATCTTTGCAATTTCCTATGAATAATTATTTCAAAATAAAAAGTTAAAATAAAAAAATTGATGAAGGTGTGGAGAAAAGGGAACCCTTGTGCACTGTTGGTGGGAATATAACGGGTGCAGTCCCAATGTAAAACAATATTTTCCTCAAAACACTGCAAATAGAACTATCCTATGAGTCAGCAATCCCTCTTCTGGGTATATTTCCAAAGGAAATGAACACAGGATCTCAAAAGAGATCTGCAATCCCACGTCTACTGCAGCATTACTCACAACTACTCACATAAGAAAACAACAGATGAATGGCTAAAGAAGATGTGGCATAAATATATAATGGAATATTACTCAGCCATGAGAAGGAAGGAAATTCTGCCATTTGCAGCAACATGGATGGAACTTGAGGGCATTGTGTTAAGTGAAATAAGCCAGACAGAGACAAATACTGCATGGTATCACTCATTTATGTAATCCAAAAAAAGAAAAAAAGGGAAAAAAAGTCTAACCCATAGAAACAGGAAGTGGAAAAATGGTTGCCCGGAAGTGAGGTGGAGAAAATAGGGAGAGGTTGGTTAAAGTATACAAACGTTCAGTTATGAGATGAATAAGGTCTGAGAATCTAACGTATGACACGGTGAAGAGGGTTGATAACACTCTATTGTATAATTGACATTTTCTAAGTGAGTACAATTTAAATATTCTCACCAAAAAAGAGATAAATTTGTGAGGTTGTGAGGTGATGGATATGAGGAATTAACTAGACAGAGGTGGGGGGTGGGAGTGGGTCCTTTCACAATCAAATCACCAAGATATACAATTTAAATACCTTATATGTTTATATGCCAATTACATCTCAGCAAAGCTGAAATAAATAAATTAGAACACAAATAAAATAACCTAAGGAGCTATGCAGGGGTTGAAAGAGTAGGAAATGAAGTCAAGAAACCTCAGGTTCAAATCCCAGGTCCCGCTTTACTTGCTGAGTAATCTTTAACAAATTTCTTTACTTCCCTTTTCTACCCTTTCCTCATCTGTAGAGTGTACACTGTAATAGTCCCTAACTCTTAGAGTTGTGTTAATAACTTAATAAGTGGTGGGGTGCCTGGATGGCACAGTTGGTTAAGTGTCTGACTCTTGGTTTTGGCTTAGGTCCTGATCTCAGTGTGGCAGGATTGAGTCCCACCTCCGACTCCATGCTCTCAGGGAGAGTCTGCTTGAGATTCTCCTCTCGCTCTGCCCCTCCCCGCTGCTCACTCACATGCTCTGTCCCTCTCGCTCCCAGCTCAAATAAATAAATAAATATTTTTAAAATAGCATAATAGGGGCGCTTGGGTGGCTCAGTGGGTTAACGTCTCTGCCTTCGGCTCAGGTCATGATCCCAGGATCCTGGCATCGAGCCCCACATCGGGCTCTCTGCTCAGCAGGGAGCCTGCTTCCACTTCTCTCTCTCTCTCTGTCTGCCTACTTGTGATCTCTGCCTGTCAAATAAATAATAAATAAAATCTTTTTAAAATAAATAAATAAATAAGAAGAAAATAAAAATAGCATAATAGGAACGCCTGGGTGGCTCAGTGGGTTGAAGCCTCTGCCTTTGGCTCGGGTCATGGTCCTAGGGTCCTGGGATCAATCCCCGTGTTGGGCTCTCTGCTTGACAGGGAGCCTGCTTCTCTGTCTCTCTCAGCCTGCCTCTCTGCTTACTTGTGATCTCTGTCAAATAAATTAAGAAAAAAAATCTTATAAAAATAGCATAATAAATGGAAAACAAATAGGAACTGGCATATAGCACTAAATAAATGTTAACTAAATAAATTTTGTTATTATCACATAAAGATCCTTTCTGAAGGATCCATTTCTGCCTGTGCTACAACTATGAACTATTAGTCTGGGAATAGTCCCATGAAATTAGACAGACATTAGTCCCTCAGTGGTAGCGAGAGGTGTTTTGTTTTGGTTTGGTTTGTTTTTTTGGAGGCTGTGCACACATGGAAACCAGAGACACAGTTCCTAGTCTATAGTAAACACTCAGTAAACCTTAGCCATTAATATTATTATTATTATTATTATTATTCCCTCTTGGGACTAAAATCTCTGAAACAGGAAATGATCCTTTGACTGGAAAGAAAAAGAAAAATAATGACCATCACCATTTGCAAATCACCCACTGTGAGCCATTTGGTTTATGTTAAATTGTTAAATGTTCACTATAATCTTCTGAAGTAGACATATCTATTTTTCCTTCTTGCATTATGGAATGGAGGCTCAGAGAGACAGCGTTCTGGAAAAGGCCTGGTAACTGCTAGAGGCAGAGCAAGGCCTCAGACTCCACTCACTATGGCTTCAAGCCTAGAGGCTCTCTGAGGTACAGCGCTGCCTTCTTCACACGCTGAGATGGGGCTGGGAAAGGTTGGTTCCTCCCTGGATAATGACACCGTATGCCACCACTCACTGTATCACCCACATCTTCGTCATATCCCTTCCATGTCCCCTCAGCCCCCTCACCAGAAGTCAAAGACTGTTTACTAATCCCAACATTGTCTCGAACCTACTTATGAATGTAGGTCATGGTTCCTCCTCAGACCTCAGTTTCCCCACCTATGAAATGGGAAGACAAGAGAAAGTTGCCTAGCTCAGAAATTCTCACAGCTTGAGGGCTGTTAGGAATGAAGAAATTGGGGATTTGGGGGTTGGGGTGGAGCTTTATCTCCCAAATGAATAATCTGAGGGAATTTTCAAAATTTCACATGCCCAGACCCCAAGTCCAGAGACTCAGACTCGGGGTTAAGTGCCTTCTAGGGCGCCTGGGTGGCTCAGTGGGTTAAGCCGCTGCCTTCGGCTCAGGTCATGATCTCAGGGTCCTGGGATCGAGTCCCACATCAGGCTCTCTGCTCAGCGGGGAGCCTGCTTCCTCCTCTCTCTCTCTCTGCCTGCCTCTCTGCCTACTTGTGATCTCTCCCTGTCAAATAAATAAATAAATAATCTTTTTTTAAAAAAGTGCCTTCTAAAAGTTTCACATGGCTTGATGGTGAGTTCGAGCCTTTTTCTTGCCTCACCATCCTATCACTCTCCAGGGCTGTCTCCGTATGCATGTGTTAAGCACGGAGGAGCTTCTTAATGCTGTGGACCAAGGGCCTCGTGATGAGTGAACTTGGTAAGGGCGTGATGACTGTGTATGGAGACATTAATGCCAGGCCCCAGTACTGGGGGACCCTTTGACTGGCCCCAGACCACCTTCCACACTATGAAATCCTGTGTCGCGGGGTGCCTGGGTGGCTCAGTGGGTTAAGTCTCTGCCTTCAGCTCAGGTCATGATCCCAGGGTCCTGAGATCAAGCCCCACATTGGGCTCTCTGCTCAGCAGGGAGCCTGCTTCCTCCTCTCTCTCTGCCTGCCTCTCTGCCTACTTGTGATCTCTGTCTGTCAAATAAATAAATAAAATCTTTAAAAAAGAAAGGAAGGAAGGAAGGAAGGAAGGAAGAAAGAAAGAAAGAAAGAAAGAAATCTGTGTCTCCTGGGAGCAAACTAACTGGTGATTAAAGAGGACCGACTTGAACAAACCTCCAGAGCTGCTCTGCATCCTTTTGGACACTGCCCACCTGAGCCCTGTATATCCAATCCCCAAGTCCTCCCATCCCTCTAGCCCAGGATCCTGGCATCACCCGGAATACAGGTGTAAATAAGATGCTGTCTCAGCTGCCAAACATTGCCATCCAGTATGGGGGGGAGGGGAGCGGGGCGGGGCGGAATTGGTGAAAAGTGAGCAGTGAATAAATAATTACCTAATATTGTAGTATGTTTCATTCCTGCTTAAGGCCAACACTTTGTAAAGCCAATCAGAACTTAGTTGGAATCCCTGCTCTATCTTACTGTCATGTGACCTTGACTAATAATACGACCTGTCTAGGTCCCAGTTCTTCATCCATAAGGTAGCTATAATCAGAGGGTTGTTGTGGAGCGCCTGGGTGACTCAAGTGGTGAAGTGTCTGCCTTTGGCTCAGGTCATGATCCCAGGGTCCTGGGATCAAGTTCCACATCGGGCTCTTTGGTCAACAAGGAGCCTTTTTTTTTCCCTCTGCCTGCCTCTCATTCTCTCTCCCTCTGGAAAATAAATAAATAAATAAAATCTTAAAAAAAAAAAAAAACAAATAAATCAACCCAGAGGCTTGTTGTAAGAATGTGTAAGAATGGAATGACCTCAGGTCTGTGAATACCGAGCACAGCGCCTGACACATAAGGAGTGACAATGGGAACTATTATGATAGCTACTAGTATTATAATTATTAAGGAATAGTGAGACAGAGCTTATGGAAGGCTTTCCTGGCTAGGGACATCAACTGCACTTTGAGGGTGAGAAGGAGCTCATTGCAAAAATGAACCTGGTGGTGGGGACAAGGTGGAGGGGAGCCACGACCAAAGGCAATGTTGGAGAGGGTTGGTCCATGAGTGGCAGTCATGGGGGATGAAGCTGGGCCACCAACACCTTCAGACCCAACCCTGGGCAGGAAGGAGCAAAAGAAGCCATCTAAGCAAGAGAGGACCATGGTCAGATGAATCTCCTAGAAAGAGTCCCTCTGATAACAGACCTCAATGCAAAGAAAATCTGGAGGTAGAGAAGCCAGTGAGGAATTATTTTGGATGGTCTCACCCAGGACCTCAGGGCCCAGGTAGCTCAGAGGGGGCAGCCTAAGAGTCTCCCCAGATCGCACAGATGTTGAGAATGCAGAAAGCACAGGTGAAGCAGCCCCTGTCTCTGAAGGGAGCTTGGAGATGGTTTTGAAACAGAGCACCATCCCAATTGCAAGTGCAACCCAACATCTGTGGGCCCTGGGCATGAATGCATATGGAGGCTCATCTGTCATATGTCTGCATATTTAACAGTTCCGAATCAAGCTAACAAGTGGGACAACTGAAATCTATCCCACGGACCTTTGTGAAATAGCCCTTCATAATGACCTGAAAGAGCAGAGTTGGATCTATAATGCTTGGATTCTTCAGAGTTCTGAGCAAGAACAAGGCAGCAGGAGGGAAGCTGGCTCAGCCCACAGCCCAGCTCTCTTCTCCCTCATCCCCAACTCTGCTCCACACTGTGAGGACTCTCTCATGAGACATGGACACTCCAGCCTGAACATCCAAGCTGGTCCCCTGTCCCTCAAACAGGAGTGTCTCTTGGTACTCCTCCTGCCGAAGGTGCACACATGGTGGGCCCCATCTTCTGGAGAAAGCCCAAGTGTCCCTGGAAGCAGGCACAAGTATTCTCTGGGCAGGGAATTCCAGGTCCCAGCTGCTCAAAGCATGGTCTTGGAACAAGAGCGGGGCACTGTCTCTAAATGGATATATCCCACTTGTCCCCGTTGACTCCTAACCCCATGGCGAGGGACTTAATCAGAGGAGGCCCAGAGTAGGACCAGGATCAGAGAAAGAGGTGTCTCTCTTCCCAGAGTCTAAGAGCAACTCTAAGAGTCTAATTCCCTAATTCCCAGAGTCTAAGAGCAATACTGAATTGAGAACAAATTATCTCATGGATCAGAGTGAACCCCTTTTATCTGTCTCCATGTCACACACCATGCTTTACATAACACTCCTGGTATCTGACCTCTCTGTAGAGAGCACAGTTCAGGGATGAACGACTGTGTTGGATAAATGGGGCCCAGAGAATAGGATTTGCGGTATCAAAGCAAGGAAGACACCCAGGTGCTCTAGATTCCCGATCAGAATTCTCGAATATTCTCCATGGGTTAGTCTCCTCCCAGGCTAGATTCTTAGGTCAAATGAGACAGGCTTCCATGTCCCTCAGAGTCTCACACAGTTGGAAGGCACACAGCATATATTCCTTAAATGCTTGAAGAAATGATGAGCGGGGCACCTGGATGGCTCAGTGGGTTAAGTCTGCCTTTGGCTTAGGTCATGATCCTGGGGTCCTAGGATCAAGCCCCGAATCGGGCTCTCTGCTCAGCAGGGAGCCTGCTTCCTCCTCTCTCTCTGCCTGCCTCTCTGCCTACTTGTGATCTCTGTCTGTCAAGTGAATAAATAAAATCTTTAAAAAAAAAAAAAAAGAAATGAATGAACAACAACAGCAACAACTACATTTATTAGGGCTCACAATGCACTAGGCGCTGTGCACTCCATTATACCATCTCCCACTTCCCACAATCCTAAAATAGATTCTAGGGTTCCAGCCTCACAACTGGGGAAGCTGAAGCGTGGATGGTGATAGGAGCAGAGTCTGACAGTGGTGAGTGGAGGAGCTGGGGTGACTGAATGATCGAATCCATGAAAGAACGGAAGAACTGAAAAATGAACAAACTCATTTATAAATGGGTTAGTTCACGTGCTTTATTTTTTTAGCACTGGAAACCTTCCGATCCTTGGGGCTGTGGAGTCTCCAGCATCAAAAGGCATCTCAGCCAAGTTCCCTAGAAACCCAAGGATTTGGACTCTACTCAGTCCTTGTCCACCCCCAACCTTTTCACCCCCAAGATGGAGCAACTCTCCCTCCCAGCGGTTCTCCCCCTCTCTCAGTACAGGGCTGTGCCTTCAAGTCTCTTGACTTCCCCAGATATGCTCCTCAACCCACTCTGATAGCCTTTCCTGCAGCTGGTAGAGGAGGAACTATCTTCAAGACTGTAACTATCACCCCATTGCTGTGGCCAAGCCCCAGCAATGTCTCTCTGCTACCTCTTAACCCTCATCCTGCCATCCCCCCAACCCCACCCTCAATCCATTTGGAGCATCGTTCCTTATGATTGATGGACACAAGAAACAGATTTGTGAGTTTTAATGGAATGTGGGAGCTAAGGAACCTGAAACAAAGCCCTTTCTAATCCATGAGGTCTATTTATAGGCCCTCTACTGCCAGGTCTGGCCCTTTGTTTTATTGGTTGCGTGTGTGAGGAACGGTCCAGGGCTCCTCTCTTTCAACAGTCATTGGCTTGACTGTTAGGTAACGACTAGGGACACAGCACCGTTTACGATTTGCGCAGCGTACGACACTGTCTTCATCATTTTTGCACACCAACCGGCATTTTCCATCCATCCAACACTCCTCTGCTGGGCACAGGAACAACCATTAAGCAGATGTTAGTATCCCTCCTAATCAATAGCCTGGTCCCAACTTAAGCTCACCTGGGTCCAGCCACAACTCCATCCCCAAACCTCCTTAACCATATTCACCAAATTCAAACTCAGAACCCAGTCCAGTCTTAAGTAGAACTCCCAGCCCTACCCAACTCAATGTCCCTTGAGCCTGAACTCCAAGTCAAACCTAAATTTAATCAAGTAACCAACCTCAATCCTGAGCAGCAGTCATCAGACACCCCGCCCCATTTAGTACCAACTCCCAGTTTCAGCCCAAGCTCCAGGCTACCCAACCCCAGCACCACCTTCACTCAACCCCAAGTCCCATCCCCTCCCCATCCCACCCCAAGCCATCAGGAGAGCCCTACACCTTACCTCCAGCTCATCCTAATCTTCCCCTTACCATCCAACCCCAAGGTCTTTCTCCCCATCACAGCTCACCCTCAGGCTCTAATCTTAATGCCCTCAAGCCCCCAACAAGTCCCCAATCTGCACCCAACCCCATCACCCCTAAATCTTCTCCCAAGATCCCACCAGAATACCATCCTGCCCTTAAGTGTCAGGTGCCCCCAAAGAGCTACCTTCCCACCACCTTGGGAAAGAAGAATTAGAGAGATGTGGATGTGAGCTGATATGGGAAAACCTCCCAAACCCCATCAAATGAGGAGTTTTGTGCTGCCTGAAGTGGAGAGGAAAGGAAGGCAAGAGGTTCATAACCAAGATCCTAGACACTTGAGAGAGACCCAAGTTACCTGAGACCATGGGTTCCGTGGCCAGAAGAATGACAAGAAAGAGGAAAAGAAACTTCATGGCTGGCAGGTCACAGGAGAAAGAAGTGGCCGTGCTGAAAGGGATGGAAATAGAGTTCTCTGTAGCAGGGATGAGCCTTGCTTTTATTAGCAGGGCTGTGGGCAGTGAATTATAGCAAGAGAGGCTTTATAGGAGATCAGCCAGGCCAAAGGACAATGTGTAGCAGATATCCTTACCAAGTACAAGATGATAGTGTGGGAAACTGGCCAGCACCCGTACCAACAGTGACTTTCCTCCCTGCTGAGGAGATAGTTAGATTAAAGCCCATTGGCCTCTCAAGACCCATAGACGAACTCATTAATTAATACATAAATATCTATTGGGGAGCACCTGGGTGGCTCAGTTGGTTAAGCATCTGCTTTTGGCTCAGGTCTTGATCTTGGGGTCCTGGGATCCAGCCCTGTGTCCAGCCCCAAGGTCGGTGGGATTCTCTGCTCAGCCGGAAATCTGCTTCTCTCTTTCGTTAAAAAATTTAAGAAAAATATTTTTTAAATACATAAATACTTACTAAAAATACTTATTCTCAGCTTTCTAACAGACGGATATTTGGGCATATCTTTCTGAACCTTGAACTTGCCAATCTAGTTCCCAGTTCAGGGCTATAGCATTTTCTATTTGTTCTTCCTGTAAAGTTCTTCCTGCAGACCTTCCAGGGCTGGCCTCTGTTCATCATTCAGTCTCATCTCAAATGTCACATCCAGGATAGGCTTTTCCTAGTCACACCAGATAAGGGCACTTTCACCCACAGTCATTCTGGGTCATTATAACTTGATTCATGACCTGCACAGGTTTATTTGTTCTTTTCCATTTTATTTTACATGGTTAATCTTTCTGCTTTCCATTAGAATGTCAGAAATCTGCCCTGTAACCCCACTGCCCATAACATCATCTGGATTAGGATATTAATTCAACTGTTTCAACAGATAGTCTCCCCAAACAAGGATTCCAAAAGATACACATTGATTTCTTATAGAAAAATCCAGTCAAGCAGTTAAGGGTAGAAGCTTCCTGATTCTGCAGGAAGCAAGAATCCCCCCGGCTGGACGCTCTGCCATCCTTCCCCAGGCAGCTTCATCTGATGACCCAAGTTCCTGCCCCAGCTCCTGCCAGAGAGGAGAAAGGAGGAAATGAAGTGCACACCTTTCCCTTGAAGGGACACCCCTCAGAGTCTGCACACCCCTCTTCCACCCCAGCCCAGAACTCATTCACATGACCGACTACACCTAGCTGCAGGGTAGGCTGGAAAGGTTTCCTGTATTCTGGGCAACCATGGCTAGCTCAAATTCAGGAGCAGTCTTACTAAGAAGAAGGAAAGGACGGATATTAGGGAAGAGCTAGCAACCTCTGACACCCCTAGCACACCGCAGGGACTCAATAAATACCCGTGGTCTGAATAAATAACACACACTGAGAAAGTGACCGGTGAGAAGTGATCTGATGGGGGAGTAACCCAAGTCCTCCCAGAGCGTAGAGAAAGCACACCGACTGTGTCCCTTCGGTCCAGCATCTCAAGAAGCTGAATAAGGACTGGGCTTCAGGCCGTACTCCAGAACCTGTGAAAGAAGAGAGAAGAGAATTCTAGAATCCTAGAAAACCAGGATTAGAGTATGGGTTTTGATTTCACACAGATTTGAATTTGAGTGTTTGTCCTGACCCCGAGCCAGGTAAATTTCCAGGTAAATTATCCTACGATAAAATACAAATCAGAACTTTTCCTGATTTAATTAAACGGGATGACTAACTTATGTAAATTGCTTAGCCAAGTACCTGACGCGGAGTAGGTGCTGAGTAATTATTCGCTATTATTATTGTTGTTTTTCATTATCATTATTATCACCGTCCTTATATTTATCTTCTTTATTACCCTCAGAAGGGACAAGCATAAACCTCCAACTCATGTCTGACAAAACGGAGGCTTGCAGGCAGGTGACATGAACTGCTCCAGGGCTTCCTGGACAGGGAGAAGAACGGATGGCAGAAAACCGATTTCCACAGAGGAAGGTCAGGAGAGTGGTCAGCCAACAGTTGAGGTTGTGAATGTCTGAGCCAGAAGGGGAGACCCGGAGGAACATGAGGCAGCCATCAACATCAAGTGTGGGGGGCGGGAAGCTTCCATGCCATGCTCAGGGCTGGGGAAGCCATCCTGGGAGCCATGGGGAGTAATAGTAAGATCTTCTAGAGAGGACTGTGGGGACATGGTCAGGTTTGTTGTTTTGTTTTGCCTTTTTTTTTTTTTTCTTTTTAGCCTAGAAAAATCACTTTGGCTGCCCAGATGGAAGATAACTGCCAGGGCAGAAAATAAGCAAGGGAAAGCTAGCAAGGAGTTTGTTTCCTCTCTGGGGAGACATCACCAGGCTGCCTTGTCGCCAGAAGAGCAGAAACAGAAAGGGGGTAAAAGGGAAAGAAAATCCAACAAGCGTAGTGGAGATCCTAGGTTTTCGAGCTGGTCCGGGGCTGGGAACAGAGCAGCTTGTGTGTCCTTGAGGATGTCATTCAGTGTCTGCAGGACTCAGCATGGACTCGGCACGGAGCCTGGGTTCTGAAGTTTGTCTCCTGCCTATAGTGCCTTGGAAAATGTTAACAACTCTGAGCCTGGTTCTTTGGCTCTACAGTGGGGGGTAATGATAGTTCTGACTTCACAGGGTTGGTAAGGACCAAATGAGCAAATCCCCAGGAAGCATTTAGGGAAGACACATGACACACCTGACTCTTCCTGAGTCAGGTAGAAGGATCTGCTTTATTATTGTAACAGACCAGAAGTTGCACCCCGGGGATTTCAGGCCCCTCCTGGTGGCAGTTCTTTGCAACATTTCATGAGCCCCTTTATGAACCCTTGTACGCAGAGATTGCCAGGAAGCTCTGGGATGATTCAGAGAAACAGCCTTGACTGAGATAAGGAGAAACAAAAAAAGATGGGTTCATTTCTATAGCATCTCAAGTTGGGTATCTGAGTTTATACCCTTACATTGTGTTTATATGTACTTTTATGTGTGTGTAAATCCGTGCATGGCTGTGTACGCTCACATTTGTGTATTTTATGTATATTTCATGTGCCTGGGTTATTTGTGTGTATTTTGTGTATACGAGTACTACAATGTTTATGTGTAAGTTTATACTTGCTTGTCATTTGTGTGTAGATGTGTAGTTAGGTGGGTGTGTGTTTGTGTATTCTTGAGTACATGTGTGTGTCTGTATTTGTTCTCAGACCATCAAACGCCACGGCCTAGAGTTCTGTCCAGTTCAGCCCTCGGCCCTCCTCAAGCCCCTACGTGCTCTGACTCTGAGCATGATAGTTGCACAGTGATTTTCTGTAAGGCCAGGAGACCCAGGCCAAGGCTAAGGGCAGTGGGCAGCAGGGGACAGTGGCTGCCAATGTGGCCGGTGTGGGAGAAGCCACCGTGGGAGACCAGGAGATAGGGAAAGAGGCAGACCTTGGTCAAAGAGCCAACTGGGCCCCTGGGAACTGTGTGGTATCTCCTGGGTCCTGCCAAGACCAGAACAGAAAGTAGCTTCAGGCTGTGTAATGCCTCCCACATGGTACAGCCTGGCCTGGCCAGTTCCTTAAGACCTGCACCTCCCACCCTGTGAAATCTGCACAGTTGCATTTTTTTCAGCTCCTGAAAGGCTGCCCACGCCTTGTAGCCTGAATCCCAGGGTGCGGAGTGGGAGGCCAGTGCTAGTGATCTAGTTCCCAGCAGGTCCCACACAGGCCACATACTTTTACTCTATCTCAGGGGACCCTCCCTCTAACCTGTGAGGTTAATGATACGGCAAGAATGGATGGCTCAGTGGGTTAAGCGTCAGACTTCAGTTCAGGTCATGATCTTGGGGTCCTGGGATCAAGCCCCAAGTCAGGCTCTCCGCTCAGCAGGCAACTCTGCTTGTTCCTCTCCCTCTGCCCCTCCCCCTACTTGTGCTCTCTCTCAAATAAACATAAAATCTTTAAAAAATATATATGACAGGGGCGCCTGGGTGGCTCAGTGGGTTGGACCTCTGCCTTTGGCTCAGGTCATGATCTCAGGGTCCTGGGATCAAGCCCCAAATTGGACTCTCTGCTCAGCAGGGGGCCTGCTTCTGCCTGCCTGTGATCTCTCTCTCTCTCTGTCAAATAAATAAATAAAATATTTAAAAAAAAATACATATGACAAGAAGGTGGAAGAAATGAACACCATGAAATCACAGCCTTCTCCAGGCTTCTTTGACTTGTCTGCACTCACGTCTTCTCGCCTTCCTGGTGAGGAAGTGTGTGTTTGGCCTTTGGCTTGAGAGAGGCGATAGGAGGCCAAGTTTTCAGGCAAGTGGGAGGAGACTATGATTGAGGGGTTGGCAGCTGGAGACACCCCCACACCAGTGTATCCCCGACTGTGGACTGTGTCCCCCTTCGAGCAATGTGTCAGGACCCGGTGAGAGCATTGCTTCTAAAAGCCATTAACACATTAATGACCACACACCAGTCATGAAAGCGCCACGACACTCAAGCCTCCGCCAATGCTTTCTTCATTTATATGCAGTTTAAATTCTGCTCCGAGATGCCACTTAAGAAGTTGGAGAGATGCCCGATGTCAGTGACTGTGGGGGTCTCCGGTCTTTCTCCTCTTGTTCCTACTAGAACCCCATGATTCCGGGAAACGAGGAGGAACCTGCTCCTTACTTCCCTGCGACGAGCTTCATTTCTCTTGCTCCTCATGCGCAGGCTACCGCGGACGAATCCCACCAGCCGCTCATCAGTCGGCTCTGGGCATCGGAGAATTGCTCCTCGCCAGCCTTCCCCGCTGACCCCAGGCCCCGCCGTGGAAGCCTGTGCTGCGTGTCCCGGGACCACAGCCTCCCACCGTGGCTATCCCCGCAGTGGTGGTCTCCACGCCCGCAGTCCCATCCAAGGACTTAGAGCCTCGGGGCACTTAATCGAACAGCCCAGAAACCAAACTCCCATGTCTTCTCCCGGTTGTGTGGAGATTCCACACCTCCGAGTGCCAGGCCCCTCGTCTCCTGAACTTGAAGCTAAAATCTCCATCCCACGCCTCCTGAGACAATTCAATCTGCCTTCCTTGTGTCTGGGTCTCTCTAACAAAGGGGGGGGGGTGAAACTCTCTCTCTCTCTCTCTCTCTCTCTCTCACACACACACACACACACACGCACACACACACTTTTTTTCAGTCCCCCAGTGGCAAAGGAAGGCCAGGATTCAGAACACGAAGTTCCGGCTCCCCTTCCAATAACTGGGCAGGGAAAAAAAAAAAAAAAAAAGATCTTTTCACTGTCTATGCGGATGCCTGTTCAAACAACCCAAGGAAAAAATGATCAGGTAATTGCTACATTAAATTCTTTTTTTTAACTTTTGATATCAAAATTTTATTTGTATAATAATAGATACACATACAGTTGTGTAAGATGTGGGTATAGATAAACTCCTTTCGTAGAACGTGAACAGCCTGGTGACTCCACAGACACGGACGTTTCCGGTCCTATTAACAGCAGTAGGCCCCTGAGAAGAGAGAAGGAGACACTCCAGCTCCCCAGGTAAACACTGGTTTCATCCTCACACCGCTCTTATGGGTTAAGAGAGATTAGCTCACCTGCTCAAGGTCACTTGGTAAGTGATGGCATGATTTTGGTCAGCTTGGCTTCACAGGTACATCTTAACCCACAAAGGAAACGATTTTTAAGGGGTGTCTCAGCCCCAGATGCCTCAGATCACCTGGGAACCACTCCAGCCTCACCACGTGAAACTCTTTGACAGTGACTCCATTTTTTTTTTTTCATTATAAAACGTCTTCTTTCTGATTACATCATACTAAGTAATTTTTGCCTGTTTTAGACACAAGTGAAGCAGAAGAAAAGCTAATTCCTGAGTTGCATTCTGCTGCATCTTGAAAAGGCAAGCGTGTAAAAAGGCAGTTTTAGAAGGAACAGAGATAACTGCTTAGAGGGGAAGGAAGGCCTGAACAGCATCAAGTAACTAGGCTGCTCGTTTCCGTTCTTTTTTTTTTTAACATTTAAAATTTTTATTTATTTTTTTAAAGATTTTATTATTTATTTATTTGACAGACAGAGATCACAAGTAGGCAGAGCATCGGGCAGAGAGAGGAGGAAGCAGGCTTCCCACTGAGCAGAGAGCCCGATGCCGAGCTCGATCCCAGGACCCTGAGACCATGACCTGAGCAGAAGGCAGAGGCTTTAACCCACTGAGCCACCCAGGTGCCCCACACTTTTTTAATTTAATCTCAGGAAACAAACTGAGGGTTGCTGGGGTGGTGGGGGGAGGGGGTGGGAGGAATGGGGTGGCTGGAGGGATGGACATTGGGGAGGGTATGTGCTATGGTGAGTGCTGTGAAGTGTGTAACACTGATGAATCACAGATCTGGACCCCCGAAACAAATAATACACTATATGTTAATAGAAAAAATAAGAAGATGTGGTATATATAAACAATGGAATATTATGCAGCCACCAAAAAAAACCCCGAAATCTTGCCAATTGCAATGATGTGAATAGAACTAGAGAGTGTTATGCTAAGCAAAATAAGACCATCAGAGAAACACAATTATCATATGATCTTACTGATACATGGAATTAAAGGAACAAAATAGAAGATCATAGGGGAAGGGAGGAAAAAATAGAACAAGATGAAGCCAGAGAGGGAAACTCTTAATCACAGGAAACAAGCTGAGGGTTGCTGGAGGGGAGGAGGAGTGGGGGACTGGGGTAACTGGGTGACAGACATTAAGGAGGGCACAGGATATAATGAGCACTGGGTATTATATAAGACTGATGAATCACAGGCCTGTACCTCTGAAACCAATAATACATCATATGTTAATTAATTGAATTTAAATTTTTAAAAATTACATTAAATTCTTAATATATCACCCTGCCACGACATTTGTTTTAAAAATCTAAAATATGTTTGTATAGTTGACCTCATCAATATATAACAGGTTTTTTTTATTTTAAGGCAAAGCGGAGTGTCCACAAGAATTCCAGACATTCAGAGAATGACACCACCTGATTTTTATGATTTTATTTATTTGACAGAGAGAGCAAGAGAGCACAAGCAGGGGGAGCAGCAGAGGGAGAGGGAGAAGCAGGCTCCCCGCTGAGCAGGGAAGCCCTATGTGGGGCTCAATCCCAGGACCTTGGGATCATGACCTGAGCCAAAGGTAGACATTTAACTGACTGAGCCACCCAAGCATCCCAGCAAGAGCACCTCACAATCTGCTGGGCTATAATGGAAGCATTAACCAATGGTCATCCCAGTGCTGGATGGCGAAACCGTACCCGCCCTGCTAACAGTCTTGTCTTACAATCACAATATGAATCTCTAGTATCATTCTGTGGTTCTTGAATATCAAACACTGATCCTCTTCCAAGGTGAAGTGCTGCTTGAAGGAGGGAGTTCTCTTGTGAGACCATTTCTGCTATCTATTTTAAGTCAAACATATTATCTCATGAAGTCAAAATTGTTCAACTAATATTGACTGAACACTGGATTTGTGCTTGATTCTGTGTCCTGAGATACAGAAAATGAATCAGCCATGGTCTCTGTCTTCATGGGGATGACAGTCTATCCTGAGTACAAACACAGGCATGGTGGGCAGTGCAAAGGAGAAGTGCAGGATGGCATTGGTGAGGCCGGGACTGGGAGGAGGCTAGGGAGGTACCAGGAGGCACTCATGTGACCCCGAGGGTGAATGTCCCCTTCTATGTTGCGTCCTAGACACCTCCCCTTGCTCACCCTAATCTCCGCTCTGGCAGTCAGAAAGTCAAAGTGAAAGGGAAACACTACAAGGGAAGGCAAATCCTTGGGGTGAGATTCCCTGGTTGCTTGCTGCATCTTCGGACACTGAGCAGCTGAATCCCATTCCATTCTTTGGGTTTCAATGGAAAGGAGGGCTGATGTCCCACTACAGAAAACACCAAAGGCAAATATTCTTTTGCACCACTTTGAGAGTTAGTAAGCAGGCATATGACCCAGGCTCAGCAGAGGACTCTGAATCTTAAAGGACTAAATTCGAACCACAGAGAAGGTGGAGACAATATATGGTGGCCAGCAGGCAGAAGCCACTGTGGGAGAAGTCCAGACAAGACTCCAGGTGTCCAGTGCCAGGACGGCAATGCTGCTGGTGGGATCCCAGTGGATCACTTCTGCTGCTCACTCTCCCTTGGTCCTTCCAATGCCAATGATCTAGACTTCCTATCACTTCTATGAGCTACATGGTATCTTTCCAAGAAATGCTCTTTCTGCTTAAGCTGGTCTGAACTCAAATCATTACATCCAGTGACGAATTTAAGGTGTGTCATCATCAAATATGTTGAAGAATATTGCAATCCACCACACAGAACCCTTGTGAGATTCGGTGCCAGGATGTGGGACAATCTGACTGGGCGGGGAAATAAAAGACCAGCAGCAAAACATAAAGTAGAAGGCCTGGAGCATGAGAAGGAGGAGGAAGGACACTAAGCAGGGACTGAGCTGAGAGAACAGCCCCGAAAACAGTGAGGAATAGTAGGGCTTGTACAAGGGCATTGCCAAGGAAGACCCAAGCGGCCATGATGGCGGACCTATTGCGAGAAGGGAAGAGGAGGGCGACTGAAGTCTTAACGGGAATCGAATGTGTGCTAGCTTCTGCGCTGGGCATTTCCTACCTCTTCCTTCATTTGATCTTACAACACCCCTGTGCCTCAGATGGGATGAATCCTCACTTTAGAAATGAGAAGATAAGACGGAGAAGGTTAAATGGCTTGCCTAGCAACATCCAGAAGATATGTGGTTACGGATTTGAACCCAGACCTTCTGATTCTGAATCCAGTGTTCTTCCTTTGATGTTTTCAGGAATACGTAGACCCTGAGACTGGAAGTTTCAGCAGAGGGCTCTGCTGCGGATGACGGAGGTGAGCCCTAATGCTAAGACCAGTTTCAGGGCTCTCATAGGAAGGGACTGGAGAGTGAGTAGATGATGCCCAACAGAACACCCCAATTCAGAATAATCAAGTCCTTTTTGATTAGTCAGATAAGCAGTAAGGGCGGGGAATACTCGAGGCCACAACTCAAATCGTGGGGCTGGTGATGGAAAGATCCCCATTGTTTCAGTTCAGGATCAGTTCCAGAAAAGGACTAGCCCACAATTAAATATCCCGTGACCCCAACTGGGAGGAAAGGAAACATATGGAGCTGGAACCCCATGTGGCCTGACGCCAGCTCTCTGCGGGTTGAAGGAAACAGTGAGACGCCATCCTGGAGTCCCTAATAGGGTAGAACCTCAGGTCTTCTCATGGGAGGGTTGCAGCCTTTTGGGTGAAAGTAGAAAAAAAGAAGCAACCTGTGTCCCCGGAGCCTAAAGCTACCACTAAAGTGTCTGATATGATAACCACTACCCACGCGTAGCTATCGAAATGGAAGTAGAAATTAGATGTGATTAGATTCCATTCCCCAATTACCCTAGCCACGTCTCTTTTCCTTTTTCTTTGTCTTTCATGTGCTCGTGGAGCTTAATGCCTTGTCAGGGGAGAAGATATTAATAAAAATCATATAATATGTATTTATGGTGTGATTTAAAAAGCAAAGTGTCTGCGTCTGTATTATTGTCCCCTGCTGACTTTATAGGTGTATACGCACCTTTAGAAAACATATAGTATGGGCTAATGTTTTGTTTTCCATGTCAGGGGATGTCTTTCTTTTTTCATCCCACAATATGTCTTGCAGAGTTAAGTGGGTTCACATCATCTTTTTTGAGTGAGACATCGTCGTCATTAGCATGAATACATCATTTCCCTCTGATGGACGTTTAGAATGCTTTGGGGCTTTGCTTTTGCATTGCAAACAAGGATGCAACAGGTCTCTCTGTGTCCTTACTCACTAGCCACATTTCAAATGCTTAATAGTCACACTTGGCTCGTGGTTACCATATTGGACAACACAGAGATGAGACATGCCATCCTTGCAGAGAGTTCTATTGGCAGTGCTGGTCTAGAAAATAAGAATCAAGTGGATAGAATGGACATTCCTCATTTATATCATCTGGGACGAGTTGTGGGCCAGCAGGCTAGGAGCGATATGCAAAACAGATTGTTAACCACCTACGGATCCACCCCATTCTCCCCAACCTACACACACACCTTCCTCTGTTATTGATCTGTAAGTGTAATGAGGCCAAAATGCCAGGCACAAATGGTACAGCCAAGAATGATTTAATAGAAGTGTGGGCTCTCATGATGTTGGACTCCGTGTTGGGCAAGAGGGGTCAGACTACAGAGGTCACCCCAGGCTTCCAGGTGTGCTTAAGGATCAAGTTTGGACAGGTACATACTTGGGGTTTACACAACACTTAGCTTCATAATATATGGGCATAATATATGGGATACTTCGTTCTGTTCACACTTTGTTCTGCACCTTCCCAACTTACCCCAGCAATACCTGGCTGAAATTAAAAAAGAAGGAGAGGACAAAACAGAACAAAACAAAAGGAGAGGGCAGGGTCAGTCTTGAAATAAAGCAGCAGGCTGGGGAAGGGGGAGGTCGAAGCCCAGCAGAGATGACAATAGTGAGAGAAATAGGACATATATATGGGGAATAAGCCCTTACAAGGCATCTTCCAGATTTAGGAGAGATGATGGGCCATTATCCTTTCTTCTCCCATTTGTGCCCTGAGTCACAATTCCAAAGGCCCCCAAATATGGTGGCCTGGGACCTATAAGGTAACTTCTCCTTCCTGACCAGCTCCTTTGGGGGAAACAGGCAGTCCCCCTCTCTCCAAGTTTTCATCTCCCCCATAGTATAGTGTAACCGGGTGCCCCGTATCAGCTCCCTTTCCCCTTTGCTCTCAGTACCTCTCTGACCATATCAATTAAATGGGACAGGAATCTGAAATATGCTCATGTGCACATCTATCTGCACATCTTCTACGGCACCTGTAAAGTTCTCAAGAATGTCATACTCCCTTCTCCACAACATCCTTGGCCATTCTGCTGGTCTTAACCAGCAAAGACAATGAGGAACAGCTGCTCTGTGGAACCTACAAGCTAAAGTAGCCCAGATAAATTGAAATTGTCTGAGAATGGACTTGGAATCCTCAATCAGAGGGACACTTGGGTGGCTCCGTTGGTTAAGTGTCTGCCTTGGGCTCAGGTCGTGATCCCAGAGTCCTGGGATTGAGTTCTGCATCAGGCTCCTTGCTCAGTGGGGAGCCTGCTTCTCTCTCCCCCTGCTGCTCTCCCTGCTTGTGCTTTCCCTCTCTCTCTCTCTAACAAATAAATAAAATCTTTAAAAAAAGAATCCTCAATCAGAAATTTAGGAACCATTTTCATGGAGGCAACAGTAGATCAAAATTCAAATCCCTCCCAAGTGTTTTTGGAAAAGTACCCATTTTACTATATTCCACACCCAAATCCCTTGCACATATCCTCTGCCCCCATCATCATGTTCCACTTTTCCAGAGCAAGCCAGAGACCCGAGAGATCAAGTAATGGCGCTGGCAAGATCAGTTGGTACCAGACAACTCAAATTTTCCCTTGGCTACAGAGATCATGCAAAGCCCTCTGTGGAGCCCACTATTCTCCTAGCCCAGGCTGCAAGAGTCCCAAGAATCCCCTGAACATGACCCTTGGGAGAGATCTTGTTTACCTTGGGCGACCCAGACCAGGAGCAGGGTAACAGTCAAAACCAGGAAAATGAGTTTCATGAATGCTGGGAGCTCAGGAGGAGATTAGCAGGCTTGGAGGCTCTTGGGCTGGCAAGACAGGCAGAGATCTCCATGCTGGGCAGTCCAGACTGGTATTCATTGCCCTCAAGGAGCATGGTGGACCCATGATCAGTGAACAGTCATTTCAGATTGGACAGATGGGCAAGTAGTCATCCACATTGGCGGACTGCGTCCTGAATACACCACCTTGTCTGCTTTCAGAGGAAGCCAGGACGTTAACAAAAAGAGGACACAGCCTTGCCTCCAGGGAGGTTTATAATGCAACTGGGGAGCCAAGCAGGGGGAAAATGTTTTTACTATTATTTCATGTCTGGTAAAAGAAAAGAGAGAGAGCAATGAGACAGATCAGGAATGATACTTCTGTGCTCCTTGGGTTCCCTCCAGCAATGAGGATGCCCTATGATGTCCCATATGTTGACAGTTCGTTTAAAGGATCATAAGGGAAGGGCAGAAGCAGAGGGAAACATGTACTGGCCCCATGGCCATCACCACTGGAAACTCAGTCATCTGCCTTTGGGAGCGCGATGAGCAGGAAGGCCACAGACCTTACTTTTAACAGTGTGTGTTGGAGAAGAACTGATAGCATCTTCCCAGGTGCCAAAGGAAGGGCCAGTTTGCTCCCGTGGTCCAAAGACAATAAGAGATGCACAGAGCAGAGCTACGCCGGCCAGAGCAATTCCGCTGAAGTCCAGTTATCTGCTGGCACGTGAGGAATAACAAAGCCTTTCCGGGGTAAGGCCCTGAGTTTGGGAGTGGAAGGAGCTCATATACCTAAGGCCTGGTAGATGGATCAGAGAAGAGCCAAAGCTTTTTAGCACAACAATAGAAAGATCTATCATTTCCAAATGAGCAGAATCAGGGACACACCAACAGGAGGACTATCACCTTCCTGCTCTGGAACAAGCAGGAACAAAAACCTTGTTGTTTAACCCTGAAACTATCCCTGCTCCCCTTCCCCCAGGGGACTTACTTAAAAACAAGTCCTGGAAACCAGCCCCAGGTAACAAAGCCCAGATATAAGGGTGGGTCAGGCCAGGTGGAGACATCCGTTCAGTAGGGGGATGCATACTGTCTCCCTAGCTACCAAGGAGTATGGGCCACGCCATTTGGGAGCCTTTTGGGCGCCAATTCTAACAAGGTGATAGGCTAGGTCAAATGTCTACTATAGGGTAAATTGTAATTCAATTGGTCACTTATGTGGGACCTAACATGACTGTGGAGTTTCCTCTGTGTATTACAATCTCATTGGCCACCTGTGCGTGGCCAGGCCCAGCCACATGGCCTTTGCCCTTAAAAGCTAGTCTGTGAAACAGAGAAAGGTCGCCCTCTCTTGTAAGAGGTGTGGCCCCAAACGTTCGGTCTGATTCTTGATGCTTGGAGCGGAATAAAGCTTTGCTTGACCTTCGCTTTATATCAGTCTCGCTCCTTTAATCAGGGACCCATTATTGGGGGGCATATCAAAACCACTTATGTAACATAAAAATGCATACACTCTAAAAAGGTACATATTAAAACATGAGAGGAGTTGCCTATGCAGGACATGGCGGAGAGTTGATTGTGGGGATAAAAATCAATAAATCAGTAAAAATCAAACAAGAGAAGGGCTTTGCCTAAGACCAACAATGACAAATTTGCTGTAAATAACTCAATTATTGCAACAGAAAACTCAAAGAAAAAGTGCTCTTTGACAAGGAGCTTTCTTCTAAGGATTACTAGTGAGGACATCAGCCCGGTAGACTGGAACAGATTTCCTTTCCTTCCAGAAAGGGTGGCTGAAAAGAAACCCAAGGTGCCACTTGAGTTCACAAGGCTCAGGGCAAAACCAAAGGCACAACTTCCTCCATTCTTGGGGAAGGAGACTGTTTTTAGAGTCGGGAAAGACTAGAGAGAGAGGTGAGTGACTCATGGGAGCCCCACTCCTAAAGAATCTTTAGTCCTGAAGGGACTTCCTTTGTACATCCAAAGAACACTTAAAGGCACAGAGCTTCTCCTACACTAAACTGTTTCGAGATCTCCTTCTCCTCCCATAAAGAACTTCATCATAACCCTGCGTGCTTGTTCCCGGGGATGCTGATTAGCAGACTAGTGGCCCTAATTAAGGAATGACCTGAATCCGTTATGTGCATTATTTAACACCATCAACACTGGTTTTCAGCTGTAGAGGAGACTCGCATAAAAAGACCACTTCCATCTACATTTTGCTTCATTGTAGTTTTGGGGGGGTTGAGGGAAAAGGAAGATGGTAGGGAAAGAGTTTGAGACTCTTGGCCCCCGTGAGGCTTGGAGATTTTCTGGCTTTCTATCGTTATGTCTATTACTTTCCAGCCCGCTGGCTCCTGGTGCTACGTGTGGTTAGGGATGGCCGTGGTCATGCTGGCACTTTTTCTTCAAGTATCTTGAAATGATGTGTGACCATCTATCACCAGGGCCAGTGTGTGGGAATTAAAAAAAAAAAAAAAGAAGAAGAAGAAGAATGCTTTGAAACCAAACAAATCTGGATTTAAATCCTCACTTTACCACTTACCAGCCATGTGACTTTCTTAAAAGTTTTTATTTAAATTCCGTTAGTGAACATACAGTGTAATATTAGTTTCAGATGTATAATACAGTGATTCAGCACTTCCTTACAACACCCCTCGCTCATCCTGGTGAGCGTGCTCTAACCCCCATCACCCATTTCACCCACCACTCCCCGTCCCGCCCTGTGACCATCTGTTTGTTCTCTAGACTTAAGTCTGTTTCTCCATTTGCCTCTCTCTTTTTTTCCTCTTTGCTGCATTATTTTTTCTTAAATACCGCATAGAAGTGAAATCATATGGTTTGTGTCTTTCTCTGACTTATTTGGTCTAGCATTACACTCCCTTTTTTTTTTTTAAGATTTTATTTATTTATTTGACAGAGAGAGAGAGATCACAAGTAGGCAAAGAGGGGGAAACAGGCTCCCTGCAGAGCAATGTGGGGCTCGATCCCAGGACCCTGAAATCATGACCTGAGCCAAAGGCAGAGGCTTAATCCACTGAGCCACCCAGGCACCCCGCATTACACTCTCTAGCCACATCTGCAAATGGCAAGATTTCATTCTTTAGGGCTGAGTAATATTCATCTATATATATATATATATATATATATATATATATCACATATATATGTATATATATCACTATCCACGTGACTTTGAACAAACCAGTTAATGTCTTTGAACCTCAGTTTGTCGTTCCTAATACAGAGACAACGCTGCTGAGCCCAGAGGTTTGCTGTGAAGATGATTAAGGTAATATTTGTTAAGCCCTTAGAACAGAGTAGAAGAGTCTGGCACACAGAAGAGCCCTGCTGACTGGTCACTGTCAGTATCTACCAGGAATTCTCATCTGCCTTGACTTCTTGGAGCGTTTAACGGTTGACCTCTTTCCTCCCTGCAGCTCTCCTGGCTCCTCTCTTGTCAACAAAGTCAGTGTTCCAGAAAGGGGGCAAAGATTGTCAGCGATCCTGAGACCTCTCTGCCCCCTGTGCTTTTTCAAATCAAGGTTGAAAATTTCAAAACTACCTAAACTAATTTCAAGTCTAAGATCCAGAGTATTTACCCAGAATGCAGGCTCAAGGACAGATCTGTCTTCTGGGTCTGAAGCATATACAATGTATATCTTTCCTTTGGCGTGCTCTCGCCCAGGGGAAAAGAGTCATCAGAGCATGCTTCCAAGGGTATCCCTGTTTCTAGCTCTCTTGGGCCTCCCAAGATGACTTCACTGGCTACTTTACTGTGGCCCAGACATTTCTAGAAGCTGCTCTTTCTCTCAATGCATCATTTCATTTGCCTTCTTTCCCAGGAATCGACCACTGCTGTCTCCAGGTCGGGTCATGTTTCCATCCCTTCTAGAACATCTTTCTCTAACTGCCCCCACCCCACAACTTATCCCCCCTGTGCAGGCCATTTTCAGTTTCCTGTGAACTGGTGTTCGGGACATAATGGCAGAGGAATTATCTAAGGGCGTTCCTGTCCCTAAAATGCTTACAGCTTCTACAGGAAAATGGAAAGCAATCATTTTTAGATGAACTTCCAAAAACACTTCAAAAATGTTTGCTAAATGAATCAGAGCTTGACTGAGCATCTACTATGAACAGGGTACTCTGTTGAGCATCAGAAATACAAAACCGTGTAAGATATTGTCCCCTAATAGCGAACTGCATTAGAGTAAAGGAGGTTACGACACAGTGGTGGGGTGAAGGAGGGCCTGGGGGGAGACTCTCGGTGGCTTAGAACAAAGGTTTATTTTCCACTCGTGCTGCGTGTTCACTGCAAGCTGGCTGGAGACCCTGCTCCGCATCTTCTCACTCAGGAACGCAGACTGATGGATAGCTCCTCAATGGTTACTGATCACCATGGCAGAGAAAAAACAGCTCTGGTGGGTCCTGAACTGCTCCTCACATGCCTGGACCTTGGAAGTAAGAGGCGGCGTGTGTAACTCCCTGGGTTACAACCGTGACATGGCCCCATCCAACCACTAGCGGGCCAAGAAGTACGATCCCACCACAGGCCTGGAGTCTGGAAAGCAGGAAATACATCATCACAGTGGTCAGGAGGAATGGCCACAAGAATAAAAACAATACAGTTGTCTGTGCTGCATCAAAGTAAAAAACAAAGAACAAACAAAAGAAAATTCCAATAGAATAGATAATGGACAACGAACAAAGTCCAGGGTGGTCAGCAAAGAAAGCTTGGTGGAGGAACTTCCTGGAGCCTTGAAGGAAGACAGGCTTCAGAGATATGGCAGAGGGGAGGCTGTGAGAGCATACTGAAGGTAGGGGTGTGGTGGGAACAGAGCAGTGGCAGCTGGCATGCTTGTGATCCGTTTGGAAACTGAAAAAACACTGCATGCCTATAGCTGGGTGTTCATTCACCATATAATGTTGCAGAATCGCATAGCCATAAGAATTTTAAAGTCTTGAATGCAAATATAAGAAACTTAGACTTGGTTCTGGGGTCCAGATCAGAAAATTGAGGGAGGCTGAGACGGTAGGGCTCTGGTCCCTCCTTCCTTCTCCCTTCCAGCTTTAACCTGAGCGTCTTTCCTTTGATCTGTTTGATGCATGAAATTCCATGCAAGTTTTTGTTTTTTTGTTTTTTAAGATTTTATTTATTTATTTGACAGACAAAGATCACAAGTAGGCAGAGAGGCAGGCAGAGAGAGAGAGAAGGAAGTAGGCTCCCCGCTGAGCAGAGAGCCCGATGCGGGGCTTGATCCCAGGACCCTGAGATCATGACCTGAGCC
>NC_081563.1:114124340-114227531 GCF_022355385.1 Mustela nigripes
TCTCTGTCAAATAAACAAATAAAATCTTTAAAAAAAAAAAAAAAACTTTCTGCTGTCTTGCTGTCAACAATAGGGAGCTTTTTTTTTTCATGTTTGAGCGTAGATTCTTCAAATTCAGAACTAAGAGGCTGTCTCATCTGTGCTGTATCAAAAGCAAAAATTCACTCTAAACAGCCCTCATCTTCTCTCTCAAAACACTTCCAGTGATGGGAAAATTAGTACATGGCAACATAGCACATTCCATCCCTGGAGTCCTGTCATGTTAAGAGGTCGTTTCCACTGAACCAGAATATACCTTCCACAACGTTTCCCCATCATCCCGATTTCTGCCCTTGAACAGCTACAGAGAAGGAAAGCAGAAACAACTCCGTGTCAAATACTGGAAGACAGCTACCATGGGTCTCTTGGGTCTTTTCTTCCCCCGCTCACCATCCCAAATTTCTTCTCTCCACACTGAAAGCAGGGCAGCATGCTCTCTTCTTCTGGTGAGATCTCTCAACATACTTCTCATCCTTGGAGAGGATTAAATCCTTGGAGGATTTAATAAAGGAGATGTTTAAAGAAGGAGACGGCCCAGTAGCTTGCTTATACAAGTCCTCCCTCCAAATGAGAATATATTCTGGGTCTGGGAGAAAACTTATGTGGTCCTTTGATGTGAACCCCCACTAGTAACCAGGAACCTAAGAAAAACAAGGCACAGGTCAGATCAGGTAGGATCCTGTCGTGGTTAAGAGCCAAGGCACTGAGAGTAGACCTAGCCGGGCAATCTCCTAGGTCTGCCCCCCTATTAAGTGTGTGATACATACATCACTTAGCTTCCTTGAAATTTTTCTATCAATCAAATAGGTTGTTTTAGGTCCAGTTTCCCGGGAGGCTGAATCTGAAAGAGGGATTTGGGTGCACATGATTTCTTAAGGAAAAAGGAGAGTGAGGGAACAAGACAGGACAGGAGAAGGAGCTAAGGAAGGATGTGATCCCAGCTGGAGAGCATCTTCAGTCTAACCTCACAGGGAACCTGCAGTGTGAATTGTACCAGAGCTGGTCCTGCCTTGAGGCAAGGAGACCCTCCTCATGTATTTCTGTATCAGTCAGTCTTGGTGACACACTGCCCCTGAGGGGAAGGTGCTAGAAGCCTCAGGGCAAAGCAGCACCCAATGCCATCTGTCCAGGGGCAGTTCCCCTGAAAAGGGGGCAGCTGGGACCCTCACAGCAACACCCAATGCAGCATGGGGAATGGGTGCCCCGCGCCATGAAGGAGTCTGGTCAAAGCATCAGCAACATCCATCACTGCTGATAATAATATCAGTAATAAAACAATAGCATATATTGCAAAAAATCATTGTGTCAGTTACACAAAGTGGCAAACATTCTCTCCTAGACCAAAACTCTGCTCAGCCTCCCCTGAACTCTTTCTCAATTGGGTCTCAACTTTTAGGCTTCCTGGTTTGAGAAGCTATTAAGGCCATGACAGTAGAATAAGATACTGTTTTTAAAAAGAAGAAAAAAATGAATGAGAAAAACACTTGAGTGAATAAAAGTACAAAAATAAAACTCCCAGATATTAGATTAAATGAGAGAGATCAAAACAGTAGGGAAAAATGGAAGAAAATGAGACTTAGTCAGGGAATCCCACATTGGAAAAAAGAGAATTCCAGAAATTGGGATCAGGAAACACAAAGGGCAGGAAATCATCAAAGACATAAGTCAAGAAAAAAAATTTCCTAGAATTGAAGGGCCTGTGTTCCCAGACTGATGGGGAGAGCTCAGCAGAACTGATTAAATAATCCTACAAAAATATTAGGGCCATCATCATGAAATTTCAATACCCTATAGTGAAGAGAACATCATAAAAACTTTCAGAGAGAAAGTAAAGTTTATATACAGAAGACGAGCTTCAGAAGGGCCTCCAATTACTCCGTGGTGATCCTAGTTGTAGGAAAGCCATGGAGTGGCCTTTTGAGAGGAAATCATTTCCAATATGGAATGGGCTACCATGCTATAAGCTAAGTGTGAGATTGGTCCCCCAAGGTCAGACAGTTTCCAGAAGCCATTAGGAGGTGCTCTGCCAAAAGTAAAGGACTAGATTAGGAAAGGCCTTGGATCCAGAAAGCAGGTGTTCTTCTCAGGAGGAAATCAAAGAGAATCTTCCAGGGTGATGTAAATGGAGACCCAGGAGGACCCCAGGTCAGCAGGCATGGAGGCACCCACCTCAATGAGGAGTAGGTGCAGGGGTCTGGGGGCCAAGTCTCCAGGCAGATAAAATTGATAAGATACTAATGAGTCTGGACATACTCAGAGGAGATGACAGATAGCTAAATTCTCTTTTTTCAGAGCAGGAATTCAATGGGTAATACCTAAAACTGAAAAAAAAAAAAATAACCATAGCAAGTAAGCATCTTATTTATAGATATGGAAGTGACATCCAAAGAAACAACCAGAAGATATGAACGTGGTTGTCTTTGGAGAGCAAGAAATGGAGAAAGAGAGATGTGAGGCACATATACTTTCTTATTCAAAAGCTGACTCTGAAATAAGTCTCTTATGCAAATCTGACTCTGAAAAGCATCTGGGTGTGTGGGTTTGATGAAAATTTCAACTAAGTATAAAAATTAGGGGTGCCTGGGCTCAGTGGGTTAAAGCCTCTGCCTTCAGCTCAGGTCGTGATCTCAGGGTCCTGGGATAGAGCCCAGCATTGGGCTCTGCTCAGTGGGGAGCTTGCTTCCCCCTCTCTCTCTCTGCCTGCCTCTCTGCCTACCTGTGATCTCTCTGTCAAATAAACAAATAAAAATCTTTTAAAAAATTAAAATAAGGGGCGCCTGGGTAGTTCAGTTGGTTAAGCGTTCGTCATCATCTGCCAGGCTCTGTGCTCAGCAGGGATTCTGCTTACCCCTATCCCTCTCACCCCTCCTCTGACTCACTCTCTCTCTTTCCCTCTCTCTCGCTCCCAAATAAATAAATAAAATCCTTTTTTTTTAAATCTAAAATAATATACATGGAGAGAAACAATGGACTAAGAATTGGACCTGGAAATAAACACAATTTTCTGCTTAACTCTTCAGCTTCTATAACAATCCCAGAACATAGGACCCCCTTGTCACATTGTCTATGCCAGCTTTTTATTGGAGAGATAAATACATACATAATAATACATAAATACAATATGTGTTTCTAGTCATATGAGTGACAGTCCAGGAGGCAAGGAGCTATTTGCAAGCCTGTGTGCAGCCCAACAGGTAATCTTAGCATCTCCTCGTGTTAGTTGTGTGAATGGTGTTGGGTGAATCACTTCACCTGTCTGAGTCTCAGTTTCCCTATGCATGGAATACAAGTGAGAGCCATAACTACCTCTCAGGTTGGTCTAAAGGAATAGATAAGGGAACAGGTGCACCCAGCACATAGTAAGTCCATTTCCTCTCCTGTACGTACTTCCTTACCCAAGCTTCTTCTACCTGAGTTTGATTAGCTGTACTAAGAGACAAATACAGAAAACAGCCAAAGGCATTTTAATAAAGCTCAAGAATCTGCGGAGGTCAGACTCAGGGCAGGGTTTTCTTCATTTTCGTGCCCTCTGGCTTCGAGAATCTTTTTGCTTCTGCGACACATCTAGCTGGCACCTGGGCTTCAGATTGCCCGGTTTCCCACTCACACAGAGGTTCCCACTGTCAAGAAGAGGACAATGGCCATTTCAATAGAGATCGTCACAATAGATTGGACTCACAGCTTAGAGCCAAGAGTCCAAGATGATATTTAGGAAAAACTAACTTCTCCAACTGAGACTGACAGAAAATGAATTCAGTATTTTGCGAGCTGACAAGCGAAGACAGAGTCAAGCATTTAGCCTGCCTCTCCTCTCTGAACCTCTAAATCCAAACGTACCCAAATAGGAGATGCAGGGGAAGTTTCTATTCTGTTAAGAGTTCAGCTCATAGGGGCCCCTGGGTGGCTCAGTGGGTTAAGCCTCTGCCTTCGGCTCAGGTCATGATCCCAGGGTCCTGGGATCGAACCCCGCATCGGGCTCTCTGCTCAACAGGGAGCCTGCTTCCCCTTCTCTCTCTCTCTCTCTCTGTCTGCCTCTGTGCCTACTTGTGATCTCTCTCTCTCTCTGTCAAATAAATAAATAAAATCTTTTAAAAAAAAAAAAAGAGTTCAGCTCATATATGTTTATAAAAAAATAAAAAATTAATTAAAGAAAAAAAAGTTCAGCTCATAAATGAATACTCTTTCCTACACATTTGGATGGCCTACCCCCTGCCTTCCTTCAAGTCTCTGTTCAGATGTTCTCTTTTCAGGGAGACATTCCAGTAATATCCCTTTTTGAATTGCAAATCTGCCTCCCTTGGCATTTGCTGCCTCTTTCCTACTTAACTCTGTTCACCGCCTTCCCCACAGAACCAAGAGAACAGAGATTAGGCCTGGTTGGTTGGTTGGTTGGTTGGTGGTTGGTTCATTGGTTAGTAGGTGGATAAGTTGGTTGGTTGGCAGTTAGTTGGTTGGTTGATGGATTGCCCGGTTAGTTGGGTGGTTCACTGCTCTGTCTGCGGCACCTATCCCAGTATTTATTGAACAAATAAATTATTTAACCAAAGAAAGGCATATTCACTATCCCCAAAATTCAGCTGCAGTCATGGGAAGGAGAAGGGGAACAGGTAAAAGGAGAGACCCTGGAAGACTAAACATTTACCCAAAGCAGAATAAATTCATCTAAGGGCTGCTTTAAACTGGAAAAGATGGATATAATTATCTTCTGAGTTTATGTACCCCCCCATCCACCCAGTGCCATGTCAACCTCCAACTGTCCCATCAGTGGGAGGGAAGTTCCTGGAAAATTCAGATGAGTTCTAGAAAATAGAGAAGCTACATTTGTTGCACAGCAGAATTTCAGTCTTGACCCCTCAACCTAATATAGGATTTCAAATTAGGAAATGAGTAAATTGGGGACACCTGGGTGGCTCAGTCAGTTAAGCATCAGACACTTGATTTCAGCTCAGGTCATGATCTCGGGGTTGTGAGACTGAGCCTTGTGTCTGGCTCCGTGCTGGGCGTGAAGTCTGTTTAAGAGTCTCTCTCTCTCTCTCTCTCATCCTCTGCCCCTCCCCCACCCTGACTTTCCCTTTCTCTAAAAGAGAAAAGGAAAAAAGAAATGAGTAAATTAGAACAGAATTAATAAATGGTGGAGCAAGGTCTAACTCGGGATTTGGAGGTGCTTCCCTCTTCCCCACGTGAGTGGTGTTTCATGCATGTGTCTACCATGAGCAAACACAAGCCGTCCATTCAGACCCTGACCCTGTCGAAAGATTGGAGTGATGCCGGGGGTGGCAAGAGTAGAAGCTTCTGTCAGACGGGAAAGAGGACGTGGTGCTAGCACCCTGGGCTGGGCGAGTTTGACAAGGACTCTTCGCTACTTAAAACCTTTCCAAGGCTATGGTACAGGGTCTGGCACAGACAGGCAATGGTGGTTGTGAGATCCTGCCTTCCCTAAGGCAGCTATGAATGGTGTGAAAGCCAAGTGATTTCAGGGACTAGTGTGAGAAAAGGTCGCTATTGCCTCCCTTGTTTCTTGCTTTCTCTGTCCTCCCCCACTCTCCTCACACACCAGACCTCCTTCCCTGACCCCTGGAGCTGACCAAAGAGAGGAGGTCTTGGGGGAGTGGGGGCTGACAGAAAAATCTGGAATTTACCCTTGGCGCGTAAGGCTGGGTGCCAGCTCTCCTCTTATCAGGGCTTAGAAAATAAAGAGGTTACATTTGTTGCATCAAATTTCAGACTGTTCCATGTTGAGCCCTCAACCTGATTTATTATTCTAAACCAAAGAATGAGACATTGAAATTCAGAGGAACCAAATCGTTTGCTGAGGATGTCCCAGAGCTGACAAATGGTAGGGCAGGATCTCTCCCGGGATTTGGGGGGCTCTTCCCTCTTTCCCAGATGAGCGGTGTTTCACGTTGCCACCCAGCCAGCCCTTCCTCCCAGGCGTCGGAGTGCCCTGGCTGAGATCCACTCTCTACCCTATCCCTCCCCTGAAGAGCTCTGGGTTACCTGAAATGACCTGGGACAAGAGCACCAGGACAGCCAAAGTTGGCAAAAAAGGGCTTCGTCACTTCAGGCTCAGAGACCAGTCTCTGGTCGGACGAAGTGACAAGCCAAGGAGGAGAGGTCTGGACTCTCAGCTCCTTCTAATCAACTGGAACACATGCCATTTATACCTGCCTCAGTTTCCCAGGTTGTGCTCCGTCCTGGAACAGCCTGCGTCCCTCAGAGCTCTCAGTCATCACCCTGACCTCACACCCACAGTGGGACCAACACCCCAGAGCTGACACGCCCCCCTCTATCCTCTTTCACCTTTTAGAGACCAGCAAGGAGAAATCCCACAACAGCCAGAAGGATTGTTTTAATATATGTCAGCCCTCTTTATAACTCAACTTAAAACCCTCCAAGACTCCACTCATACACAGTCTTTATTTACTACGGCCCCGGAGTCCTGCATTATCCAGTCTAGAATTCCACCATTACCACGGCTGGAATGTACATGAAGTAAGCTCCTTTTTTCAGATGTAGTTTTCCAATTTGGGAGCAAAAGAGCAGAGAAGGAAAGACATTCATTCAGACCTTGGGAGGAACATGTCTATCAAATTTTTTTCCTCTCTAAGTGGCCCCACCATCCCCTGCTCTGTGTCAGGGAGGATTTGGGCATTGAGGGGGAGAGAGAAGTGAAAATATTCAGTTCCCAGTGCTGGCTCACCGGCAGTGGGACCCAGGGAGGGACACTGGTTCCCTCTCCGGGCTTCAGTCTCACCGATGAGCAGATTGGAAGAGCTGGGTTGTAGGGATCAAGCCAGTCCTCATACTCCGTTGTTCTCTGGATGCTGAAAATCAGGGCGAATGGAATGCTGCTGAACGTCATGTTTTTGCCAACAGAGGTCCTGTCTTTTCACTTTTGCCTGGAATGCAATGTCTGGAACAAACAGTATGGGTCATCAACAGTACCCTGAACGGGAAGAGTGGTCGTATTTTGAGGAGTCCAGCGAGGCTGGCGCTCCCGTGTTTGTGTAAAGACCAGGTTGCCTGCCCCTGACACTTGTGGTTTCTTCATCACCTTAAGGTGCCCCATGGGCTACCAGGCTCCTCCCACAGTGCACCTGTGGTCGCCGGCAGATGCTGCCTCTGACAACACCGGCATCCCCAACAAGGTGGTGTTGGAGACCCAGGCAAATGTTTTAAGGGAGGCACCCCAGCCTGAGTATCTTTCTGGAAAATCTATAAACAGCCCCTCATTACCACTACCAACAGCTGCCCACGATCTCTTCTCGCAGTCGGCTTCGTGGAATCTTGGAGCTGTCCAGACCACAGTGGCATTCAGCCCTAGAGGCTTCTGTGCAGCCCAAAGCGTGCTGAGGTCCCACTTGGAGCATTTCCCAACATTAACCCTTAGCACCTCTCATTTCCATATTTATTCAAGACTTGAAAGATGAAACAGAAATGTCCTCTTTTTCAACAACTTCCTTGGCTGGAGTTGGAGATGGGGGCAGATGGGCTAGAAAATGCGATCCTTCTTTTTTTTTTCTTTCTTTCTTTTTCATGTGTTCAGAGGTCAGTTCAACGTCCCAAAGAAAGCAAGTGAATACACTAAAAGCTTGCATGCCTCCAATGCGCATGCACTCTCCCCCCACTCCCCAACCCCCCAACCCCCGCTTCTGGTGCTGCTTGGGTGCTCGCTCAGGGAGGACTTGGGACACCTCTTTGGTCAAGTGACACCTGAGACTCTGGCACTCACCATGACCATAGAAAAGCCCAGAGAAGGAGTCAAGACTGAGAAACAACGGTCCTACTAACTTGACGGTGGTGAGGCAGGATGGTTCACGGTGCAGTTTAAGATTAAGAGGCTACACCACTCAGTAAACTCGTGAAAGCCCATTGTCAACGACAGGGTTTGTCTATGCGGCAGATCAGGTTCCAATTTGATGGGCAGCCAATCAATGAAGCAGACCCATGCGCAGCTGGAAACAGAGGATGAAGATACAACTGATGTATTCCAGCAGCAGACAGGTGTCTACTAAGAAGGGAACCTGCTATTTTACTCGAAGACTCAACTCTGTTCTTCCAGACCAGGAAGACATTCTCCATGAGAGAACTGCGATTTGGTTCCACCACATCCTGACTTAGTATCATTTTCTTGATTCTTTTATTGTCCCCTTCCCCATTCCTTTATTGTACATGAGGTGACTATGTACATGCACAAGCATATTGCATTTTCTTAAACTAAATGGCCAAGGGTGTGTTTTAATCGACATCAAATAGAGAAGGGATCGGGAAAGTACCCCATAATATAGGGTATTTTCTGTCTGTATTTTGCATCTGTGAAAATACCCCCTCTCTCTATTCGTGGCATGTTCATTCAGCTCTTATCTTTTTATTCTGGTAAGTTATTTTTCTTTCACTGTATAACAACAACAACAAAAAAAGAGCAACATAAAAATCCTTGCATACCTTGTTCAATTGGAGAATTTTAATGGTTTTCATTTATCATTATAAAACCAAGGACAATGTTATAACTTTTTTGTACATAGCTGTTATATGTAAGGCAATGTCTTTAAGCATGGATGAATTACTCTAAAAGAAATGAATCCTAGATCATTTTCCCTTCAAGTCAAGCATCCTGTTGTTTAAACAAACTTCTTGCTAAAAAAAAAAAAAAAAAAAAAGAGAGAGAGAGAGAGAGAGAAAGTTTGCATGCCTAAATGACCTGTAGCACATTTTTTTTTTCTTTAGAAAAGAAGGAACAAGGGCACAGATGTTTCCATTTGGGCAGAAACAACAATGTTCCTTGTTCATTGTCATAAACACCTAAAGATACATTAATGTCTTAGTAATAATAAACTTGACATGATGATGTATCTGTCTCCCAGAACTGCCACTGCAAAGGACCACAACCTGGGTTACTTAAAAGAATAAAATTTGTTTTCTAAGATGTTTAATTTATATATTTGAAAGAGAGAGAGCATGAGTGGAGAAAGGGCAGAAAGAGAAGGAGAAGCAGACTCTCCACTGAGCTGGGAGCCCCATTTTGGGGCTCAATCCCAGGACCCCGGGATCATGACCTGAGCCAAAGGCAGACACTTAACTGACTGAGCCACCCTCTTTTTTTTCTGCAAGGTGCCCCTCCCTTTTTTCTCCCCCCTTTTAAAGAGTATTTATTTATTTCAGAGAAAGAGAGAGCAGAATTTTCTTCTTTCACACTTCTGGAGACTAGAAGTTCAAAACCAGTGTTGGCAGAATCACTTCCTCCTTGGGGGCTCCAAGGGAAAAATCTGTTCTGTGCTTCTCTCCTAGCTTCTGACGGTTGCCTAGTCTCCCCTGGCCTACATATGTGTCACCCCAGTCTCTGCTTCCGTTGTCACATGGCTTCACCCTGAGGGTCTCTGTCCAAATTTTCCTCCTTTCCCCGCCCAGTCCGATCCAGTACAACTTCACTTTAACGCAATTACATCTGCAAAGACCTTATTTCCTGATAAGTCACAATTCACAGGTGCTTAGGGTTGGGATTTGAACATCTCTCTTTTGGGGGCTGGGGCGGGGGCAGGGGGTGTGTGCAATTCAATCCACAATAGACAGCTTTTTAAAATTCTTATTCTGAATAATATTGAACATCTTTTCACATGTTCACAAGTCTTTTAATTCTTTTTGGGGAATTGTCTATTCGTATTTTTGTCCATTGTCTTTCAGACTTCTACACCAGCTCCCTTGGGGACCCCACTACCATCCTGAACAGATCTTCACTTTCCCAGCTCCTTCTGCAATTGAATAGAGTTTAATTCTGGGACGCCTGAGTGTCTCAGTGGGTTAAGTCTCTGCCTTTGGCTCAGGTCATGATCTCAGGGTCCTGGGATCGAGCCCCACATCGGGGTCTCTGCTAGGCAGGGAGCCTGCTTCCCTCTCTCTCTCTCTCTCTCTGCCTGCCTCTCTGCCTACTTATAATCTCTGTCCATCAAGTAAATAAATAAACTCTGAATAAAGTTTAATTCTTATAATAAATTCCTTGGTCCCTAATACTGATAATGGTTCTGCTCCTTCCCAGATCGAACCTCAAGGAACACACTGTTTAAAGAGATGAGCCTCCTTAACGGAAGTGAACACGATAGTGGCTGGTTTCTAGCCTGTAGGCACTGTGTCCCTTTCTCCCCACTGACTCCTCTTCATCATCAAGGTTTCAGAAGGAGTTGTTTGGAGGGTTCTGGGTGACACAGTTGGTTGGGCCACCAACTCTTGGTTTCCGTTCAGGTGGCGACCTCTGGTCCTGATATGGGGGTTCTGGGATCATGTCCCATGTCATCCAGTCCCACACTGGACTCTGCACTCAGCCAGGAGTCTGCTTGGGACTGTCTCTCTCTCCCTCAGCCCCTCCCCAGCACACTCGCTAGCTCACTCTCTAAAATAAATAATCTTAAAAAAAAAAAAAGTTGTTTATACTTCCTGACCTCATTATTTCTATTTTTCAGTCTTCAACCTCCTCATTCTGTTGCCCCTACGGAAATAGTTTTGGAGTCATTTTGTCTTGTAAACCCTATATATGATTTTGTACCCTTGACGCCAGTGAGGGTAGCATCTAGTCAGGAAATGGAAGGCAACAGGATGTTTAACTCCAGGAATTGGTCACACGTTGTTGGAACACTGAAAGAACAAGACAACCCTGAAAACAGGAGAGTGACTACAGAAAGAAAGGGAGACAAAGGGACTTTCCGGACCTGGGAGTTCAGAGGAGGGACCCCAACAGCTGATTCCTGGATCTCTGGGGAAGGGCTCCGCCCCGGGTCCAGAAGACCTGCCCCCAAGGGTAAAAGGCACAAGGCGCGGTTGGCCCTCGGATGGCGGAGGGCACCGCCAGGCTGGTGCTGGGAGCTTCATCTCTCACCGTTCTCCCGGTTTCCCTCCGGTCACATCATGTTTCTCACTCTCAACCCCAACGTAAGCCTCAGGGCCGACTTCTTCTGCCTGGGACTCCAGGTGGCCTCACCTGCAGGTGCCCTCACCCTCTGGGCGAGGTCTCCCCAGTCCCTCTGCGTTCCGCGTGCGTGGCGCCCCCTGGCGGTCCTTCCGTGCAGGAGGTATAGAGCCGGTGGAAGGACCTTGGACGCGGTTGCCAGCCCCCCTGCCCGCCCCCTCCTAGTCCACTCCACCCCCACTGACCAAATGACCGCAGGAGGCGTGCCAGCTCAAAGTGTGTGGCTGCAGACCCTGGGCTCCGGGAGCGCGGGGGCTGAAGCCGTAGGCGGCTGAGGGCACGTGCGGGTGACATAGGTCCCGCTGAACAAAGGGACCTCCAGCCAGAGACCGGAGCCCTGCCCCATTCGTTTTGCCATCCCCTCGGACTTGCAGCCTCACCTTGGGCCACTTCCAGCCATGAAGCTCCTGTTGCTGACTCTGGCCGTTCTGCTGCTCTTGTCCCAGCTCATGCCAGGTAACCTCGACCCCCTTGGGGAGGGGCAGGGTGTGCAGACTGAGACCTGGTCGAGGAATCCTCAGGCCCGGGAGGATGGGCTGCCCAGTTTCGGGAGCTCGCCTTTTGGAAGCACGGAGAGGAGGCGCCCTCGCCCACAGCAGGTGCAGAGCTTAGGTGACAACCACGACACCTAGAGCTTCTGGCCCAGCCGTGCCATCCATCTGTGCTCTCTCAGGAAACAGGTGCAGGGTCTTGCACCTGAGAAAGAATGGAAGGGGTGCGCGGGAGAAGCAGGAAGAAGAGGGCAACCGCGGACCTTTTAGCAATAGTCTCCAGAATGTTCTCGGCTTTGTAAAGATCACAACCACCTCAACCAGAGAGAAAAACTCACATACACTGTTGCTGCCTCTGTGCCAGACCCTGTGTGGGAGCCTAGGGCCACAGAGATAAATGACAATGGCCCTGGGGGAGACAACGAAGGACATTTACGACCCAGGGTGGCATGAGCTCTGACAGAGGGGGTCTAGGGATCTGAGGTGCACATGGGAGGGACCAGCCCGGTCTAAGGGCCAGGAGAGTCCTCCTGACGGGATACCCTGAGTCCTGAAAAGTATGCTGAGATTAGAAGGGGACGGAGAAGAGAAGGAAGCAGGAAAGGTGGCCCAGACAGAAATCAGCTTAAGCAAAGAAAGATCCAGCTGTGGAAGAGAGCATGGGGCCTTCAGAAAACTGGCACACCACTGGGGCAAGGGGCATGGTGAGGGGGAAACTGAGGAAACATTCAAGGTCCAGGTCTGGAGGAGCCTTGTCTACCAGATGAGGGGGCCATGGGAAGACTAACCGGGTTCGGGTCATGTTCAGACTTGCCCATCCCCCACCCCACCTCTGGCCTCACTATCCGCCCCTCCCGTTCAGCTGGCTGAAGCTTCCCCCAAATGTGACAAAATCGTTTTTAATATCTTTGATGAATTTTTATTCATTGCAATCTTTATTGCTGCAGAAAGTCAAGTTGTCCCATCTTTGACTTGTGGTAGCCTTATTACATATATCCCTGCTGGTTTGTGATAGTTTCCTTGTGAGAAAACCCAGCTTAGAGACACCACAAGAAACACATTTGCAGTCCGATGGAGTTAGACATATTAACTTGGCACAAAGGAAAATACACTATAAAGGAACTGTGGGACAAAAGACGGAACAAATAAGGTTTTTATAGGATTAAAGAGAGGGACGGAGTTTGGGTAAAATGTAAACGAAGTTATGTGTTTTGTTTTGTTTCAAGTTTTTATTTAAACTGTAGTTAACTTACAGTGTAATATTGGCTACAGGAGTAGAATTTAGTAATTCATCACTTACATACAACACCCAGTGCTCACCACTTAAGCCACTTAAGCCACTCCTTAAGCCACCACTTAAGCCCTCCTTAATGCTCATCACCCAGTTAGCCCATTCCCCCCCGAAAAGCCTGTCCAGCAACTCTGTGTGTCTTCTATAGCCAAAAGTCTCTTATGATTTGCTCCCCTCTCTCTTCTTTTTCTCTTTCCCCTATGTTCATCTGTCTTGTTTCCTAAATTCCACATATGAGTGAAATCATACGACATTTGTCTTTCTCTGTGAAGTAGTGTTTAATAGACTTCATGTGACAAGGGTTTAACACCAGGCCAAGACTGAGAAACAGATTCAGGGTTTCATTTCCATGGAAAGTACAAAATGAAGAGAGATGTGGAATTTTGTATCCCAAAATCCCTTCTCGGACAATCTGCTCTTGGCTCTGAAATCAAGGATACTTTTCTGTTTTGAGAGAATGGCTCCTCAGGAAAGAATGTGATGTTCCAGTCCTGCCCCTATGATTTCAAACACAAAATTTCTGAAAGATGTGACTTGAGACTTTGTCCTTTTGTTAAGTGACAAAAGCAGTTTCACTGGTTTGTAGCTGGTTATCTGGGGTGACAAGACATTCTAGGCTCATCTTGTACAATTCCTGCCCGAGGTCTTGAAATCTTCATTTCTTCAAGAAGCTCTGGGGTTTTTGTTGTTGTTGTTGTTGTTTTTCTAAATAGGGAAGTGGTACTTCAGAACCGTGATCTAGATGCTAAAGATATTCAATCCTACTAAATTAGTCTTTCATTCCACGTCTTTTCAGTAGACAGAACTGGGTGGGAAAATCAACACATTGAATACATATAAAATATCTCATGAATTCATATTAATACTTCCTATTCAAAGTGACCTTGATTAGACATGATAGGGCACACTTAATGAGTAATATTCCTTTTTTTAAAAGATTTTATTTATTTATTTATTTGACAGAGAGAGAGAGATCACAAGTAGGCAGAGAGCAGGCAGAGAAAGAGGAGGAAGCAGGCTCTCCGTGGAGCCCAATGCAGGGCTCAATCCCAAGACCGTGGGATCATGACCTGAAGTGAAGGCAGAGGCTTAATCCATTGAGCCATCCAGGCACCCCAATGAGTGCTATTCCTATCAGGAGAAAAAGCATCACTAACAAAAGTGTGCACCCGGGACCAGAGTCCTGTTGGGAATATCCAGGAAAAGCCACCGGAAAGAAACTCATGAGTCTTAGAAGTCAGACTATATGGTTCACTCAACAAAGGCTTTGGTTGCTTACGTGGATGCCTTCACTCACACACGCACACATCAGAACGCTTTGTGGCGGGGCATCTGGGTGACTCAGTGGGTTAAAGCCTCTGACTTCAGCTCAGGTCATGATCCCAGGGTCCTAAGATCGAGCTCTGCATGAGGCTCTCTGCTCTGCGGGGAGCCTGCTTCCCTTCCTCTCTCTCTGCCTGCCTCTCTGCCTACTCGTGATCTCTGTCTATCAAATAAATAAATAAATAGTTAAACAAAAAAAAAAAGAAAGAAAGAAAGCTTTCTGGGAAATATGAGTATAGCAGACATTACCAACAATTCCACATGTGTCTCCTTCACATGGCAAGATGATGTCTAATCCAAGCTGATGATGGACAATGGCTTTCTGCAACTCCTAGAATTGTCAAAAGACTATGGTAGTATTTTTAGTGACACTGTCAGCGCTCTGATGACTTCACAAAGGAGCACGTGGAAAACTCGGGTGCTGCCCTGAACTTCTCCAGTGCCCTCCAGACTGTTTCCCTAGAAATTGCCATCGTATAAAACCTATCTCCAGGGCTAGTAAGCCCATCTAGCTTGATTTCAAGTTCTTCAGCTTCTTCGCGCAATTCTTTTCATCACCACGTGAGAACAGGTGTTTTGCAGAAGAATATACGCATCCCCAACCACTGAGTTCAAGAGCGAGAGTTTGATTCCTGACATCAAAAGGCAATAAATTGGGACGCCTGGGTGGCTCAGTTGGTTAAGCAGCTGCCTTCGGCTCAGGTCATGATCCCAGCGTCCTGGGATCAAGTCCCACATCGGGCTCTTTGCCCCGCGGGGAGCCTGCCTCTCCCTCTGACTCTGCCTGCCACTCTGCCTGTGCTCTCTCTCTCTGACAAATAAATAAATAAAATCTTTTAAAAAAAAAGGCAATAAATTGTTCCAACTTAATCCAACTGTACTGCAAGGAAAGGAAAAGGAGCTGGGCAAGATATCGTGACCTTCTACAATTTGCTGGGGGGAGAAAAACAGTAAACATTGGACC
Organism: Mustela nigripes; assembly: GCF_022355385.1. Lineage (NCBI taxonomy): Eukaryota > Metazoa > Chordata > Mammalia > Carnivora > Mustelidae > Mustela > Mustela nigripes. The sequence goes on from NC_081563.1 coordinate 114,139,406, forward strand.
CATGAACAAATTATGAGTCACTTAGGCTCTTCGGGGCCTTGTGTCAGTTTAGCAAGTTTTAATTTCAACATACGGCAAGTTCTTTCTATTTTTTCTGAGGGTTGAGAATGATAAGGACGGCATGATTTTTGGCAAAACTGCCCTTCCTTAATTAATATCCCAGGAAAAAGAGCACCTCAGTCACTAGAAAGGTGGGTAGGCTTTCCCAAATAGGAAGACAAACTACAATTGTTTTTAGTCACAGGAAACACTGTTGCTTTCTGGCAAGGAAAAGCCTCTGGTCCTCCACAGAAAAGGCAGACAGAAGTGAGTACATATTTGAATCCTTGAGATTTAGGCAGCCATGCAGAGTCCGTGAGACAGTGGTTCCTTTTCCTGTCCCACTTTTGCTGTTTTTCCGGGGGTTATTAAGCTGGAGAGAGGGACATATACTGGCGCTGCCCTCACTGATCAGTTCAAACTTCTCCACCAGTGTCGTCTTAGAACAAGTTTCTGGGGCAGCAGCTGGCTCCGTCAGTGGAGCACGTGATTCCTGATGGGGTTGGGTTCAAGCCCCATGTTAGGTGTAGAGATTACTTAAAAACAAAATCTTTTAAAAAAAGAAGAACAAGAGTCTATGGGTTTTCTTTATTGTGATGGGTCAAATGTTCCACCAAGCTCCATTTCGTACAATCCGGAAAGAAGCACCCGTTAGCCATCTTAGTGTCTGCATCACACGTCAGATTTCTCTCAGTGTATTTTTTCAGAACCTAGTTCTTGTGATGGTAGTCTGCTCAGGGTTCAAAAGATGTTTTAAAAGATAATTTAAAAAAAAAAAAAAAAAAAAAAACTAGGGTTGCCTGGGTGGCTCTGTCAGTTAAGCTTCTGCCTTCAGCTCAGGTCATAATCTTGGGGTCCTGGGATCAAGCCCCACGTTGGGCTCCCTGCTTCTCCCTCTCCTCCCCACTCATGTTCTTTGTCGTTATTTCTGTCTCTCTTTCTCTCTCAAATAATAAAATAAATAAAACCTTGAAAAAAACAATTCCTGGCTCATATATATGTATGTATACTTATATGTACATATGAGCTCGTGTTAAAGATTTTATATAACTCATAATGAGAGAACAAGAAGATTTTATAACTGGATCAAAGCATAAATAGGAACTGGTTTTCCTGGGCGCCTGGGTGGCTCAGTGGGTTACTCTGCCTTTGGCTCAGATCATGATCCCAGGGTCCTGGGATCGAGCCCTGCATCGGGCTCTCTGCTCAGCAGGGAGCCTGCTTCCTCCTCTCTCTCTGCCTGCCTCTCTGCCTACTTGTGATTTCTCTCTGTCAAATAAATAAATAAAATCTTTAAAAAAAAAAAAAAAAGAAAGAAAGAAAGAAAGAAACTGGTCCCCCACCCCGCCATGGTGCAGGGGAAGAGAGGGTATCCACTGAACCTCTATGCAAAAGAATATACTTGAAAATAGAGAGAAATAATTTTTTTAAAGATTTTATTTATTTATTTGACAGAGAGAGATCAGTAGGCAGAGAGGCAGGCAGGCAGAGAGAGACTGAGAAGCAGGCTCCTTGCTTGAGGACCCTGAGATCATGACCTGAGCCGAAGGTAGAGGTTTAACCCACTGAGCCACCCAGGCACTCCTAGAGAAATAATTATTTTTGCCCTTTATTGTTTATCAACAGCTCATAGAGTCGTAAAATAATTCCCACATAATCAAAATCAGATAACCCTAAAGACTGTGATCTACCTAGACCAAGCATGATTGACACTATTGATCATTATTGACCTTTTGGCACTTTGGGCTAGATAGTCCTTTGTTGTGGCTGTCCATTAGAGGATATCTAGCGGAATCCTTGGCCTCTACTGACTAATTGCCAATAGCACCTCTCGCCAGTTGCAGCAACTAAAAATGTCTCCACACAGTTCATTCCAAACATCCCCTCGGGAGCAAAATCACCCCAGCTGAGAACCCCTGCCCCAGACGATGCATTTTTTCAATGAAGCACAGATTTCCCCCAAGACTTTCTCCCCTGTATTGTTCAAAAGGTCGTCTCAAAGAAAGCTTACTCCCGATTACAAAATACACCTGGTCAAAACCTACAGCAGGAAGAAGGAAATAATAAAATTTACAAATTAATGAAACTTAAAATTAACCTACAAAGGAAAGAAACAGAGAAGAGTCAGGGCTTTAACTGTCCGAAGAAAGTGGCTTAACAGACACAACTGGAGGTCCCAGGCTTCGTTCAGCTGCCAGAGCCCCTGAAAACCGAGTCAGAGCAGGCGTGGGGCTTTTCAGAACAGAGAAGGGTGTATAGGTCCTCATTTGGTTCAAGCAAAGGATTTCACCTTTAACTGCTGCAAAACCTGTGGCTGGAATAGAAAAACTGTCCCAGATTCGTGTGCCTCTAGGTTGAGGTCATGGGTGCCATCCCATCCCAAAACTGTCAGAACACTTTTTCCGGGAGCTGTTTTGGCAAGTCTTGCAATCTGTTGATTGAGCAAGATCCTGGGACAGGAAAGGCCCCCCCAAAATATGGAAGGGCTGTTGCCAGGGGCTCCAGGGAAGGGGAAAATGGGGGTTACTGTTGAATGAGTAAAAGAACTTCAGTCTTATGAGATGAAGAGTTATGCAGGTGGCTGGCGATGATGGCTACCCACAATGTATTTAACACCATCGAACTGTGTGATTTAAAATGGCTATGATGGCAAATTTTATATTATGTGTACATAACTGTAATTAATGAGAAAAAACCTAAGTGCAGCCACCTCTTAATGATAGACTTTGGCAAAAAATATAAATAAATAAATAAATAAATAAATAAATAAAATTATGAAGAAAGTGTTGGAATGTTAGCCAAAAACAAAGCCAAAAAACAACCAGTATGGATGACCCATGAACACACACTGAGTGAAAGAAGCTAGACACAAAAGGCCACGTGGTATATAATTCTGTTGGCATAAAATGTCCATAGTAGGCCCATCAACAGAGTGGAGGGCTAACTGGTGATTGCCCAGTGCTGGGGAGAGGCGTGCAGGGTTTCTCTTTGGGATGATTAGAAAGTTCTGGAATTGGATGATGGTGATGGTTGCATAACACTGTTAATATACTTAATGCCCCTGAACCATGCACTTTGAAATGCTTGATAGGTACCTGGCTGGCTCAGTTGGAGGAGCATGCTATCTTGATCTCGGGGTCATGGGTCTGAGCCTCACATTGAGTGTGGAGATTACATAAATAAATAAACAAATAAACAAACAAACAAAAAAAACAATGCTTACACTATAAGTTTTACATTCTTTGTATTTTACCACAATGTTTAAAAAGGGAAAGAAAGAAAAAGGAGGCCAATGGTCAAAGACAAGGGAAACTAAAGACCTGCTTTAATACTTCTTCTCAGGGCTGACACTGTCTCCATTCTTCTTTCTTTTTTGTGTCAGGCGGCACCCAAAAATGCTGGAATCTTCATGGCAGATGCCGCCAGAAATGCTCCAAGAGGGAAAGGGCCTACGTTTACTGTACCAATAATAAACTGTGCTGTGTGAAGCCCAAGTTCCAGCCAAGAGAAAAGCTATGGCCATTTTAAGTTCTTTGAAGCCTCAAGCCATGAAAACGCAGATGGAGCTGCCCTGAGTCTGACCGCAGTGGATTCCTAAATTCTGTCAATAAACACGTGTGGCTGATCTCTGTGTTCGTCTCTTTGTCTACCCCAGCAGTACTCAGGAAATCCCCTTTCAGGTGAAGTCAAAATATTTTCATAACAATAATAATAAAAGAGTATTTGCCTTTTTCAGTCTCGCTGTCTCACAAGTGTGCAGTGGAATCTTCTGGAATCTATATGACATATGATGATATCATTGTTCCATGAGTTGATGAAAAGTGTGTTTATGTATCCTGACGTTCCTAGAATTTTTTAAGGTAGCAGGGTGTTCATTTTCAGAGATTAACTCAGATTGTTCTCGATAATTCTATTGTGCTCTTACAGCCATCTTTAGTTATTATTAATCTCTGTAACCTCATGATCATCTAATAATAAATCATTACTTTGAAGAGCCTCCTGGGTGGCTCAGTCCACTAACCCTCTGCCCTTGGCTCAGGTTGTGATCCTGGGGTCCTGGGTCCTGGGATCGAACCATATGGTCAGCTCCCTGCTCAGCAGGGAGCTCTCCCTCTCCCTCTGCTACTCCCTCTGCTTATGCTCTCTATCTCTCTCAAATAAATAAATAAAAATCTTTTAAAAAATCATTACTTTGACATTCCAAAATGTTCCTTTGTACCTGTATGCAAACCTGAGGAGAACCGAGAACACTTCACTCTCTTGGTTTGCAGAAGCTACAATCTCCCTGAGTGAAAACAACACTTACTCTACACTCCACAGTTCCTTTAAATACAATTTCTAGCACACAATTGAAAGATATTAAAAGACCTTGACAAAGGAAGGAAAATAAGATGCATAACATAACCAACTGACTAAAAATAGCCAATAGCAGCAAATCCAAACATGGAACAGGTGTTAGACTTCACAGACAACTTTAAAATAACTATTACAAACATGTTAAACTAATTAGAGGGAAAGGTTAAAAGGATGAATAATTTAAACTAATACACAGAGAAATACTATATCATTTTTTATTGCTACATGACAAATCACTCTAAAACCTAGTAGGTTAAAATAACAAGTATTCATTAATTCCCAGGTTTCTGTGTGTGAATTGAGTGATTCTTCTTGTATTCTCAGCTGGGGTCACCCATATGTATGACTGCATCTCTGTCCATGTGACCTTTCTGTTTCAAGGAAGTTAACCTTGGCTTCTCACATGGATAATTAAGTCTAAGAGGGTAAGCCCCAATATGCAGCATTTTCAAACTTCCATTATCATGCTTTCTTAAATCCCATTGACCAAAGCAATATTTGCTTTTTAACTTATATTTTAGTTAGTTAACATACAGTGCAATATTGGTTTCAGGAGTAGAATTTAGTGTTTCATCACTTATATATAATACCCAGTGCTCACCACAAGTGCTCCCTTTAAAGCCCAATGCATTTAGCTCATTACCCCTCACTGCCCACCCCCCCCACTATCACCTCCCCACCAGCAACCCAACTTTGTTCCCTATGATTAAGTGTATTACACTAAGTGAAATATGTCAGTCAGAGAAAGACAAACACTATATGATCCCACTCATATGTGGAATTCAAAAAGAAAACAGAGAACACATGGGAAGGGGGAAGGAAAAAAAGGAGAGAGGGAAAAAACCCAAGAGACTCTTACTAATCGGAAAGGGAAAGGGGAAGGGACAGAGGGAGAGGGAGAGAGAGAATCATCAAGCAGAGGCCTCGCTGAGCAGGGAGCCCCAGGCAGGGCTCAATCTGGCACTCGGAGATCATAACCTGAGTGAAAGGCAGATGCTTAAAGGATGGAGCCATCCAAGCGCCCCCAACATGACTTTTACTAAGGCATCTTTTCAGCTTCCGCTCATATTACAAACTGCTTATTCTCTGCATTTCCCAAGTCTGTTCCCCAGGACCCTGGGATCATGACTCTAGCGGAAGGCGGAGGCTTTAACCCTCTGAGCCACCCAGGTGCCCCATGTTCCCAAATTCTTGGAATAGAATCTTCCTGATATAGTTCATCATTTTGTACCAAGCCACCTGGTAGGTCGCTGGCTTGGGGAGATCCCCACCTCTTATCCCATCACCTGTGTCTGCGGCATGCAGATGGCAGGGGGAGTGGTCTCCTGGTCTGCATATGACTGTCACTTCATATGACTATCACTGCATATGACTGTCAAGGCTCTGAGCAGGGGTGCAAGAACATATATGGATGGTTCATGCTGTGTTCCATGTATTCACATTTCCGTGTATCCTTGCTATAAACTCCTATAGGGAGGAATATGTCTTCGTGAAACACTGAGCCCCTAGCTTAAGGAGAAATAGGCATCAGTGAAACACAGGTCTTCCTGGTGGAATTCTGAGGAAGGTTACCTGTGGCCCCTCTCTCTATCCTCTCATGAGTTCCCACCAATCTATTAGTGAGAGCTTGATGTTCCCAGGGTCCTATTAGACCCAATGCTCCTTTTTATAATAAGTATTTTGCAGGGACACCTGGGTGGCTCCATCCCTTAAGCATTTGCCTTTGGCTCAGGTCATGATCCTGGGGTCCTGGCAAGGAGCTCCTCATCAAGGAACCTGCTTCTCCCTCTCTCCCACTGCTGCTGTCCCCCCACTCCCTGCTTATGCTCGCTCACTCTTGCTCTCTTTCAAGTTAAATAATTAATTAATTAATTTTGAATGGGTAAATAAATAAACATTTTGCAGTGCCCCCTTTCTGTCCCAAAAAAAAATTCATAAATATCGTAACCTATCTACTCATATAATTGCAAGGAAAAAATCAAAATAAGCTCTAACCATAATATAAAGGAGAAAAGAGACTGTTTCATAATAATATGTATTTTGATATGTAAATACATTTAAAGACATAATGAAATATGTCAGACCTTGCACCTATACATAGCATGAGTGCAAGAGCTACAAATGCAGACTCAAATGCATGGGTCCATATGCACAATTCCAGTACTACTCCAAGTGTTTGCTCTCCGTATCCTGACTTTCCAAAACGGAAAACAGCTTGGGTAAAGTTCTAACCAAAACAAAGTATAATCATTCCTTGATTTATGCAGTAGTTTCATTCCAGAAAAATTCGATATACAAAAACAAAGCAAAACAAAACAAAAACTTGCAAAACAGCCTTAGATTGTGGGCTCAGAGAATTATAAATGGGTTTCTCACCTACATAAATGTCTAGCAGGAGATCTGAATTTTGTTTGGGAAATGGGTCAATACTTCATTTCCCAGGTCAGTCACACACATAGCATACCATCTTGCATCCCAGGTCCCCCACCCACTAAATTCCAAAAAGGACTCCATTAATTTTGACTACAAAAAGAAAAAAAAAAAAAACAAAAACAAAAACAAAAATCCACCAGCAATTTTCAAAAATCACCCCTAGAGGGCAGTGTCTTCCCATTGAGAATCTTCCATCTGCCATGACCAGAGAGTCCTTTCTGTCTGGTGGGTCTGTTTGTAAAATAAATGCAGCTGCATCATAAGCTAGAATAACTTACCCCAATGTAATTAAATGTGCTCCAAAGAAAAGATAAAGGGAGAAATGAGATTTTGGGTGGGGTTTTTTTTTCCAAAATTTTTCTTACCTTTATTTTATTTAATATTTTTTGCGGGGGGGGGGGTTATTTATTTGAGAGAGAGACCACATGGGCATATAGGGAAAGGGGCAGAGGGAAATAATCTTCAAGAGGACTCCCTGTTGAGCTCCGAGCTTGACAGGGGCTCATTTCAAGACCCTGAGATCATGACCTGAGCCAAAGCCAAGAGTCGGACACAAGCAACTCAGCCCCCAGGCACCACGCCCCTCCCCTTACTTTTTAAATCAACCTAGTTTTGCCTTTCTGAACGTGGTATATAGAGTCATTCAGTATGTACATCTTTGTATATGGCTTCTTTTGCTTAACATAATGTTTTTGAGATTAACTCACGTCGTGTACATCAGAGTATATTGTTACTGTTGTTTATTGTTTATTATTGTTAGTGTTGTACTGTATAGATATAATTCAATTTATCCAGTCACTTCCTGGACATTTGGGTTGTTTCCAGTTACGGGATATTAGAAATAAAGCTGCTATAGGGGTGCCTGGGTGTCTTAGTTGTTAAGCGTCCGCCTTCAGCTCAGGTCTGATCCCAGAGTCCTGGGATTGAGCCCTGCATTGGGCTCCCTGCTCAGCAGGAAGCCTGCTTTTCCCTCTCCCACTCCCCCTGCTTGTGTTCCCTCTCTCATTATCTCTCTCTGTCAGAAATAAATAAAATCTTTAAAAAAGAGAGAAGAGGGGCGCCTGGGTGGCTCAGTGGGTTAAGCCTCTGCCTTCCGCTCGAGTCATGATCCCAGGGTCCTGGGATCAAGCCCCACATCGGGCTCTCTGCTCAGCAGGGAGCCTGCTTCCCCCTCTCTCTGCCTGCCTCTCTGACTACTTGTGATCTGTGTCTGTCAAATAAATAAAACATTTTTTAAAAATCTTGTTTTGGAAGACTATCTAAGCACATATGGAAATGCTCATGAGACATTGGTAAGTAAAAACAAAACAAAACAAAACAAAGACAAAAAAACCAGGACACCAAAAAGTATGTGCAGTTTTATTCCTTTTTATTTGCAAATCCCATTTTACATATATTTTATTTGTGGGTATTTATGTGTAGTGAAAATACTGATAATGTTTGCTTTCTTATTTGTGCTTCTGTTTCCCAAGTTCTCTCCAATGAACATATATTACTTGTAAATTTTTAAAAACACAAGTTAAGGGTGAATCTGGAAGATAAAATCAAGTGCCAGAGGGCCAGTGTGGAGTCCCAGCAACACCATTTACGGGGTGTATGACCTGGACAACACTTCACTAAAAGCTTCAGCTGCCTTCCAGAAAAGGAGGGGATAATAGTACCATGACTATGATAATTAAATGAGATGAGGTGTGTAAAGCCCTGGGTCCTTACTAATAATGACCCAGTGATAGTATTGTTATCACTAGCTCAGCCATTCGATGACTCCCTGGGGAATGTTTGTGCTCTGACCAGGGGTGCTGAATGCCAATACACAGCACAAATCCTTTCTGTAGCACCGTCCACCCCCCTGGCTCACCTTGCATATCTCCAGGGCCAAGGAGCGCTCTTGCTCCCAAACCTTCCCCTTCACAATGGCCTGTCCTACCCCTGTGTGGCTACTGTTTATCTGGGAAGAAACCTTGACCTGAAGTTCAAAGATTTAAGTCCACATCCCAGCTCTGCGCCTCAGGAGCTGTGTGGCTTTAGACAAGTCACTCCCCGTCTCTGAGCTTGGGAGCTTCATCTGTGAAGTATCTTGAAGAACCTTCCACCCTAGAATTGCCTCATCTCCTTGGCCTGTTAGGTGAGTCCGTATGACCTAGGCGGTGGGGTGTAGGTTTAGACGATGGTCTGTTAGGGTGCTGGGTGGGAAACTGTCCTGCACGTGTGAGGTGTGAGCTTCCAAAAAAAAACTATCTAGACTGTTGGGTCTCAGTTCAGTCCCTAGAAGGGTGATGGCTGCCTTCAACATGATGCTCTGAGAGAAACACAGCATTGCTTCTGGAATATTGCTGCCAAAAATGCAAAAACTGAATTCAGTCATGAGGACACATCAGACAAACTCAAACTGAGGGACGTTCCACAAAATAACTGGCCTGACCTCCTCCAAGACATCAGTGTCACGAAACACTGAAGAACGGCTCCAGGTTAAAGGAGGTCAAAGAAATTGACAGCTGCTTGCACTATGTGATCCAGAGGTTTTGTTGGGCTATACAGGACTTTTTTGGAAAAGCTGGTAAAAGCTGAACAAGATCTGAAGATTAGACCATAGAATTTTGTCAATGTGAATGTCCCGAGTTTTGTCATTGTACTGCGGTTATATTTAAAAAATGCCTTTGTTTTTAGGAAAAACCACTGAAGTATTTAGGCCTAAAGAAGCTCATGTCTGACATACAGATAAATACACACACATATATTTATATTTTTTACATACACGTATAGAGAGAGAGAAGAAATGATAAGGTAAAAGTGATAAAATGTTAATTTTGGGAAAACTGGGTGAAGGATCTATGGGAATTCCTCGCATTGTTCTTGCAGATTTTCTGAAGTCTGAAATGTGTGGAGAAGAAGGCCAGCGGCGTGCCTCTGGCTCTGGAGAAGAGACAGTTTTACGGAGCCCTGACAGAGTACGGGAGAATCTCATCTGACCCCACAGCCACCCCATTCAAAGCTAGGACTCCCGTTTTGCCGGGGAGGATTCTGACATCAGATGCAGGAAGGGACTTGCCCTGCGCTCAAGGCCTGGACGTGGCAGAGCTGGCGTATGAACTTGAATCTGACTCCTCACACCTCAAACTCATCACCATCTTCACTGCAACAAGGTCACAGACTCCCTGCACCATGTCTGAGACTGAGCAAAGAAAACATAGCTTCTCCACTCTTTGTAGAATAACACAGAGGGGAGGGGTCAGAGGGCAGAACTAAACTTAGTTCACCCCAGGATAAAACTTGGTCTGATTCAACAACTTATATATTCTCTTGAGGTTTCTTGACTTCGGAGAGACTCGGTCTCTTTGGTATAATTGCTCAGGCTTCCTGATTCTTCCTTTCCTCCCCTGCTTCTTCCAAGTAGGACAACTGTGCTGGGGATGAGGAGTTTCAGTGACCGGCATCTGCTGGAATCTGGATGTTGCTGAAAACATCCACTGGCTTTCCAGTGGCAACTGGTTGCTGGTGAACTGTGCTCAGGCCCCCTGCCGACTCATCAAGACCTACTGGTGATACTGGCTCAGGCCACCTCACATTGGCTTGCTGTAGTTCTGTGGCCAGCTCTGGGGTTTTTATCTGGTTCTCCTTCTAGGCTCCCAACACAAAGCCCACTCCACCCCACAACACTGGGTCCTAAAACAGGCCCAGAGGCCATCGGTTCAATGTCTAGGTCATCCAGAAACTGAGGGAGATACAAGGCTGATACTCAGGAAGCATGCTTCGTTATTAAAATAATTCAGTACTTTCCCCCTGGTTGGTAAAAAGCGGTTGCCCAAGATCCTTCCATATCCCCTCCCTGCTCCTGCAGTCCAGCTGCCTCTGGCACCTTCCCCGGTCCCTTTCATACCAGCAACTAAAGGGTTAACACAGCAGCTGGCCTCCAAGACTCAGCTCTAGGCCTGAGACTCAGCTCTCCTGATGGTATTTTGAATAGCACCACTCTTCTTAGCCAGACCAAGCAGGGGCCTTTCTCCTACTCCAAGACTACCCTGAACTCCTCTGAAAAGTCTCAAAGGACAGTGGGTGACAGCCCTTCTGTCCTTGGCCTTCCCTTCACCTTATTGAACATGCCCTTTCTGGGCTCCACCCCAGGAAAAGGTGGGTCAATGGGAGGTCTTCCCCAGCTCCCTTCCCCCACCCCCAGGTCCTGTCTACTATCCAGGCAAATACATTCTTCCCAGCCTCCCTGACACCGGAAGCTGCCGGCCCATAGCCATGTGACACAGCTCTAGCCCCTGAGAAGGAGGCAGAAGTCTGCTGCGGATAGTTCCAGGGACAGCGTTTGCTTTCCTGGTAAAAGTGAGAAACTTGCTCAGTTCAACCCTCCCCCTGCTTCCTGCTTTAAACAATGACGTGGCGCTGAAGTTTTGGAGGCCATAGGGGACCCAACAGGATGCTCGCCCGATGTGGTTTCTGCCTAACTCCAGATAAAGCCCCTGCAAGTTGAGATACCTATTTTTCAGCCAGATGTCTTCCTGATGCAGGGTAACTGGCATGTGACTCTGTCAGCCTACCTCCTAGACTGCTCCCGTTTTCTCCCGGCCTTCCGGCCTTCCCGTGTCCACGGTTCCCTGGGTCTGGCTGAGGCCTGCTTCTCCCCTCTCTGCTTACCCTGCATAAGTGAAAACTGTTGTCCTAAAAGCCTGTGGTCTTTTCCACCTGGCCAGGCCCTTGCAATACCAAAATAGGAGATAAAGGAACCTAGAGAAATCCTTTCGTTCTTGAGGGCCTGCCTTTTAAAATGCCAAAGGATATTAACTCTACCATTATTCATTCTTTCTGGAATTAACTCATTATTATTACTAGCTCACATTGTTACTATTAACTCTAACCTCCTTTTGGCATTCCTTCTATAAGGTCCAATTCTCCTGGTATTATCATTTATCCCCACTGTACGGATGACAAGACTCAGGATGCTTGTGGAGATTGGGTAATTTTTCCAGAGTTGAAGAGAGCAGAAGGGATCTTATAGGCAGACGTGAAACCATTTACCGAGGTCATTAATACCCACCGGCCCCGGGCGCCTCGCCACCCTTCACCAACCAACCCTCCATCCCGGCCATACCAGGACCTCGTGCACCCCCGTACCCCCAGCACGGGGTGGCCTGGTGGTGAGCAAGCAGCAAAGGAGACAGCCAGCAGCAGGTGTTTATTGGAGAGCAAGGCTGCCAGCCCCAGAACCAGCTCCACATATTAAGGCTTAAAGGCCAGAGGCCTGAATCCATAGGGGAGGCAGCACAGGGAGGCATCTGGGCACATGTGCATGTAGGTTTCTTGCCTTGTACAGTAAGTCCGGCAGGCCCCCTGGCCCTTCCAGCACCGCTTAAATTCACTTCTCCCTAGGCAGAGGAAGACCACAGGTCACAGGGCAGTCCAGGCATTGCAGGTTAGACTGCTGTGCACAGCATTGACCATACATCAGGGGTTAAGCCACAGGTCACAGATAAAACCCCTGACCACAAGCTAAAGCACGGGACCCACATTAGATCACAAGTCTGGTCTTTTGTTAGCTCTCCGGTCATTGTGTTGGGTGACTGATTACACAACAGCCCACAGGTCATAACTTAGGCCACAGGACACAAACTTTGACCACAGGTCAAGGGGTTAGATTAGATGGAACAGATTAGACTCCTAGTCACAGGTGAGACAACTAGTTACAAATGAGCCCTCAGATTTCAGTCCAGGTTAGCCCATAGGTCACAAGTTAGACCACTAGTTATAAGTTAAAAACTGATTTCCTTTTTTTTTTTTTTTTTACTTAGAGAGCAAGTGAGGGGAGGGGCAGAGGGAGATGGAGAGAGACTCTCAAGCAGACTCTGCATTGAGTTTGCAGCCTGACATGGGGCTCGACCTCACACACCCACCCCCTGCTCAGGTACACTCTAAGCACTTTTCATCACAACACTATGCAATTACAGTTGGTCTTATTATGATCTCTGTAATACAAGGTAAGGAAACTGAGGCACAGGAAAGTTAACAAACTTGTCCAATATTACAGAGACATGAGGAGCAGAACCACGATTCAAACCCAGATAATCAGGCTCTAAAGTCCACACTCCTAATCATGACATAAACTCCCTCACACACATAGGGACCTGTTAAATATTAGTGGAGGAATTTCTAGCCACTGGCCATGGAAAAGGTAAAGTTTGGGAGGAACAGGTCCTCCTGTACCCCCTCTAAGGGTCTTTGGTCACAGCCTGAGGCATCGCCTTTGTTTATTCATTCAACAAACCAGGGACATTGGGAATACCACAATGAACAAGATGGGCCAAGGTCCATGCCCTCAAGGAGCTTCTAGAAGGAAAGGCAATTAATACCCTAGCGAATGAATACAATCACTAGAACTGTGGAAAGCATCCTGAAGGAAACCATCAGGATGTGGTGATGACCAGTTAGGACAGGTGTGCAAATGTGAGGAGAGAGGCAGGCTCAGGCAGACCTTTCTGTCCAGCAGTATTTCTAGGCATGTGACCCAGGTGGGCAGAGAGCAGCTCTGAAGAACTGGGCTGAGCAGGAGCTGGAGGGGAAAGGCTTCCCTCTCTCTTCCTCGATTAAAAGAGATCCCATGGCGGCACCTGGGGAGCTCAGTCAGTTGGGCGTCTGACTCTTGATTTTAGCTCCGGTCATGATCCCTGCATTGGGCTTTGGACTCAGTGGGGAGTCCACTTGGGGTTCTCTCTCTGCCTCTCTCTCTCTACCTTTCCCCACCATGTTATCTCTCTCTCTCTCTCTCTCTTTCTCTCTCAAATAAATAATTTCTTACAGAGAGAAAGAGAGAGAGAGAGAGAGATCCCACAGAACCCTCCCAATGGACCAACCCATGGGTGTTATTCTGCCCCATTGTCCAGCCATCCTTCCATTCTGCCAAGGTAGAGAATCTTAGAATGAGATGGACCTGGCCTCAAAATCTCTACAAGGTAGAGGATCCACCCTCTGAAGAACCTAACCACTACAGTATAGCGGTTAGCGGACGGCGTGAATCCAGCTCAGATCCAAATCCCAGCTCTGCCAGTTCCCCACTGAGTGACCTTGGCCTCAGATCCCTCCTCTGTGGAACTTCCCCCCTTTCAGGGGCAGCTCTATGGACTTTCATCATTCTAGCACAGTGCCTGGCCCATTGTAAACACCCCACACATGGCAAGCGAGATTATCAGAATGACAGTGTAGAGGGCGGAGCAACTGCAGCCCATTCGCCATCAAGCCTCTCCTTGCTAGGTCAGGACAGGAAGCGAGTTAGCCAGCATTTCCCAGCCAGTCAGTGGGGGGGTTCCAGAACCCAAGACTCTGACTCCCAGGTGAGGGCAGTTCCTATAACTACCCTTAACACATCATCACATTTCGACCTTCTGATGACCCGGAGACCCAGAGTTGCTATTTTCTCCTACATGATCTGTATCTCCTGCCCTGCTCATCTCTTTGACTTCGTCTTCTCTCCCGGTGTACTCCCACTCCAGCCATATGGGTCTCCTCAAGGCTCCTCAGGCACATCAGGCACCCTCCTGCCTCCTGGTGCCTGAGAAGATCTTAATATTCTCACCGCAGTCAAATCTCTGCTCAAAAATGACCTTACAGGGCGCCTGGGTGGCTCAGTGAGTTAAGCCGCTGCCTTCAGCTCAGGTCATAATCTCAGGGTCCTGGGATCGAGCCCCGAATCGGGCTCTCTGCTCGGCAGGGAGCCTGCTTCCTCCCCTTTCTCTCTGCCTGCCTCTCTGCCTACTTGTGATTTCTGTCTGTCAGGTAAATAAATAAAATCTTTAAAAAAAAAAAAATACCATTACAGGGGCACCTGGATAGCTCAGTGGATTAAGCCACTGCCTTCAGCTCAGGTCATGATCTCAGAATCCTGGAATCAAGCCCCGCATCGGGCTCTCTGCTTGTCGGGGATCCTGCTTTCCCCTCTCTCTCTGTCTGACTCTCTGCCTACCTGTGATCTCTCTCTCTGTCGAACAAATAAGTAAAATCTTTCAAAAAAATAATAAAATAAAAATACCATTACAGGGGCGCCTGGGTGGCTCAGTGGGTTAAAGCCTCTCCTTTGGCTCCAGTCATGATCCCAGGGGCCTGGAATCAAGCCCCACATCAGACTCTCTGCTCAGCGGGGAGCCTGCTTCCTCCTCTCTCTCTGTCTGCCTACTTGTGATCTCTATCTGACAAATAAATAAAACCTTTTAAAAATAAATAAATAAATAATACCATTACATTATTCTCTACATTTGCATTTTAAAAAGACTCACCTTGTTCTTTATATTAATCTCTCTACATTCATGTAAATTTCAAGTTGCTCAGAATAAAAAATACACAGGGCCTCCCTTGACCATCCCCATTGGCTCTCCCATCCATACCTCCCCCCACCCCAAGCACACACCACACTGACCCCTGGCTCTGCTTCTATTCTGAACACTTACCACCACCTGATATATCATGTGTTTATTTGGTTCTTTTCTGTCTAAAATACCAGCACCATGAAAGCAAAGACCTTGTTTTCTTTCCCTGACAGATCCCAAACAGCTGTCATGGTGTCAACCCAAAGTAAATATTCTTCAAAAAATATTTGTTGCGTGAACCCCACTTTAAGGATTAAGAAACTGAGGTGCAGACTGATTTAGGAAGTTGCCCTAAGGGGCCCAGCAGGTAAGAGGTGGGACCAGAACACAAACACTGGTCTAGGCCTCCTCTATCCCCCAGAACCTTGGAGGCTATTACACAC
Source organism: Mustela nigripes (assembly GCF_022355385.1). Taxonomy (NCBI): domain Eukaryota; kingdom Metazoa; phylum Chordata; class Mammalia; order Carnivora; family Mustelidae; genus Mustela; species Mustela nigripes. Next base: position 114,154,974 of record NC_081563.1, read on the forward strand.
ACACACACACACACACACACACACACACACACACACTTACCTGGAGGCAGATGACTCAGGGCCAGGAGAGCCACAATGAGCAGCAGCAGCTGTGTCATGACCACAGAGAACACCAGAGGAACCAGGCATACTGAGCACTGCTGCCTGCGGCCCAGCCTTTATCAGGCTGGAGTGTGGGCCACCGGAGGCCTGAGTGGGAGGCTGAGGCTCTGTGAGCCCAAGGATGTAGCTGGATCTCAGCCAGCTCTGCGGCAAACTGCTCAGCCACATGGTGAATGAGCGGCCAAGCGGCCGAGCTGGAACTAGAAGCTAAGTTGCCCGATAAGACACCAGTCACAGTCCATCTTGGAGGAAAGGGATGCTCAGAAGGCCAAACCACAGAAGGAGGCCAGACGTGAGGGGGTACAGTGTCTGCCCCGAGCCCTGCGGGGGCTGAGCTAATCTACAGGCCTGCTCTGGGAGTTGCTCTGAGCTGGACACCTGGATCCCCTCAGCCATGACAATGAACCCCACGCACAGGTACAGCCTGGTCTGCAAGGGCCCACATACAAGCCCGCCCCAGTCCTTCGAGACCTCAAAGGAAGCACCCTGCTCAAAGAGCCTGGATCCTGGTCCCTCAGATGGCCAGAATCACCAGTTCCCTACAGCCAACTGCCCTACTCTATCACAATGTGTCTCTCCTCCTCCAAGTGCCTAAGAAGAATTATTTTTAAAGCCATGGGTGGTGATGGAAAGGGACAGTCGGCTGAGAGGCAGAATCCTGAACGGCCAGCCCAGATAAGCTTCAGTGTAATCATCCTTCTAGTGTTGTGCAGGAATTAAATGAGGTAATAATCGAGGCAAAGTGCTCAAATCATACCAGTCACAGCCCAAATGTCCAGTTAATATTCATCAGGGAGGGGACAGGCTTTCTTCCAGGCACAGGACCGCCTCTTGCATAAAGAGTGCTTAACCTAGAACTTGGTGAATGAACGAATGGAATGCCAAAATCAGATATCTAGAAGTCTTCAGTGCAGACTTCCTAGGCTCCCTCCTCCCCTGAAGCCACCTCCCCAGATTAATTCTCCATCCAGAGCTGAGTTTCTCAAAGTGGGGTCCATGAACTCTGCAAGATCACTGGGTATTTGTTTAATAAGCAGATTCCTGAATATGCAATTGTTTAATATGCAGATTCCCCCCAGAACGGGCTGAATCCGCCTCTCCTGAAGGGTGAGACCTCAGAATCAACATTCAACAAGCTCCCCAGGTAGATTCTGCGAGGGGTAAAGTTGGCGCGCCCCGTCGCTGGCGTGGATACAGAGGGGGTCCACACCCAGGAATTTAGAAATCCCTTCTTTCCTCTCTCTCGCCCCCCAGCCCGACCCTGCCACCACCACCCCAGGAGAAAGCTTTGCAGCAGTGGGTCAACTGAGCTCTGCGTAAAGTCGAGAAGTCGTTGGGCGGCGGAGGCCTCGGGGCGGGGACCCCAGGGCTGCCCTGACGGGGCGGGGCTGGACGGGGCGGGGTCGCGGCTCCTCCTCCGGCCCCGGCGGCTGGGCGGGACCGGCCCGAGGGGCTGCGCGCCGAGGCGGTGGTGCAGCCGGCAGCACCCGGCAGCTGCGGCAGCCGGGGACCCTGGACCCCTCCCCACGCGAGGTAAAGGCCCGCGCAGCCCGCCGCCAACTTAGTCAAGTTGGAGCGGAGTTCGCCAGGCGTCTGACTGGGGGGCGGTGGGCGGGGGCAGGCTCTGCGGCGCAGTCAGGGGCGAGGGAGGCCTCGAACCCACGTCCCGGGGTAAGGGTCCTCCGGCCTGGGGCCTGGTGGGTTGGAGAGCCTCGGACAAGGAGCCCTCCCGGGATCAGGGGACTCACACCCAGGACCCGGAGCAGGGGAAGCTCGGACTCAGACTCCAGGAATGGCACATGCGCCCCTGGGCCCTGTAGGGTCCCTTCCCCGCCTCTCTCCAGGACCCTGTCCTATCACCGAAACTGGGTCCCCGCAGCCTCGAAACCCCCACCCCCCAACAGCCGCTGGAGGCCGTCGCGCCAGCCTCTCCTGAATTTTTCACGTAGGGGGCGGGCCGAACACGCCGTTCCCATGGCACCAGGGCGCTCGGGTTACAGCCGAGGGAACCCCCAGACTCCCCTCGCCCTTCGCCCTTCGGAATACCAACCCACTCCATCCTGCCTCTTCCTCAGCTCAGCCCTCAGGAGATGGGGCAGCGGAAGGGAACCCCCCAGGGGCCCTCAACCCTCCAACCCCGATCTGAACCTTGGAGAAGAGAACTGTGGGGAAGGGGAGGACCGGGCAATTAAAGCGACTTTCGGAACGTAGGTCCCATGTTCCAAATGAGAGGGGCATGTCTGTGTACACAGGTGTGTGCGTGCTTGTGTGGGCATGCCACCTCGCTGCTGCCCCTCTGTCTGTCTCCGTCTGTGTGTCCTGGGGCTTGGGGTCATCCTCAAGGCGTAGGAAGTGACCTGTGGGTGTGCAAGCGTGTGCTCGTAGCTTGCACACTCACATGTCCCAGCCTGACCCAGGTTTACTCTGGCCCCAAAGCCAGGAAGCCCCCACCCCAAGGAGCTGAGGCTCCTCCTCCTGTCATTTGAACAAGAGAAGGTTTGGAGGAAGTCCTCTTTGGGAGCTCATCTGGATCCTGCAGTGCCTGGTTCACTACCATTCTTGCTTCTTGCTTACAGAAGGAAGGAAGGAAGGAACAAAGCCCCTCCCACCCAAGGATGACACTAAACACCCAGCAAGACACAAAGACCCCCCTGCGTCGGCGAGCCAGCACGCCACTGACCCTGTCCCCCCGGGGCCACCAGCCTGGCCTCCTGTGTGCAGAACCTTCCACAAAATCCCAGCATCCCCGGCTGGGCCAGTCAGCCTCCCTCAATCCTCCCACCCGACAACCTTCGCCTGCCCCCAATGGTTGGTCCTCTGAATCCAGTGACTCCGAAGGCTCCTGGGAGGCCCTCTACCGCGTGGTACTGCTTGGAGACCCTGGTGTAGGGAAGACCAGCCTGGCCAGCCTCTTTGCCGGGAAGCAAGAGCGGGACCTCCATGAACAGCTGGGAGGTAGGGACCCTGTGGGCCGGGTTGGGATGTGGCCAAAGGAGTGAAAGGCCTGTCGTCAGGGGCACAGGGCTGCCGAGAAGAGTTGTGCAACTCACGCACAGCTCAACTTGAAAGGGCATCATTCACATAGACTATGAAGTGAATGGTCCCTACACACACCCCCACAAGACAGTGCAGTGCACAGTCCGCACAATGGTCCATAGGAGGGAAATGCCTTGAATAGTCAGAAGGTTGCCCATTTCTCATGGATGAGGTATATGATTAATTTCCATGTCATAAGGGAAGCAATTCTGAGTTCCATGAATCTCAGATGGAAAGAAATGGCAGGCTTGCACCCCACTCGGAAACTCCCAGCCCTAACTTCCACTGACTCGCAGATCTTCCTAGCCCCACAGACAACCATCCAAGGCTACCACAACCTACAGCAAAACTAAGATCCTGCCCCAAATGAAGACTCCCCAGGTTCCCTTATTCCCAAGAGATGCAGTGAGCAGAGAGGGTCAGGGACCCCAGGATGACGGGAGACAGAGACAGGACAGAAGAAATGAAAAAGGGTTCCTACAGGACCGGCTGAGAGGACACAGGCTGAGAGCAGAGGGAGGTTGGTTAAAGGCAAAAAGAAAGTGGGGACACTCTGGCCAGGCCCCTTCTCTAGCCTTGACCCCTCTGAGTGTGAGAGCCTAGATGAGAGGTGTACATATTTACTTGTAGGTGTGACAAATGGGGAGACTGAGGCCCGAAGAGGGTAATGTGACCTGCCCAAAGCATACACTAAGTTAGGGACAGAGAGAGACTGGGAGAATTCCCAGCCCAGCTTTAACCCCACCATCCCATGCTCATCAATCAACCAAACTGGCAAAAGCTTTCTCAGCCCCTACTACACGCCAGATATGATGCTGGGAGCTGGGGAAACATGGGCTCCTCGTGGAGCTTCTTGACCTATCAGGAGAGACAAGTGTGGAGCAATCAAGTGTGGAGCACAAGTGGGGCGGCGGGGGGGGGGGGCACTGTAACCAGAAAGCGAACTAGAGGGGCCACACCTTCCCCACGCCTGCCCCTCCTCCCTGAGATCTGGCTCTTTCCTCGATTGCAGAAGATGTGTACGAGAGGACCCTCACGGTGGATGGAGAGGATACCACACTCGTGGTCATGGACACCTGGGAGGCTGAGAAACGGGTAAGCAGGACTTGGGGGGAGGGATGCTGAGCTTGGTACTAGACTCCTGTCCCCTCCTAGGACACGAAACAGCAGGAACAGGGCGAGGCCATCCTCAGCAGCCCCCAAAACCCACAGCTTCCAAGCGGCCTTTGCAGCAAAGGCAGAAGAACCTCATGACCCCAAGTCCTTTTCTCACTCCACTGATCCCCTCTGCAGCCATTCCAGGAGGTGCAAACACCTCCACCTCATCTTCAGCACCCTCATCCCACTGCCCCCCTACACGCACAGTGCAGAGGAACACTGCGTTTAGCACCAAAGTGCCTGAAGGTAACCCCCCACACCTTTCTCTTCCTTACCAGTCGTGTGACTTTGTGCAACTGACTCATCACCCTGTTTTCCCACCTGATAAATGGGTTAATCATTCCTGCCTTCCTTACCAGCTGTTTTTTTTTTTAAAGTTCTTAACCAATTTCACAGCGGTGACCACAGTTTGGAGCATGCAGCAATGCTGAACATAGGTGAAGAAATGTAAATTATGATCATTCTTATTCCTCATAACTTGGTAGCTAGTAAGGAAGGAAACCAAAGGATGTCCTCCCCTACCGGGTTCCAGAGTAGGAAGAAAACAACAGGCAGGGAGGGATATGCCCCTTGTTACTCTTTTCTTACCTTGTTTGAGTTTTCCTTTGTCTTGCTATGCAGATAATACATGCTCATTGTAGAACTTTGAAGAAATACAACCAAGCAGAGAGAAAGATATAAAAATCACCTGGGAGCCTATCTCCATAAAGGGTAGGCCCCGCCCCTAACATGCTGGGAGGCCACGCCTATAGGGTGGGGCTTAGGAGGGCACTGTTCTGTGATTGACAAGAATGGCTGAGAGCTCCAGTGATAGGCGAGAAGGATAGGAAAGATGCTAAGAGTCTGATTCCTTTCCACGAGGATAAAAGGACACCCAGCTCCAAATGAGCATGATAACGATGATGATGGTCCTCCTAGCAGCCGGTGACATTTATGGAGTACCCTTCAAGTGTCAGCCCCTGTGCTAAGCGCTGGATATATGTATTAAGACGTTCAGTCAAAACAAATACAATAGGTGAGTATTCTGATCCCCTCCTGCTGACAAGGAAATCAAAGCTCAGAGAGCAAGTGAGATTCGAACCCAGATCTATATGCCCCCGATCCTGTACTCTTATGCACCAGGACTGTCCCTTTCCATCCCCTCTGGGTACATCACCTTCTGAGCCTTCAGCTAGGGTTTTAGTCCTTCACTCATTCATTCACCAAGAAACACTGGCTGAGTATGAATCATGGGCCAGGACACTGAAGACCCAGCAGTGAGTAGGACAGACATGTCGCTTGGCCTCATGGAGGTCACAGGCTGGTGAGGAGTGAGGGGGTCACTTTTTGAATGCAGTTGAAAATACAGTGGGCAGAGTCCAGTGAATTAAGGAAAGTCATCAGCCTGGGAGTACGATTTGGGAGACCAGGGAGGAAGAGTACTGGAACTGGAATTCTGTGCCCAGCTGGCTTTATGGACTTGAGAATGTTTTCTCTTCTCCTTTGGCCCTTGGACTTCCTACAAGCAAAATGGGGAAACTGAACCAATTTCCCTGACTGGTGATGGTGGAGGTAATTTCCGTAGAGGGTCCGTGCAGTAGCGGTGCCACCAGAATAAGCATCCATCCTTTCGATAGATGGGCCCCTTTGGTCAGAGAGGCAGGATCTTGAGGTGCCTGGTGACTCAGTCGTTAAGCGTCTGCCTTCGGCTCAGATCATGATCCCAGGGTCCTGGGATCAAGCCCCACATCGGGCTCCCTGCTCAGTGGGAAGCCTGATTCTCCCTCTCCCACTCCCCCTGCTTATGTTCCCTCTCTCGCTCTCTCTCTCTGTCAAATAAATAAATAAAATCTTAAAAAAAGAGAGAGAGAGAGAGAGAGTCAGGATCTGCAGTAGTGCCCTAGCTGGCCTGACCATCAGGGTCACCTGGAGAATATAAAAAAATCAAATATCTGGGGCACCTGGGTGACTCAGTCAGTTAAGCGCCAGACTCTTGATTTTGGCTCAGGTCACGATCTCATGGGATGTGAGATGGAGCCCCATAGGGCTTCAGGCTCAGCGGGGAGTCTGCTTGAGATTCTTTCTCTCCCTCTCCCTGTGCTCCTCCTCCCCCCAACTCACATGCTCTCTCACTTTCTCTCTCAAATAAATAAATAAATAACCTTTTTTAAAAATTAAATTCTCAGGTCTCACCCCCAGACCTAATGAATAAGAACCTACAAAAATGGGGTCCTGTAACCTATATTTCTAATCACACACCCCCCCCCCCGAGTTCTACCCACAGATCCATGTTCCAATGGGCTTCTGTGATCCTAACTCATAGCAAATCCTTCATAAACATCTGTGCAATGAATCAATGAATGCTTAAGCCACACACTTTCTTTCTACAGATAGGGAAACTGTACAGATAGGGAAACCCTACAGATAGGGAAAAAGACCCAGAGGGAGGAAGGAACCTGTAAGATAGTAAGATAAGAACTCACATCTTACTCACCTAGTAAGATAAAGAACTCAACATCCATCTGACTCAGCCCATGGTTATTTGGCCTGGGGAAGGGTCAGCCAGGCTGTGGAGAACTTAATCTCTTTGACAGTGTGTTGACCATTGATCTGATGCTTTCCTACTCAATCATCTTACTGGGTTATCAGAAAATTCTTCTGGCTTCTTGCCCCCTCAAAAACAGTGCCTCTGCCACACTCAGTATTTCCTACCCCTGGTCTACTGTCCTCTCCTGTTCATTCCCTCAAACCCTACTCCCCAGGTCCGCTCTTATGCCCTCCCCACACTGTACCAGGTTGATTTCTTCTGATCTCCTCCCCTCATCCCCCATGGCTCCTCCAGCCACGTGCTCCTGCCTCTTAATGCTACTTATCACAGGGCATCAAAATTCTTGACTTCGAGGGCCTCCCTTCCAGCCCATGAGCTTTTGGAAGATAGGAACGGTGTCTTACTAAACACTTGTAAAGTTGTCACCCAGCTGGTCCGGTCTCAGCATGTTGTCCCTGACAAAAGACTGCCACCCAAAACAGCATATCAAAATTGCTCCAGTTCTCCCCTTCCTTGTCAAAGAACTTGCAAGGACTCTGCTTCTTAAATACTCCACCTTGGGGCACCTGGGTGGCTCAGTCATTAAGTGCCTGCCTTTGGCTCAGGTCATGATCCCAGCGTCCTGGGATTGAGTCCCTGCTCATTGGGAAACCTGCTTCTCTGTCTTCCCCTCCCCCTGCTTATGTTCCTGCTTTCGCTGCCTCTCTCTGTGTCAAATAAATAAATAAAATCTTAACAGAAAAAAAAAAAAAAAATACCCGCCTCTCCCACCCCTTCCCTTACATTCCACAGTTGCTCCTCCACTTCTCTCTTCAACACTGGCCTGGAAAATGCCTCCCCTTGAAATCAGCCTCCCTTCTCACTTCTCCCCCTTCCTTTTGCCTCTCTTTTTAAAAGATTTTGTTTGGGTGAGGCTCTGTGGCTTAGTTGGTTAAAGCGCCTGTGTAGTAAAAGATTTTGTTTGGTTATTTATGTGTTTATTCATTTAGAGACGTAGTTAGTGGGGGAGGGGCAAAGGGAAAGGGAGGAAGAATCTCAAGCAGACTCCGCATTGAGCATGAAGCCTAATGTGTGCCTTGATCCCATAACCCCGAGACCATGACCTGAGCCAAAATCAAGAGTCAGATGCTTAACCCACCGAGCCACCCAGGCACCCCCACTTTGTCTCTTAATTGGACTGCAGAAGGCCACAAGAACTGTCTAGCAAAGCTGAACCCTTCTCAGAAACCAGACAGAAGAGCTGAACCCTCCTTAGCGGGAAGGGGAAACCAAGAAATCTTTTGACTCCAGTGCCCGGCCTCCAGAAGCAATCAATGAATGAGAAAATGTAGTGAGGTATTATTAGCCCAGCTTTCCATACAGAGAAACCAAGGCTCAGAGAGGACTAGTGGTTTACCCAAGGTGACACAGAATAATGGCAGAATTTGTTCCCCACCTGTCCAGAGTAAAACCTCAGCCCCAGCGCCCCCATCAGACCATTCCAGCCCCACCTTTCTCAGCCAGGGCCCTCTGGCTGAGAGGTAGGTACCCTTGGAGAATGGGCCTGGGGTCGCTCTGTTGCAGGATGAAAGCTGGAGCCAGGATTCGTGCCTGGAGGTGGGCAGCGCCTATGTCATTGTGTACTCCATCGCGGACAGAGGCAGCTTCGAGAGTGCCTCTGAGCTCCGCATTCAGCTGCGGCGCACACATCAAGCAGACCACGTGCCTATCATCCTGGTGGGCAACAAGGCTGACCTGGCACGCTGCCGGGAAGTCTCCGTGGAAGGTGAGCCCTCCACTCCACCCTCCTTCCCCAGCTTCCTCTCAATCTGCTGTCACTGCTCCTCCTCCTGTGCCCTCCATCTCAGGGATTGTCACCCCACCCTCGCCCCCATCACGCATCTACATGCCTAAGCCTGAAAGCTAGGAACTATTCTTGCTTCCTCTCCCACTCCCCCAAACCAGCCTCCAAATCCTGTCAGGTCCACCGCCCTTAACCCCTCGTTCCCTTCCCCCTGTGCTCACAATCTCTGCCCCATCCTGGCATCTCCACCTTAGCCTGGGTCAGCCCCTGTACTTCTCTCTCCCCGTTCAATCCTTTCTCCTTACCAGCTGTCAAGAGTTTTCTAAAACCATATCTGACATTGTCACTCCTTTGCTTTAGTCACTAATTTGCTTAAAAATTCCCCTATGGGGGGAAAAAAATCCCCCTATGGTTCTCCCATGCCCTTAGTCAGAGATACTATCCACCAGGCATGAGAGGCCCGGTGCCTATAAGCTCTCCAAAGGCTTACATCTGGGTTCTGAAACAATTATTAGCTCCAAAACACCATGAGAAAGTTGCAAATTAAAATTTCACAAAACTTTAATCATCTACAATATACAATATTGTGGCAGCTGACAACTACTAACCAAAACGTTTAGTTACAGATAATTTGTACTCAAAGTGGGGTAGGGAATATTTCAATATGTTTCATAATATCGTATGGGACCCCAGAAAGATCTCAAAATGGCCCTTCTTGCGGGGCAAAATCTAAAAATGAAGGAAACTGAGAGCCAGAGCGTATAAGCCAGTTCCACGGGGTCACCAGCATCTAAGGACTAGAACCCAGGCCCCTGTCTCCCTGCCTAATGGCTTTCTGAAGATGGAAGACCATATGCTTTGCGAGCAGACAGCCCCATACTCCCCAGCATAATCCCCAGGAGATTTTGTAAAACTCTGGTTCACCGACCTCATCCCAAACCTACCGAATCAGATCTTGCCGATGGGTTCAGGAATCTGCATTTTAACAAGCTCCCCCAGATAACCCTGATGCACAACTCAGACCCCTTACCTGGCCTTCAAGCCCCTTCCCAGCCTGTCTTCCCAGCCTCATTCTGCTCCCAGTATCAGTCACTAGCCTGTGAACTAACTCCTCAGAGCCAGGTCTCATTTACCTCCGACTCCCCTAGTACCCAGCACAAGGTAGGACCAAAAGAAAAAGCGCTTAGCTTGAGACTAAACACAACTCTTCCTACCTTTATGTCCCCCTCTACCTGGCCCGCCTGACCCCGCCCCTCAGAGGGCCGCGCCTGCGCAGTGGTGTTCGACTGCAAATTCATCGAGACATCGGCCACGCTGCAGCACAACGTGGCCGAGCTCTTCGAGGGCGTGGTGCGCCAATTGCGCTTGCGCCGCCGGGACAGCGCGGCCCCCGAGACATCAGCCCCCAGAAGGCGGGCGAGCCTGGGCCAGCGGGCTCGTCGCTTCCTGGCCCGCCTGACGGCCCGCAGCGCCAGCCGTCGGGCACTCAAGGCCCGCTCCAAGTCTTGCCACAACCTGGCGGTGCTCTGAAGCCGCGTGCCCCTCGCCCCCAGGGCTAGCGGAACACTGGGCCGAAATCTGAGCTCCACCGATGCCATCGAGAGGCCACGACGTAGTTGCCTGGAGTCTGCACAGTGGGCGGTGCCTGCCCGCTGCCCCGAGGGCTGGAGCATCTCCCCTAGCCGCAGCTTCAGGCACCCCTCCGCCCGGGGAAGCAGTAGACAGACTATGGGACCGAAGCCTCAAAGTGGACACAGAGTAGGTTTTTGTTTTTGTTTTTATGCGCCGCAAGCCTTTTTGTAAAAATCTTTGTCCCTGGGCTCTGGCCAACTCCCCATAATAAACCAGACCAGAAGGGTATCCAGTCTGAATGCCCAGACCTCTTCTTTTGGGCTCTTCCAGGCATCTCCACGTCCCACTGTCCCATCTACACTGGCTGCAGACTGGGTTAGCCTGCTGACCTGGATTCAAGGTCAGTCAATCAAATCACTGGACGGGTTGCATGTTCAGGCCTTTCTCCCAACCACTGGGCATGGCCCCTGGCGCCGGTCTTTGTGGGAGACCCAGTGGTGCACAGACAACCACAATTCATTGTGATGGCCTCCTATTCTTTTCATCAACCCATTTCTTAGATTATAGGTTTATAAAATCTTATTTGGAAGGAATCTCAGCATTCATCCTCACAATAGAGTAGCTCTTGTTTTTTAGGAGCTGTGGTTTAAGCTGTCACAACTAGTAACTAGTCTTCACAAACCCTGTGTACTAATTAGAAAATTAGAGGCACAGGATGGTGACGGTTCATACTCAAAGATCATAGAGCTACTATAAGGGAAGTTGTCAGGATTCCAGCCCCGGCTTGTCAGGCTGGAGTCTGTGCCCTATCCACAGTCCTCTCGGAGAATGTGACCAAAAGCTATAGCATTCCAGGGAAATGAACTTTCAAACACAGGTTTGCTTATAATTTAAAACAGAGGGGAATGCTAGCCCCGTGAAACTCAATCGACTAATCTCCAAGACAGCCAGCCCATTTCATCCATCTCACTCATTTTTCTGATATGGAAACTGAAGCCCATCGAAGGGAAGTGAGCATCCCACGGTCACCCAGCCAGAGAGGGTGAGGACTGGACCCCAGGGCCCAGCCTCCTCCTTTGTCTGTGCAGGAAGTACGAGGTAGTGAGGCATCTGGCCTGGCTGGGGCTGTGAGGCTAGGGCTGGGCCTTAGGGGTCAGGTCAGGAGTTTCCAGCTGAAGGGGAAAAGGGGTGTCACTGCTTTGAGAGAACAAGATGCAAATGGTTTGGACCATCATGTCCCTGAGGCCTGACACCCCTGCCCCCAACCAGCTGTCCGCCCACATGCCTCAGCCACCAGGACCACGGTGCCAAAGAAGACGGGAGCCTGGGCAGATGGGCCATGCCCTCTGTCCTCAAGCCCCCAGTCTTGCCACCTGGGCACTGCTGGCATTATTTACCCATCCTAACTCCAGTTTGGGGAAGGGAGGAGGAGGGGAGGTCTTCCCCCACCCCAAGCTGTCCCTGGCCTGCAGTCGTGGGGGAGGGGCTATAGTTGTGGAAAGTTGGCAGAGGCAGCCAGCAGCAGCCGGGGAGTGGAAAAAATGATATCAAACCCGGAAAAATGCAGGCCGGATGAGGGCCTGAGTCGGCCCTGGGAGGTGAGAGGGAGGGAGGCAGGGAGGGAAGGGGCCCCACAGGCTGAGAAAGGAAGAGGGGCCAGGGAGAGAGCACAGGAGCTGGTTTGGAGAAAACTGCAAGTAATTGCTGTCATCCCTTCCTTTCCTCATCTACAAATATTTATTGAGGGCCTACTAAGTGCAGGGCACAGTGCCAGGCTCCAGGGAGACGGATGGGAATGGAAGCAGTAGGATGCTCTCCCTGGGGCCACCCATCCCCCAATCTGGTGGGGAAAGCAGACTGGGGAACAAATGAATAAAATAATTACAAACTGATAAAGGGGCTGAAAATCAGCGTAGTCATTGAAGGGCCAGAAGATAATCCAGTGCAATCCTCAACGTCTGCAAATGGGGAAACTGAGAGCCGGGGTGGGGGCACTTACCCCAGGCCACTCAGAGGTGGAAGAAGTCCTTGAGACCAGGACTGGGGGTAGCAGGGGAGGAAAGAAAGAAGGAAAAAGTGCAGACCAGGGTCAAGGGCAAGGAAGAGCAATGCAGCCAGGACGGCAGGACAGCTCAGAGATTGAGGCAGGTCATGGGCCCTGAACCAGAGGGTCTGTGCTCAGTGCTCCATCTCTCTGTTTCTTAGCTTTACCATCTATAAGACAGGATTCACGGCAATTCCCTCCCTCAGGGTCAGTGTGAGGATTAAATGACTTAAAATGTTGGGCACCTGCGTGGCTCAGTCAGTTTAGGTGTCTGCCCCTTTGGCTCACGTCATAATCTCAGGGTCCTTGGATCTAGCCCCAGGTTGGAGTCCCTGCTTAGTGGGGAGTCTGCTTCTCCCCTTCCCTCTCACCCTCCCTACCTCTCTCCCTGTGCTAGCTTGCTCTCTCATAAATAAATAAAAACTTTTAAAAAATAAAAATAAGGGGCACCTGGGTGGCTCAGTTGTTTGGGCATCTGCCTTCTGCTCAGGTCATGATCCCAAGGACCTGGGATCAAGCCCCGTGTCTGGTTCCCTGCTTAGTGGGGAGTCTACTTCTCCCTCTCCCTCTGCCCCTCCCCTCACGTGCATTCTCTTTCTCTCTCGGATAAATAAAATCTTTTAAAAATTAAAAATAAAAATGACTTAAGATGTGTAAAATACTTAAAACAGTTCCTGTGTCTAGAAAGATTCAGTACATATTGATTCCCACTAGTGTATCTTAAGACCTTGGGGAAACCAGGCCTTGTTAAGGGTAGGATATTCTGGGACTGAGAACACTTGCTTAGAAGTCTTTGCCCTGCTATGACACCAGAGGACTTTAGGAAAATCTCTTCCCCTCTTGGGCCTCAGTTTTTCCATCTGTAAAATAAAGGGATTGAATGTAAACTTGTATCCTATGTTCATGAACTCACCCATTTACTGCCTGTCTCCCCCACAGGAATAAAAGCCCCATGAAGGTAGGGCCCTCAGTGCTGCTCTCTCCCCAGCACCAACAACAGTGCCTGGCTCATAGTAGGTAATCAATCAGTAAATATCTGTTGAATGGATTGATGAACTGATCTGTAAAGTGGCCCTCCAAATCCTGACCTCTCTAATGCCAGGAGTCTGTGACTAAGGCATGGCTAGAAAAACATTTGACAAAACCACAATAATCCTCCCAGGGACATGGCCCATTAGAGTTCAGAAAGCTCTTTCTCATCCATTTAAAAAAAAAAAAAAATGCTGTTTTAGCTCTTTCTATGTGCTAGGCCCCTTGCTACATGCTTGGTACACATTTTCTCATCTAATTATCACCACACCCATCTACTTAATAAGTGTCATTTAACAGATGAGCCGATTAACAGATCGAAGCTAAGAAAAACCAAGAAATTTGTCCGAGAAAGGTTTCTCAGGACTTGTACTCGGGTCAGGTCGCAACTGCTTTCTTCATTGTACAATTGGGGAAACTGAGGCCCAGAGAAAGGAGATGAATTGTCCAAAGGCATGTAATAACAGCAAAGCAATTACATCACTCTCCTGGTGTATTGGGTGCTGTCCCAAGTGCTCTTCAGATATTAAATCCTCAAGAGTGGTCATTGCCAGTTTTCGGATAGAGAACCGTAACACAGAAATGTGCAGGACCCCACCAAGGCTGCACAGTTAGCAAATAGCAGAGTCAGGGTTTGAACCAGGGACATCTAGAGGTCTGTGGTTTGTTAAAGGCTTGCCTACATTCCACCGGCTGTCAGGACAGCAAGTCCAGAGCAGGCTGGGATAAAAGAGGAGGTGGCTTTGCCCAGCACCCCACTGCCTGGACTGGGGACAGGGCAGAAAACAAAAGCGCATTGACAGTATCCTCAGCCGCCAGCTGGGACTTTCCACCTTGAAGGGAGAGTACTGTTATGGAAAAAATGATAAAGCTCTAGAAAGATGAATGTCTCCCGAGGGGCCCCCAGTCTCTTCAGAGTCCCTCCTCTCCTTGCAGGGGGAGAGGGCCACAAAGTGTGTCGGCCGGATCCAGATGAGATGAGGGCCACCTGGAACCCGACACACCCCAGACAGGCTGCTTGAATACCGAGGATCACTGGCCTTGATGGAAAGTTCCAGTTTCCCAGCCAAAAGGGCACGAAGCTTCCACTCGGGGACCCTCCTCCCCCATCCATGTCTCTTCCCTCCCGCCCCAGCCAAGTAATCAAGTTCAGGCTGACACTGCTTGTCCTTGGATGGTGGGAAATTCCCATCTCCCAGGGGCGGTTCAAGCCTCCTTAATTCGGCAAACTTCGAAAAGGGTGCGCGCTCTGAAGGAGGGTAAGAGAGTCAAGAGTGTCAGAACCGGCAGCTTTATAAAGACTAAAAATCTCTCAATTCTGCCATGACCATGTGGCTTTAAGCAAATCAAAATATACAGAGTTGAAGGCATTAGGGTAGAATTCTCTACGTGACTCTCTCTGTCTCAAGAATATTTGAATATTCTATCTGGTTCAACAGCTTGAAAAAATATACTTGTTCAGTTTCAATTTCAGCAGTGTTCCCTTCTGTTCGGACCAGGGTTCAGTTAAAAATAATACTAATGATGGGATGGGAGTTCTGGGCTCAGCAATGTGTGCAATTTTCCCCAGTTCCATGTGGTTCAAGTTCAAGGTTAGGATAGGTCACCGTTCCAGTTACTAGGCTGCCTAACGAACCAGCCCAAAGCTTAGTGGCATAAAAACAATCATTTTATTATGCTTCTAGGTTTTGTGAGTCAGGAATTTGGGCAGGACAGAGCGGGTTCAGCCCCTTTCTGGGGGCCGCAGCTGGGAAACTTGAAGACTGGAGTGACTGGAATCACCTCGCAAGTCTGGAGGTTGAGCTGGGATCTCACCTCCCCGTGGCCCCTCCAAGTGGCCCGGTATCTTTACTTCCTGTTGTTACTGTAAGGAAATCCCCGCAAACGCAGTGTCCTAACACAGCACAAATCTATCTTCTTACGGTTCTTTATGGTAGAAGTCCAACGCGGGTCTCACTGGGCTAAAATCAAGGTGTCAGCAAGGCTGCATTCTTCTCTGGAGGCTCTAGAGGAGAATCTGTTTCCTGGCCTCCCCAGCTTCTAGAAGCTGACCTCTTTCCTTGACTCATGACCCTCCCTCCATCATCAAAGCCGACAACTTTCAGGCCAAGTCCATCTCTTGGTTCCATCCCTCTGATTCTCCCTCGTTGGCCTCCCTCCCCGGCCTCCCTCCCCACCCTTGTGATCACATTCAGATCAGCTTGATAATCCAGGATAACTTCCCTGGATTAAAGTCAGCAGATTAGCAAACAATTCTATCTGCAAACTTACCAGGATAACTTCCTATTTTAAAGTCAGTGTGGGGGACACCTGGATGGCTCAGTTGGTTAAGCGTCTGCCTTTGGCTCAGATCATGATCCCAGGGTCCAGGCATGGAGCCCTGCATTCCCTCTCCCCGCTCCCCCTGCTTATGTTCTCTCTCTTGCTGTTGTCTCTCTCTCTGTCAAATAAATCAAATCTTTTTTAAATTAAAAAATAATAAAGTCAGCATATTAGCAAATAATTCTATCTGTGACCTTAATTCCCTTTTGCTATGTAACATAACATATTCATAGGTTCCAGGGAATAGGCTATGGACGTTTGGGGGAACTGGTTTTCTGCCTATCGCAGCAGGATAGAATGGAGGATGTAGCAAGGTAGTGGTTGGGTCTGCGCTCTCCGCCAACACACACATATTACACACACTCAGTCTTGGTCCAGTGAATAAATAGAGAAAACTGTAACCTGAAGAGCTTCCCTCCTAAGGAGGTGTTGGGGACAGTAGAATACCATTCCTAGAATCTGACCTCGCCTCCCTTCCTCGGGCTCATGCTTCTTTCCAGGAATACCAGCTTCTTCAGACCTCCACTGGGCAAATCTCCATCTACTTTTCAGAAAACCTTACTCTTTAGCCACAGATGGCGGTCTTGCCTCAGAATTACCCCTCTTCCCCAGCACTGCATCTTCAGAAGTCTGGGTTAGGACCCCAAGTGACACAGCAGGGCAGTTAAGGGTGCCCTTAGCTCTTCTAGTTTTACAGAACAGCCTAGAGAACAGCCTTCTCCAAATCCAGCCTTCTGCAAGATGTGCCCACCTATGTGAATGAGGATACATACCTTGTACATGGCCAGTTGCCTAGGAAGCAATTGTTGAATCTTACATACTACATATTGTGCCTTAATTCTAAACCCCAAACCCAGGGGTCACTAGCACAAATGCTCACAGAGTCAGCTAGGTAATATACATCAGTGAAATAGACTGGAGAAGCAGACATTAGGGAACACCAAGGTCTGTGGTCTGTGGGGAGCACCTGCCTTGTGTAAAGGGAGCGACAGATCAAAGCTGGCAATTACTGCGGCTTGAAAATGAACCCAGCATTGCCTGAAACTTCAGTTTTTCCAAGAAAGCCAGCAAGCCAGATAGGTATGTGAAGTATCCTAATTCTTAAATACTGATTGAGTCTCCAGGCTTCCCTCTGAGCAGGGAGCCTGATGAGGGTCTCGATCCCAGAACCCTGGGATCATGACCTGAGCTGAAAGCAGACACTTAACGACTGAGGCACCCAGGCGCCTCTAATTGCTAATTTTAATTTTTAGAAATCCTGGGTAGTATAAGCAAAACATGTCCACCAACCAGATTCTGACCAGAGGCCCACAGTTTGTAACCTCTGGTCTAAACCCAAATAGTGATAGAGAAATGTATTGTCAGCCATTCCCCCCATCTGCAAGGTCAACTCTCAGACCATGAAGCTCGTACTTAATTATAAGGAACAGCTTGTTCCCTTTGTTTAACTCCTCCCGCCCCTCCTTTCCAAGAGTGACTCTTCAAGCCTATTGGGATACCAAAGGTGCCCAATGCCAAGTAGTATATTTTTTAAAGTGAACTTTGAGTTACAAACATAATGCCTCTTAATGATAAGAATAAATCAAAACAACAGAAAATATATGGTAAAAAGTAAAGATGCATTTATCTGCTAAGCTGCCCTCTGCTACCCAGGACAGAACTCCTTATAAGGATATTTTCTAACAAGATGTCTGGAGGCCTTAAAAATGCCAGGACACTCACTGGGTCTGCATCTCCATAATTATCTCAGCATTTCTTTCATGGTTACCATATGGCTGCAACAACTCCAAACATTACATCTTCACACCTGTATCCCAAGCAAGAATGGAAGGGGAAAGGTCAGAAAGAGGGTTGTTGTTTTTTTTTTTTTTTTTACCGAAGGGGAATTCATTCTCCCAGCGGTTTCCCTTCATATCTCACTGGCCAAACTGTGTCTCATGACCACCGCTAGCTGTAGCGGAGCGGAGAGAGAGACTCTGTGGAAAGAGGTTGCCACAGTGGGTTTGCGCCAGTCATGAGTCATCCCTTTGCTGTCCTGACAAAATGGCTTTTGTGAAGAAAGGAGAAGTGGGGAAGATCGCTGAAGAGGCAACGTTAGGATTTGCCACTGAATTCCTTTCTCCCCCAGTCCTACTTCTCTCCCCCGGGGGTTCCCACCATGAAAAGTTCAGGGCTCCTTATGGATTTTTCAGCCCATATACATATATAGCAGACATTTGGCCATTTTTCTTTTCTTTCACACTGTAAGAGCCACGATTTTGCTTGGTTATTCTCTTTTTGAAGGGATCAAAAATAAATCTCAATTGCTGTAAACCAGAGACTGGTTTAAAGATGGACTTACAACCCAGCTATGGCCAATAAGATGTGAAGGAAGTTTTGCAGGAAGGTTTTAGAAAAAAGTTTATTTTCTCTTAAAAAAGAGCTGGAAAATAAACAGAGCTACATCAGGAAGAAACCATCCTTTTCCTTCTCTTGGTCATTGTAATTTATCAATGTAATGCCTGGAACTGTAGCCCCAGTTCCCAGTTGCAACAGGATCTAATGAAGAGGACGGCAAGCTAGAAAGATCCTTCATGATGAAGTCAAGTCTCTGAATTACCCATCACTGAATCAAGCTGCTCCACCTCTGGACTTATTGTTATGTAAGATAATATGTCTTCGGTCCAGAAGCAAATTATCTTGGGGGTTTCTGTACCAAAGTCAAAATCATCTATTTGATCTATATATATAGGTTTGCTTGCTATTTTTCACATAAATGGAATCATAGTTATACGTGTGGGCACTAAGTTCATTGGCAAGAAATGAAACCTAAAATAGCAGTGATGGAAATATATTTCTCCATCGTTGTAAAGGAAGTTCAGAAGCAGGCAGCCCAAAGCTGGTGTGGCAGGGACTACAACTGCTTCTATCTTGTGGTTCCACGTCTTAAGTCAGTAAGGCTGCTCAAGCTTTAACAGTCACGTCCACAACCCCGCCAGCAGGAAGTGGGAGGGAACAAGAAGGGAGGGAGGGGCACAGCCTCTCAGAAGGTACGCACGCACCTGACTTCTGATTACATCTCATTGGCCAGTGCTCAGTCACATCTCCACAGTTGATTGCAAAGGGGTCTAGGAAATGTATTTTATCTTGAATAGTCACGTGTCAGCTCAAAATCAGGGATTCGTTGTTTAAAGAATGGGAGGATGGACATTGAGAGGCAACAAGCATTTCTGCCATGATATCTATATATTACATATAATTTGCTTTTTTCATTCAATGTGCCCTGGCTTTCTATTGAAGCTGGTACATATAAATTTACCTTGTGGAGCACCTGGGTGGCTCAGTGGGTTGAGCATCTGCCTTCAGCTCAGGTCATGATCCCAGGATCCTGGGATGGAGCCCCACATAGGACTCCTTGCTCAGTGGGGAGCCTGCTTCTCTGTTGTCTGCTGTTCCTCCTGCTTATGCTTTCTCTCTCTTCCTCTCTCTCTCTGTGTCAAATAAATAAAATCTTTAAAAAGATAAAATAAAATAAATTAAAAATTTACCTTGCAATTTTGAGGTTTATTTTTTTTCTTTTTCTAGCTTCCTTTTTTTAAAGATGTTATTCATTTGACAAAGAGAGAGAGAGCACAAGCAGGAGGAGTGGGAAAGGGAAAAGTAGGCTGTCTGCTGATCAGGTACCCATGATCAGGTTAAGCATCAAGAAAGATGCTTAACTAACTGAGCCACCCAAGGACCCCTTTTTACCAGCTTCTTAAAATAGGAAATTACATCATTTATTTGATAACTCTCTCTTCTAATATGAGCCTTTAAAGCCATTTTAGAAAAAAAGCTATATAATTTATATAAAGCTGTAAATTTCCCTCTATGCACTGCTGTAGGTGCAGCCCAGAATTTTGGATTGTTGCGTTTTCACAATCATTCAGTTCAAAATAGCCTCTGTGATTTCTTCTTCCCATAGGTTATTCAGAAGTATGTTGTTTAATGCCCAAATATGGGGGGGGGGGGGCTCTACCTATCTTCATGGTCATTATTTCTAATTCAATTTGAGGCTTGTTTTATAGCTCACCATCTGGCCTACCACAATCCATGTTCCCTAGTGTACTTGAAAAGAATATTCATTCTGGGGGCACCTGGTTGTCTCAGTGGGTTAAGCCTCTGCCTTTGGCTCAGGTCATGATCTCAGGGTTCTGGGATCGAGCCCTCCATCGGGCTCTCTGCTCAGCGGGGAACCTGCTTCCCCCTCCCTCTCTGCCTGCCTCTCTGCCTACTTGTGATCTCTGTCAAATAAATAAATAAAATCTTTAAAAAAAAAAAAAAAGAGTATTCATTCTGCCATTACTGGATGTAGTGTTATAAACTGTCAATTAGGTCAAGGTAATTACCAATGATGTTCAAATATTCCATGTGCTTATTCCAACTGTTTCACCAATTGCTGAGAAAGGCACGTTGAAATCTCTGATTATAATCGTATTGTATCTATTCTGATTTCTGTCTGTCTTGTTTTTTTTGTTTTTTTTTTTTTTAAGATTTTATTGGGACGCCTGGGTGGCTCGGTTGGTTGAGCAGCTGCCTTCGGCTCGGGTCATGGTCCCAGCGTCCTGGAATCGAGTCCCACATCGGGCTCCTTGCTCCGCGGAGACTCTGACTCTGCTTTCTACTCTGTCTGCCTGTGCTCGCTCTCGCTCTCTCTCTGACAAATAAATAAATAAAATCTTTAAAAAAAAAGATTTTATTTATTTATTTGACAGAGAGACATCACAAGTAGGCAGAGAGGCAGGCAGAGAGAGAAAAAGGGAAGCAGGCTCCTCACTGGGCAGAGAGCCCGATGCAGGGCTAGATCTCAGGACCCCGGGATCATGACCTGAGCCCAAGGCAGGGGCTTTAACCCACTGAGCCACCCAGGTGCGCCCACTGTCTTGGTTTTTTTTTAACCTTGTTCTTTTTCATGGGTATAAAATATTCCACATTATGGATGTACACAGTGTACCCTTTGAAGGACATTATGTTACCGTAAATGTTTTGCCCTTGCAAACAGTGTGGCAGTGACTATTTTTGGACAAAGAGGGAAAATTACCAAATGCAAATCTACTAGGTCAAAGAAAAAGTACATTTTATATTTTATCAGACACTGCCAAATTGCCCTCCAAAAAAGGGCTGCTTTTTTTGTATATTCAGACCAACAGTGCCCAATTCCTCACACCATGACCACACTACATATAACTTTTTTTCTCATTTGACATTTTCTTGGGCACAGGCAGAGGGAAGGTTGGAAATGAAGATGTCTCATTGCTTAGTCTGTAACAAAGTTTAGCAATATTCCTCTCAATGGCTGTGCCCCTTAGATGCCGAAAACCCCAGCTGAAACTTTGAAATTACAGCTTGAAGGGCTGGTTTAAAATCTCAGCCAAACCCATTCTCATTTTCATTATCTGCCTGAAGCAAATAGGTGTCCTTTCTTCCAGTTATCAGAGCCTTGGTTAGAGAAGGAAATCTGGAATCAGATCTGAGTTTGAATCCCTCTGCTCAGCCATTTGATATCTGCGACACGTTACTTAGCTTCTCTGAACCTTTGGACCCTCAGCTTTACAAAGGGCATGACAAACACTTTGCACAGGTGTTATATGGCTTAGGAATCAGGTACGTAAAGCCCCTGACATCTGGTACCAAGAAGGCTCCGATAACAATTAATTTTAAAAAACACGTCTTCGGGGCACCTGGGTGGCTCAGTGGGTTAAGCCTCTGCCTTCAGCTCAGGTCATGATCTCAGGGTCCTGGGATCGAGCCCCGCATCGGGCTCTCTGCTCAGCAGGGAGTCTGTTTCCCCGGCCCCGCCTACCTCTCTGCCTACTTGTAATCTCCATCTGTCAAATAAATAAATAAAATCTTAAAAAAAAAAGAAAAAAAAAACAGGTCTTCGTTGAGACTTGCCATGTGCAGGGCACTTTCTGCAGCTTATTGCATTAACACCCACAACAGTTAAGAGACAACAGCATTTACAGATGGGGAAAACTGAGGCTCCGAGGTGTTGAGTATCTTGTCCAAAGTCACACAGTTAAGTTACCAGCTGAGCTAAGGATTAAATCAAAGAATGTCTGACTCCCGGAATGCCTGGCTGGCTCCATTGGTAGAGCATGCAATTCTTGATCTCCAGGCTCCAGCCCCATGTTGGGTGTACAGTTTACTTAAGAATAAAATATTAGGGGCACCTGGGTGGCTCAGGGGGTTTAGCCTTTGCCTTCAGGTCAGGTCTTGATCTCAGGGTTCTGGGATCGAGCCCCACATCAGGCTCTCTACTCAGCAGGGAGCCTGCTCCCCGCCCTCCTCTGCCTGCCCCTCTGCTTACTTGTGATCCCTCTCTCTGTCAAATAAATAAAATTTAAAAAAAAAAAAGAATAAAATATATATTTTTTAAATGACTGACTCCCAAGCCTGCTTCTCAGGGTAGCTACCCCTTTTCATAGATTAAGAAACTGAGGCCCAAGAAGATAAAATGGCATACAAAATTAAGGGGTCAGGAAGTAGCATCCAGCAGACCAAGTATCTCCCCTCCTTCTAGGTCCCGGTGACCAGCTGGAGGAAAAGCTGGAGAGAGAGGAGGCAGGGACAGCTACCCAGCAGAGGAGTCAAGAGTATGGAAAATGTCTCTTTCAGCCAATTTTCCTGAGGAACCCTGGCCGAGGCTCAGGGCTGGGAATAGAAAGTGTGCAGGGAGGAGGCAGCAGCCGCGTCCTTCCGTCCATCCAGAGACGCTGTTTGCAAAGTCCTGCTGAGAGAGACAAGCGGGCTAGGAGTGCGTGGAAAGGAACAGATCCCGGAGGCCAAGGGTTTGGCATCTGCCCAGGGCCTGGTCTCCTGGGAGAGGAGGAGCACGCGTCCCCTGAGCTCTCTGCTTCCTCCTTAGATTCCTCTGCTCTGCCAGTTCCTGCTGTGCCCTCCCCACTGGTCTGGGCACCAGCCATCCTGGAATCGAGACACTGGCAACTCTGACCCTCCAGGGAGCGTGCACAACCCAATGAGAAGGTTCGGAGACCAGGAAGAAGGATTTTGTTCCTGCTCTCAGATGAGGGCAGCATTTGAGAGCCACAGACTTCCTCCATGGCTTGATCATGTGGACATCAGTGTGGTCCCTCCGCTCAGAACATCAACCTTCGCTACTCACCGTGCCTGTAATTCCACCATTATAGATACAGCAGAGGCTCGTGTTCAGCCAGTATGGGAAGTGACAGCCATACCAGTCGCCAAAATATTTTGGTTATTTTTCTCCTCATTGTTCATAGCCCCTGCCCTGGGTGTCCTCCAGGTACCCCTCAAGCATGCCAGCCCCTCTGGACTGTCCTCCGGGACTCGCCTGCCCTCCCCACCTCTGGCCACTAAACGGGTAACCCCTGCCTAGAGGGGCAGTCCCGGCCTGGGTGGGCAGGTCAGGGAGTGACGGTCAGAACAGTTGTTAGAACTTTTCAGATCATTCCTGGAAACAACGCTTTGGCTTGAAACTTTTTCTCCCACATAAAGGCAAATTGATAGGAATCTAGAGTGAGAGGGCCCTTGGGCAACCTCTTCATTTTCCAGATGTGGAAAAAGGCCCAGAGAGAAGCAAAGTCTTAGTTGAGGTTACACGGCTCATCAGTAGAAAACAAAGCACTGAGATGCAGGTCCCTGGATCCTGACGCCTCTCTAGCCCCACAGATGCTGCATTTTAGGGGAGATGGAAGGAGTGACGGGGAGGAAGCTGTCTCAAGGCAGAACTGATAACCAGTCAGTTGGCTCTTGGACCTCGTGACCATAGTCATGGCGACCGTGTCCTTGGTCACTGTCTCCACAGAGATAGTTGTCACAGCAACCACCACCCAGGGCCCCAACTCCCTGACACCAAGAGCTTTAAGATAAACCAGAAGCAACTCTTCTCCAGCGCAATGATCCAGATCAGAGCTCCAAGGAGGAAAGAGACTTGCCCAACATCACACAGCACGTTGAGGGGGAAGCTAAGCTTCCTGAGTCCCCAGGCCAAGGCTCTCACAGCTGCCACGCCCTTTGGCTGACAACCCCACCCCCCCCACCCCTGACCCATTTTTCTGCCTGCCTTGGTGCTTCCCACATTCCTCCAGGCCTCAGTCAGGATCTCCTTCCCACGGCATCTCACCCTTGGCTGCCTGTCAGCCAGATCGTCCTCCTGGGAACAGGCCGACATCAGCTTAGTGTAGGACTCCTCACGGGGCTTTTCATCATTAGTTGGGGCCCCCTAGAGACCAAAAAGTCTTCAACACCCCTTGCCCCCCAAAGGAAGTGATCTCCAATGACAGAATTTCAGGCACTATTAGAATTGAGGAGCTTTCTTTGGAGGGGGGTGTGTCAGGCCCTGTTCTCTGCGTAACACTGAACAGAGTTGCTGCCCCATGGTGGAAAGGGCTCTGGACTGGGAGGCCAGGAGCCCAGAATCTAGCACACTTCTGAATCTGATCCCCTGCTTTGCTTTTACCAAGTCCCTTCTTCTCTCTGGGACTCTGCATCCCCAGCAGAGAGATAGGCACAAGGACACTACTATTCTTCCAGCCTCCTTCTGCACCACCACCATCGTAAGGCTGCTGGAGACCAGACGCAATCCAGTGTTTTAGTATTACCCGGGAATGATGTGGCTTACAGACGTGGCCTCCCTTCCCAGTTCCTCCTTGTAGAAGAATGGATTCTCAGGATTGGGAAGACGGTGCCAGCTCGGGGAAGAGTTTGAGCCAAAGCAGGGAAGCTGAAAGAATCTAGCAGCCTAGCGTCACTGGTATGTTGAAGTGTAGGATGATTCTGGGGATGAAGAGAGAAGAGGCTAGAAGGAGAGGCCAGATGTGACAAAAGATGGTCAATCACCATTCTAAGGTGAGGACATGGCCTCAGGGACTCTCTGACACAGTCCCCTGCCTGGGTCTGACCCATGTACTTCCGACCTTGTGGGACACAGCCGTGTAGGATGAGGGAAAGCCTGAAGGCCAGCAAGAATATTCCAGAAATCAGACCCTCAGGCATTCGCTCATGAATATTTATTAGGCAAGAACCAGGCTATGGGAACTTGGGCAAATAACTTAGCTTTTCTGTACCTCAGATTCCTCAATGTAAATGAGGACCATGAAGATGCCTGCCCCCAGGGGGCGATGTGAGGATCAAAGGGGCTAGTTATTTCCACAAATGTCAGGCCCCATACATGGGAAGTAAGTGCTCTCCACCATGTGTGCTATAATAACCAGGATGATGATTGAGCTTCTGCTCTATGGCCGGTGCTGTCTAGACAGTAAAGGTGCGGAGCGAATGCTGGTGAACTCAGTACGTCATTCTGCCATCAAGGGGCTCCCAGTCTAATGCAAAACACACACCAAAAAAGAAAACTTCATAAAAGCAGAATTTTTTTTTAAAAATTACAGATTGTTGCATCATATCTAAATTTCAACCCCCAAACTGAGGTGTGCAAGAAATACTCATTTCTTTATTTTCTCAAAAACTGAATTAATTTCAGGGTGCCTGGCTGGCATAGTTGGAAAACTATGCGACTCTTGATCTCGGGGTCTTGAGTTTTTTAGCCCCTTTGGGGGTATAGATTACTTAAAAGGAGGAGGAGGAGGAGGAAAAGAAGGAGAAGAAGAGGGGAAGGAGGAAGGGGGGGAAGAAGAAGGAGGAGGGGAATCTGCGTGGTTCAGTTGGTTAAGCGGCTGCAGAAGGCTCAGGTCATGATCCCAGGGTCATAGGATCAAGCCCCATGTCAGGCTCACAGCTCAGCTCCCTCTCCCTCCGCCACTCCCCCCGCTTGTGCTCTCGCTCTCTCTTTCTCTCTCTCTCTCGCAATATAAATAAAGTAAGTAAATAAATACATCTTCCTCAAATAAATACATAAAATCTTTAAACAAACAAATTAAATTACCTTCCTTTCCTCCTAGAGCTCCTAGAGTTCCTTTGTGTCTCCCGCTGTCCTTGCCCTCAGAAGAAATGAGCTACACTCTCTACAACAAGAATTTACAAACTCAACAACAACAACAAAAAAAAAAGTGTGAAGCTTGGTAACTAGAAAACACATGCCCTACCTAGAGCGAGGAGCTCAGTTCAGCCCACGAAAGTGCTTATCAGGCAGCATGGTCTAATGGTTAGGAGACCACATTCTACAGTTTTGCTCTCTGGGTTCACTTCTGGTGGTGCGGCTGTTAACTGCCTGTGAGTTCTTAGGCAAGCCACTTAACCACACTGCCCGCTTCTGTAGCCACAAAAAAGAATAATACTTGTCCCTGGTTGAATGACAACCTCATGGAAGAAAGCGCTGGCATCAGTAGGTAGGGCCTGGCATCAGTAGGTAGTCAGTAAATATTAGTGCCCATCCCATGGAAATGCAAGCCTGAGATAGCCGAGATGAATGTCCAAGAGAAGCCAAATGTCCAAATTTTTGTTTTGAAATTGCTCTGTTTTAACTTTGGCCACAGAGCGAAAACAGTTGTTGAGCCTGTGAAGGTAAAGTTCACACAAAACACATCTGTGAGCAGGACTGGACCTAGGGAGCCCACAGTTTCCCTATCTGTTCCCCCTTGTTTAAATGTATAGAGAATGGAAGCCAGAAAAGAAAGAGTCTTGGAGCAACTTCTGCTTTGAACACAAACCTTCCCTAGGCAAGAAATACAGAAAGGGAAGGAGAAAATAGAGACAAAAAACACAAGTTGATTTATCAAATTATCCTGGTACCTAGCATATTGCCCACTGCCGTGTTCTGTGCTATGAGGATTTTTTTAAGACGCTGAAATAAAGACTTTAAGTTACTATTTAAGCTAAGACTCATGAGAAGGAGCTAAAAAAATCCAGGAGAGAGGGGTGCCTGGGTGGCTCAGTCCAGTAAGCATTCAACTCTTGATCTCAGTTCAGAACTTGATCTTAGGGTCCTGAGTTCAAGGCCTGTGTTGGACTCTGTGCTGGGCAGGGAGCCTACTTTAAAAAACGTAGGGAGCAGAGGGGAGAAAAAGAAAATTGGAGAAAGAGAAGACCAGGAAGGGAGCAACAGCCTATGCAAAGGACCTGAGGCAGAAAAGAGCTAGATGCAAGAGGGGAGCAATAATGGATGAGCTAAACATCTTGGCGGGAGGCGTGCATGCAAGGCCTTGAAGGCCATGGTAAGAAGCATGAGATGACCATGAGGGCAGAGAGAGCATTGAAAGGTTTCAAGCAAAGAGACAAGATGCAGAGGGGTCTCCAAGAGATGGATTAGAAAGCTATTGAAATAGCCCAGAAGAGATAACGTGGCCTGGATTGTCCAGGAGCCTTGGACAGGGACAGCCCTCGGATTTCTGTTTCTGGACTGGCCTCAAAGTCAAAGGCTGGATTTAAGCCTCAGAGCAGACCTAATGTTTTTCCATAAGTCAGGCAACCTCGTTCCTGTAGCCAGTGTCCCTAAGACCATCTGGGTTATCCTGGTACCACCAACTCTGTGTCCGTTCATTGACCTAGGCTGCCCTCTGCTGGCAGAAGAGGACATTAGCGCAAGGGAAGCCGCCGTCTCCCAAGGAAACAATACCAGATTGAAAGAGAAGGATGGAAAACACCTGGCACCCCCTCCACCCCCATCTTCCCTCTCTCCATTAATGGCATCTTTGTCATCCAGTAGCTCAGTTTAGAAATTGAGGATTCGGGACGCCTGGGTGGCTCAGTTGGTTAAGCAGCTGCCTTCGGCTCAGGTCATGATCCCAGCATCCTGGGATCGAGTCCCGCATCGGGCTCCTTGCTCGGCAGGGAGCCTGCTTCTCCCTCTGCCTCTGCCTGCCACTCTGTCTGCCTGTGCTTGCTCTCGCCCTCTCTCTCTGATAAATAAATAAAATCTTAAAAAAAGAAATTGAGGATTCAGTTTCCCCTCCTCCCTTACACCCCATCAGGGAGTCTTTCTGATTATATTTTCTAAATAAAATCCTAATTAAGAAATTTCCTGGGGCACCTGGGTGGCTCAGTGTATTAAAACCTCTGCCTTCAGCTCAGGTCATGGTCCCAGGGTCCTGGGATCGAGCCCCACATGAGGCTCTCTGCTCCATGGGGAGCCTGCTTCCTCCTCTCTCTCTCTGCCTGCATCTCTGCCTACTTGTGATCTTTGTCTGTTAAATAAATAAGTAAAATCTTTAAAAGAAAGGAAGGAAGGAAGGAATTTCCTGAGTGTATCTTAATCACACCCACTTGTCTCCATCCCCACCAGCCCAGCCTAGCCAAAGCCACTACCATCTCTTCTTTGGTCTATTTCTCTTGTTCTGGGCAATCCATTTCCCACTCAGCAGCCAGAGCTCTCCTGTTATCCTCTGATTCCAAAATTCCTTCTCCCCAGTTGGTAGCCTGTCACTCCATTCAGTGTGGAGCCCATCGTGCCTCCTCTGGGTATTTTCGCCTCTCTCCACGTAGTGTCTCAGACTCAGGCCATTTCACTGGCTCCTCTCCTTCCTCCACTTGCTCCTTCATTTCTGCTTATCTCTTCCTCTCCATCCTGTTCATTTCTAAAGCGGAGCAAATTTGCCATTTCTGTTTCTTCCACACGCTTGCCATCCAGGGTTCTTAGATTCTCCCATTCAGATCACGCAGATTGTCCAGGTATCTTCCCACACTCAACATATACACCCTGCCCTCCCTAGAAAAGTACCAGTGCCAAGACAGTGACATTTGCACCCTGAGCACATTGTGATGTTAACATCCTGTGGCTCAACATTTTATCACTCCAACATGCTACAGCGTGGCTGGTGATTATGGAAATCCCCACTGACCCCCGACTCAAGATCGTTGTATTGGAAGTCTCACCCACCCCAGAAGCCTTTTGACAGTGGAGCTGGACATCATGACCACGCTGAACCAAGAGGGTTTATGAATCCAGGAGTCTCTGGGTTCTGGAGGCAAATCATTACCTGTTAAGTCAGCTCATAGGGGTGCCATTTGTAGCACACGGGTTTGCTGTAAAAGAGAATAAAGGCAGAGACGAACAGAGAGAAAATCCGGCAGCATAGAGGCCCTGGTGGCTGAGGGTCACTGAGGTCACTCTGTCCCTGCAGGTCCCATCCAGTTGTCCAGTGGTTTGGTTATTTACAACATCCTTGGAGTTCAAGAGCCTAACAGTCCCACCTTTGCCTAAAATGCTCTCCAGCTGGGCTTTCAGCTCTTGCAAACCATAGAACCTGACCCACTGTCAGAAGGACACTTGTCATTCCTTTTGTAAATCCAGCCTCTGCCCCCAGCTCAACAAAGAACAAAGGAAACTCTGAAATGACAGTTTTTTCTTAAAGGCTTCAAAGATCTTGTATTTTCTGTTCTTTTTTTTTTTTTTTTTCTCTTTTCAGTAGGCTCCATGCCCAATGTGGGCTCGAACTCATGACCCAGAGATCAAGAGTCCCATGCTCCACCGACTGAGGCAGCCAGGTGACCCATGTATTTTATTTTGAATCTCAGAAGCAGAGGGATGAGTTCATCAGACTCATTCCTTCAGGGAAGACTATCTTCACCATTTTCTGTCAAAGCCCCTGTTTTGTTTTACTTATGTACATTTTGTCATCATTGTTGTTGTTTAAAGTTTATTTCTTTTTAGTAATCTCTGCACCCAACGTGGGCCTCGAACTCATGCCCCCAAGATCAAAAGTCAATTTTCCTCCAACTGAGCAAGCCCCGGCTGTTTTAATCACCAGTTCCCACTCTCATTCCCATCCCTCTATAAGGAGCCATTCTAATGTGCCTGATGTATATTATTTAATATGTAAATATTCTTGTTAGATTTTCAATGTTGCTATGTGATCTGTACTTTCAACTTATGTGAATCATCTCACACACTTTTTAATGCTCAGCTCCACATTTTAAAGTTCTATCATGTTGTTGAAAGTTAGGGGGATCATAAGGAAGGCATTTGGTGCCCCACCCACATCCCTTTTGCCAGGCATAGTTGCACAACCCCCAGATGTTGAGAGTGTTAACTGAAGACCACTCACCATGGCCACCTTCTCAGGAGAATTGCCCTTGGTCACACAGGAGCCAACTATCCAGGACACCTCGCTTCTGGACCCCTAGACCGTGGCCAGTGACTGACAGGTACAGGGTACAGGAGGCCTGGCCTCAAAGCAGCAAAATTCTGTGGGGCAGTCGGTGCCCCAGAGCTCTCCTTGGGGTCAAAGTGAAAGGGGTCTCTAGGCAAGACCTGCTCCTCATTTAGCCTTGTATCTCCTGCATTCCTTCATACCCTTCCTCCCAAGAGCACTCCCCCTCAGAATCACTTAAACAAGAATCCTCATCTCAGGCTCTGCTTCTCCTTGACCCATGAAAGTGACCATACATGATCATCCCACCCAGTACCCATGTGAGAGTGCAAGGGATTCTATTAATCATTGGGCCAGGGTACAGGTCATCTAGCATGGCCATCCTCCCCAAACGAGGAGGCAGCACCACCTCGCTGAGTGTGCTCAGAGACAGTTGCTTCTTGGTGCTGCCAGCAACCCATCGCGTATATCCAGCACATCTTATCAATCCGTTCACAGCGACACACACCTAGGTTTGCTCTAACTTCCTGCTACCAAGAAAAATAACAAACATTCCTGGAAATCCCTGGATATGTCCCCTAATCGACCTGCGCAAGAGTTTCTCAAGGATCGTGGAGCTGAGAGTAATTCACGGGAGCCGTTTGGGTCTCCAAAAAGATTTTCCCAAATGAGGATTCCAGTCTGAAAATAAGTGTTTCTCCCTGTTTCTTTGATCTTAGTAAAATCCCTGGGGCACTCATGCCAGCTCCACCCTGCTAGAAATACAGGGGTTCTTTGGGGTTCCCTGACATTGGAACCCGATACCGAGCTGACATATGACTCAAGCTGGGAGGGCTCGTGAGGTGAGAAAGTGAAGGTTGGGTGGAGAGAACAATATATTCACTCATTCACATACAAACACTAGCTGCGCACCTAGAAAGAGGGCCCTGTGACTTCAGGAGGTAATAAGAACTGTAATCAGGCTCATAGTTTTGTGACTTGCCTGCCCATTCTCTCACCTGGATCAAGAACATGGGACTACCTGGGCCCTGAGGCAGACATGGATCACCCACGAATAAGGAGCTTCTCCCGGTGCCTTGGTGGCTCATCGAGTTTAAAGCTTCTGCCTTCGGCTCAGGTCATGATTCCAGGGTCCTGGGATCGAGCCCCATGTCGGGCTCTCTGCTCGGTGGGGAGCCTGCTTCCTCCTCTCTCTCTCTGCCTGCCTCTCTGCCTACTTGTCACCTCTGTCAAA
The DNA here is from genome assembly GCF_022355385.1 of Mustela nigripes. Lineage (NCBI taxonomy): Eukaryota > Metazoa > Chordata > Mammalia > Carnivora > Mustelidae > Mustela > Mustela nigripes. The sequence continues at coordinate 114,185,766 of NC_081563.1, forward strand.
TAAATTAATTAAATCTTCTTTAAAAAATAAATAAATAAGGAGCTTCTCCTACACCAGCATTTCCGAAACCAAGTGTGCGTGTGGATCTGCTGGAGTTCCAGAAGGTCCTGGGTGGAGTGGAGATTCTGCATTGCTTCCAGGCTCCCAAGGGATGCTGTTGGGCGGGGAACCTGGGCACCACACCTTGATTAGCAAGATCCTACAATCACGATACAATGACACCCAAACAACCCATATTCAAATTTCCCCATTCATCTGAAAGTTTTCTTTACAGCCTATTTTAAAATGTTGTGACCCAAGATCCAATCACAGATGGTATCTTATGCTTGTCTCCTTTCATCCGCAACAATCCCCATGGGGATTTTTTTTTTTTTTTTTTTTCCGAGGAGTTGACGTTTTTTGAAGAGACCGGGCTAGTTGTCTTGTAGACTGTTCGACAGTCTGTATTTTTTTCTGACTTTTTTTGGATGTTCCTTCCTGAGTAGGTGTGGGTCAAACATGTTTGGCAAGAAGACCGCACAGATGACGTGTCCCGCACATCGTCGCACAGCTTGTCATTTTGTCCCAACCCATACTTTCCTGTTTTGTCGCTCCATCATAAAGGAAACTTCTTCCTTTTGTAATTAGCAGGTAATCCGTGGCGTGACGCTCTAAGCCTGTATGGCAGTCGTGTTCCTCAACCTTATAACAGTTTCAGCATCCGTTCATGATCTTTGCTTGTTATTTTCAGAAATAAACATTTAATAGTATGTGTAAGTGTGGGTGAGTATGTGTGTGAGCATATATGGGGAAAAGGTTGGAAAATCTGAAATCCATTCACAGTGACCGGATACAGGAACAAGTGAATAGGAGAGTGGGGACCCATCCTTCTCTGGAACAAGTATTTGGTAATTTAACTATCCCAGGCTCTAAACAAGCTCCATTCTTGACCTCAGTTCAGACATCCTCTGGGAAAGTAACCCCATATAGGAGGCTCCAGTAGTTAAAGCCAAAGGACACCCACCTGCTGGCAATCTCATTCCTGTTTTCTTTTTTTTTTTTTTTTTTTTTTTAAGATTTTTTTTATTTTTTTGACAGAGAGAAATCACAAGTAGATGGAGAGGCAGGCAGAGAGAGAGAGGGGGAAGCAGGCTCCCTGCCGAGCAGAGAGCCCGATGCGGGACTCGATCCCAGGACTCCGAGATCATGACCTGAGCCGAAGGCAGAGGCTTAACCCACTGAGCCACCCAGGCGCCCCTCATTCCTGTTTTCAAACAATATCAAGACAGGTCTGGGGAGGCGCCTGGGTGGCTGAGTGGGCTGAGTGGGCTAAGTGGGCTAAAGCCTCTGCCTTCAGCTCCCGTCATAATCCCAGGGTCCTGGGATCCAGCCCCACATCAGGCTCTCTGCTTGGTGGGGGCAGGGGCAGGAGCTGCTTCCCCGCTCTCTCTGCCTTTCTCTCTGTCTACTTGTGATCTCTCTCTCTCTCTCTGTCAAGTAAATAAATAAAATCTTAAAAAAAAAAAAAAAAAAAAGAAAGAAAGAAAGATAAAGACAGGTCGGGGCATCTGGGTGGCTCAGTTGGTTGAGCAACCACCTTCAGCTCAGGTCATGATCCTGGAGTTCCAGGATCGAGACCCGCATGAGGCTCCCTGCTTAGCAGAGGGTCTGCTTCTCCCTCTGCCCTTCCCCCTTTCATTCTCTCTCTCTCAAATAAAAAATAAAATCTTTTTTTAAAAAAAGTGGGTTAAGCCTCTGCCTTCGGCTCAGGTCATGATCCCAGTGTCCTGGGATTGAGCCCCGCGTCAGGCTGTCTGCTCTGCGGGGAGCCTGCTTCCTCCTCTCTCTCTGCCTGCCTCTCTGCCTACTTGCGATCTCTGTCTGTCAAATAAATAAATAAAATCTTTTTTTTTTTAAAGATAACTTTTTTTTTAAGATTTTATTTATTTATTTGGCAGAGAGAGATCACGAGTAGGCAGGCAGAGAGGCAGGCGGGGGCAGGGTGGGCAAGGAAGCCTCCCCGCCCAGCAAAGAGCCCAATGCGGGACTCCATCCCAGGACCCTGAGATCATGACCTGAACCGAAGGCAGAGACTTAACCCACTGAGTCACCCAGGTGCCCCATAGATAACATTAAGAAGAAAAAAAAAAAAGACGGGTCTGCTCCAAGCCAGAAATCCAAGCCCCCAGAGGATCTTTCTGAACTTGGGTCACGCCCTTAGTTCCCTGGGTCATTTTTACAATCTCCCACTCTACAATGTAAAGAGTAATGGCTGGATCTGCCCCAGAACAAACTAAATCAAATGCTTAGCCATGGGGGAAGCAGGACTATCTCCAGTTTCCAATCCTGTCCTCTCCGGTAAGAAGGCACAGAGCCGTGAGGCCTGGTTGCTGGGCAAATCCTGTGGCTTGAATTATTGATGGGCGAATTCATCAGGCACACTGCCTTCATCCATTCATTCCAGTCATGTCCAGCTTATTGAAAAACACAGCCTGAAGCTGGACACCATCTGCCCAGAACTAAGTTATTCTGATCCATACTCCTTAGCCTCGTAGCTGGAAGGTTGCAAAGAGCAAAGGCTTTGGAGTCCCACAGACCTGAGTTCAAGAGGCTCCTGTTCCACTTCTGGCTGTGTAACCTGGGCTGGCTAGTTTAGCTTACTTCTGTGAGGCACAGTTTCCTCATCTGTAAAATGGGACCAGTCATCTCTTACTAATGTTATGGAGATAAAACACACACACACACACAAACACACACACCCCCCTATACACACATGAAGTTACTAGTTCAGTGTCTGGCACATACTAGGCAAACAACTCTTTCTTTTTTTTTTTTTTTAAGATTTTATTTTATTTATTTGACAGAGAGATATAGATCACAAGTAGGCAGAGCAGCAGGCAGAGAGAGGGAGGCAGGCTCCCCGCCGAGCAGAGAGCCCGACGTAGGGCTCGATCCCAGGACCCTGAGATCATGACCTGAGCCGAAGGCAGAGGTTTAACCCACTGAGCCACCCAGGCGCCCCTTTTTTTTTTTTTTAATGTAGGCTCCAGGGGCACCGGGGTGGCCTAGTGGGTTAAAGTGTCTGCCTTCGGCTCAGGTCATGATCCCAAGGTCCCAGGATCGAGCCCCAAGTCAGGCTCTCTGCTCCGAGGGGAGTCTGCTTCCTCCTCTCTCTCTGCCTGCTTCTCTGCCTACTTGTGATCTCTGTCTGTCAAATAAAAAAAAAAAAAAAAATGTAGGCTCCATGCCCAACATGGAGCTCAATGTACGGCTTGAACTCACAACCCTGAGATTGAAAGCTGAGCTGAGATTAAGAGTCAGACGCTTAACCAACTGAGCCATCCAGGTGACCCCAAACAACCTATTATTCAAACCCTTATAGTCTGGGGCACCTGGGTGGCTCAGTCACTTAAGTGACTTGACTCTTGATTTCGGCCAAGGTCATGATCCCAGGATTGTAAGACTGAACCACACATGGAGGCCTCCCTTGGTCTTGTTGGATGTGGAATCCACTTAAGATGTTCTCTCTCAGGGCGCCTGTTAAGCACCTGGCTACAGCTCAGGTCATGATCATGTGGTCCTAGGATAGAGCCCCACATTGGTCTCCCTGCTCAGCAGGAAGCCTGCTTCTCCCTCTCCCACTCCCCCTGTCTGTGAGTGTTCCCCATCTCACTGTGTCTCTCTCCATCAAATAAATAAATAAAATCTTAAAAAAATTAAAAGGTGCTCTTTCTCCCTCTCCCTCCATCCCTGCCCTCTAAAAACAAAAAAACAAAACAGAACTCCTATAGTCTGACTCATCTTTGTCTGCCCTCACCATGACTCCCATGCTCCAACCCCACCTCACCGCCTGTCAAGCTTGGACCAGGACATGTGATTTTATACCATCTGTGTCATCTGTGTCATTCTCTGCCTACTTGTGATCTCTGTCTGTCAAAAAAAAAAAAAAAAATGTAGGCTCCATGCCCAACATGGAGCTCAATGTGCGGCTTGAACTCACAACCCTGAGATTGAAAGCTGAGCTGAGATTAAGAGTCAGACGCTTAACCAACTGAGCCATCCAGGTGACCCCAAACAACCTATTATTCAAACCCTCATAGTCTGGGGCACTTGGGTGGCTCAGTCACTTAAGTGACTTGACTCTTGATTTCAGCCAAGGTCATGATCCCAGGATTGTAAGATTGAACCACACATGGAGGCCTCCCTTGGTCTTGTTGGATGTGGAATCCACTTAAGATGTTCTCTCTCAGGGCGCCAGAGCAGCCACTCTGTATTAATGGAGCTGGGCCTTCTAAGCAATTCTCCTTTTCCAGCTCACATAGTTAAGCTTTTTCACTACAGGGTACTAAAGGGACATTGGAGGGGGAATGGACCTTCCTTTCCAGGTTTCAGGTTGGCTTACTTCCTCAGTTCCTGGAGAGCATGATTTTTTCTCCACTACTTGGCCCCAAATTTCTCCAGTGCCTGGTGTCTGCATGGTGCAAATTTCTCAGTTTGCCAGCCGCATACTTCCTCCAGCTTGTAACTAGGGTAGCAGTTGCATAGCCAGGAGCCCCAGACAGCATGGGTCTGTGCCCAAATTCAGGTTACTCCTGCCCACACCTTCTCCTCAGCCCTACACACCTATACACTGGAAACTCCTCAGGACTTCCCATCTGCATAGCCAACCCCCTGATTTTTGTCCCCTGGCCCAAGCTAAATGCAGAAGTGAACTAGATTCCTAGAGAGGGAGGTCTGTCTGAATTATTTATGTCCATTAACATACTATAGAATACATAAGTACATACCAATATCCTACAGACTCCATATTTTTATTTATTTTCTTCATTTTATTGTTTTCCCAACCCCTTCCCTTACCACCGCGCTAAAAGTGCAAGCCTCACGAGTATAGGGACGGACTTTTGCCTGTATTGTTCCTCTCTGTGTCCCCAGAGCCTGGGGCAGCGACTGACATATAATGGGATACTCAAATATTTAAAGAGTGAACGAACAATAAAATATCGGATGAATCATGCATGAGTGAACAAATTCTGAGTTATCAGGATGAGGTCTTGTGGGGAGAGGAAAAGGCGATTGAGGAAGTCGTCTGGGACCGGGGTATGGGATCCCCAGGACTCCCTCAGGATGGACGCCGCGCACAGCGGTCTCAGAGTTCCTTTCCGGACCCATCGCGAGTTGCTTAGCAACTGGTCGCCCGGCCCTCCGCTACCATTAGAGGGCGCGCGGGCGGGGAGACGTGAACGCGCACGCGTGCGCGGCGCGGACCGGCGAGGGCAGCACGTCACTTCCTGTTTCTTTAAGGGAACGTGGCTTTTCCCCGCAGCGCCTGTCTTCGCGTCTGCGTCTCCGCTGCGGCGGCCGAAGCTGGAGTCGGACCCCGAGCGCAGCGTCGCCATGGACTCGGCCCTCAGCGACCCGCACAACGGCAGCGCGGAGGCAGGCGGCGCAGCCAACGGCACGACGCGGCCGCCTTCCACGCCCGAGGGCATCGCGCTGGCCTACGGCAGTCTTCTGCTCATGGCGCTGCTGCCCATCTTCTTCGGTGCCCTGCGCTCGGTGCGCTGCGCCCGCGGCAAGGTAGGGTCGGAGGCAAAACCGCGCGCGCTTTCCATCTCCCAGCTGGGACACGACTGACACGGACCCTCCCTCCCGCCCTTGGCGGAACAGACACCTCTTCTCCCCAGACACCCTTCACGGCATGGATCGCCACCGCTTCCCCATCCCGAGACCATATCCGGGAGCTGGCCCTGGGTGCTCCGGGATCTGACACATCCCCTCACAGGGACCTGCTTCTGCCCCCACTCGGACCCTGGCACATCCCTGCCTCTGTCCGTCATGCAGCAAACACTGTCAGCCTCACACCGGGATTCGGGCAGTGTATTATTCTGAGCCTACTGGACCCAGCGAGGCCGGCCCCACCCTCTGCTCTGGCTGCTTATCCCATATGGGACACCTCTTCTTGGGTTCTGGGTCAACCCCCGTCTGTACCTGATGGGGCGCTGGTCCTGACAACTGAGTGGTACAGTCCCCTGTCATTCCTCCATTCGGAACCCTGCCTCATCCACCCTAGGGCAAATTCTGGCATCCTGAAACTGTGACACCTGTCTAGCTGGAATCTGTGACCCATAGTGTACTCTTCTAAAACCTCCAGATCAGGCCCTTGAGCCACCTCAAAAAAATTAAGCCAAGGATATAGCTGCAGCTCAGGCACCAGTTTTTGGCTTCACTTCTCAGACCAGTTTCACTCAACCAGCCCCTCAGAACCTGGCACCACAGTGCCTCTCTTTTTAACCAAGCATAGACCCCTTCTTTTGCTGGTTTGGTCTTCCTGACTGGTAGACACTCCCAGTCTTGGACCTGTCCTAGCCTGAGCCCAGACCCTGTTCCTAACTCCTCACCCTGTTCCCAGCCCCCAGACCCTAACCCTACCTTGAAGTAGCATTTCTCTCTGTGCTCCCTAAGACAGTCCCTCCACCAAATTGAGCTCACCTACTGAGCTGCTGTTGGGCTCCCTTATGAGACCAGGCCAGACCTATTCCTGATCGTTCTCAACATATGTCCCATTGGACACCTAGAAGGCCCCATCATTTCCCCCTCTCTCCATCTTCTTCCCTATTAAGCCTTCTCCAGCCCCTTGAACCGATTGCTTCTCACTTCCTGGCACCCTCTCCCCTCCTAATCTGTAGCTCCTCCCCCACCAAAACCTGAAGCTGAACCTAAGCGGAAGCTGTCTTACCCAAAGAGGGCAGGTCCGCAAGGCAGCTGCCACTTTTGAAACTGCTCAAGTGCGGGTTTTCAAACCATTACACAACTTGAGGTCTGCCACCTTCCTTACCCAAGATCCGAGAACTCTCTGTTGGGTCCTTCTTTGGGCAGACACAAAGGGAAATAGTCAGGGCTTAGATGGCTCTATTTGCCTTTCCATTCTGCCTCTTCTAAGCAGGGTTCAGGCGTCTGACTTTTACTTTCTGCTGAGATCGTGATCTCGATCTTGTGAGATTAAGCCCTGCGTCCATCTTTGCGATGAGGTTGGGGTTCTCTGCTTGTGGTTCTCTCCCTCTCTGCCCCTCCTGCTCATGCTTGTGCACTTTCTCTCTTCCTCTCTTTCACTCTAAAATCTTTTTTTAAAAGATTTTATTTATTTATTTGACACAGAGTGAGAGAGACAGAAAGGGAATACAAGCAGAGGAAACGGGAGACGGAGAAACAGGCTTCCCGTGGAGCAGGGAACCCGATGTGGGGCTCAATCCCAGGACCCTGTGATCATAACCTGAACCAAAGGCAGACGCTTAATGATTGAGCCACCCAGGCGCCCCTCAAATAAATAAATCTTTAAAGAAAAAAGACAGCTAAAGAGTTGGTCAAAGCTCTGGTGTGGTGGGAACAGAGGGTGTGCATAGAAGAGAGCTCTCCATCCACCATGGCCTCTAGAATACCTTGCCCACCATCTCCTGCAAGCTGCGTGAAATTGCAGACAGCCAGACCCACCACCAATAACCAGGATGTTCTGAAATTTACAAAGCCTTCACCGTCTTTGGTTCTCCCAGCAACTGAATGTTACAGATGGAACCAGTTTTATTTTACCTGTCTTATGGAGAAAGAAACTGAGGATCAAAGAAATGACTACTCTTGATCCCTCTGCCAATAAGGGGCAGAACTAGGTGTTGCTAAACCTAGTCCAAGGCTGTCCTTGATATATGTGCCTCTAAAGACCCACACAAGTGGCATTTGGGCCTGGGGGGAAAAAAGCCAGCAACTCCCTTTTTCTACCCTGAGTCATGTTTCCCAGTCATGTGGCAAGGAGAGAGAAAAGTTAGTGTGGGGGCCCAGGAGTTTTGATTTCCCACCAATGTTAGACCTTAAAGCCAGCTGAGAGAGGGCATGTGAGGACAGAATTATCTCTGGAGCCAAGTTGTCCATAACAGGCAGGGCAAATTGTGAAATCATGGAGAGAAGAAGGTGGAGCATCCAGGAGTGTGTTGGGAAGAAGTAGCCGTGGGAGGAGCAGTCTTAGAGGGGTGCCCATCCCTCTCAGAGACCTGTGTTCCCAGAAGGGAGCAAATCCCAACCCAAGCAATAGCTGGGGATCAGATTACTTCAAAGGCCCTTGGCCTGTAACTCAGAGGAGAGCCCCTCAGCCAACTGGACTGGGCTTCTGCTCTGTGCCAGGCCCTGGGCTGGGTACCAGGGGTGCTGGGACAACAAATGCCAGGCCTTGTCTTCCCAGAGCTCAGTGCCCCACGGAGAAACAGATGTGTAAGCTGCCAACTAAACTGAATCCTGATACGCCTTCCAGAGGAGGCCGCAGCTGCCTTTGCAAAGATGGGCGAAAGTTCAGCAGGCAGAGCAGGAGAGAGGGAGGCATTGCTTTGCAGGGTGCATTCAGAGGGGCAGCGAGCAGTGCGATGAAAGCCCCCGGGGCAGGGCCCTGGAGGCCATAACAGAAAGATGTTCAGGCAGCCTGCAGCCTTTCTGCATGATAGAATCCTGAAAGCCACACAGTAGTTCATCTTCATAGCTACAAAATGACCACACACTTGTAAAAAAAAAAAAAAAAAAAAATCCAAGCCATGCAGAAGTATAAAGGAAAAGCCTCCTCAGTACCACTTTTTGAAGGAACCTATTTAGCTCTTTGGTGTGTAATCTCCCAGAACTTTTCTATGTATATATAAATGTGTGTGTGCCTGTGTGTATACACAGATGTAAATTTATTTTTATAGCAGTGGGTTTTTATATTACATACTGCTCTGTAACTTGACATGGTTTTTTTGTTGTTTTTGTTTTTAACACTGTGTCATGGTCATTTTCCTGTCCATATCTGCAGATCTGCCTCATTATTTTATGTCAGGGAGGGTAAGTAACACATGCCTGTGGTATAAAATTCCAGAGGTGCAGAGGGCATCTTGAAAGCCTCCGTCCCACCCAGCTACTCAGCTTCCCTTCCCAGAGGCACCCCCTGTTACCTGTTTCTTGGATATCCAAGAAGTTCTGTGCCTTTACAAATAAATAAGCATATGCTTTCTCCGCATTTTTGCAGTATAACTTAACATTTTGTTATAAATCCACTTTTTGGCACCTGGCTCTTTTCACCAGGTATATGTTGGAGATCAGTATATCTGTGCGTACGGAGTGATCATGTTCTTCGACAGCTCTGTGGGATCCAGCCAGTGTCCCACAATTTGTTTAGAGCACTGGTCTCAGAGTATGATTGCTAGACCAGCAGCAGCGGCCACAGCCTCACCTGGGAGCTGGTTCGAAATGCAGATTTTGAGTTAGAGACTCACTGTGGGCCTGGCAGTCTGTTTTCACAACCCCTCCTGACAATTCTTCTGGGTGTTCATGTGAGAACCTCTGATTTAGAGTTCTCCACGGGTTGTTCAGATGAGTGTCAGTCTTTTGCTATGACAAGCCATGCTGAAATTCATCTCCTTATATGTTTGTTATGTCACACTTGTTTGTATTTGTAGGATTTTTTTGGTGGTTGTTGTTAAAGATTTTATTTATTTATTTGACAGAGAGAAATCACAAGTAGACAGGCAGGCAGAGAGAGAGAGAGAGGGAAGCAGGCTCCCTGCTGAGCAGAGAGCCCTATGCGGGACTCGATCCCAGGACCCTGAGATCATGACCCGATCCGAAGGCAGCGGCTTAACCCACTGAGCCACCCAGGCGCCCGGATTTTTTTTTTTTTTAATTGATTTGCGGGGTCAAGGGCCATGTGCATGTTTGATTTAGATGGATCTTACCAAATTACACACCCTAGAGGTTGTATAAGTTTATACACCCACCAGCAGTGACCTCAGTTCCTGTGTGATGGCTGCGCAGCAGTCCAGTCCCAGGGCTTTCTGAGCCAGACTGGGGGATCCATTCAGGTCTAGGCTTCACAAAGAGTTCCTGGTAGAGTCAGTGATGGGCGGGAGGGAGAACAGGAAGGAGGCTGGTGATGTGGTCACCGTGAAGACTGCAGTGGGGCACAGGATTTGGTTGGGGGGGATGCCAGTTTGAGTTCTAGAAATGCTTAGGAAGCAGAGTGAGGTGAATGAGTGAATGTGGTGTAAAGAGGAGGAGACCCTGGGGTCTCCAGCTGGGGTGAAATGAACAGAATGGTCCACAAGTCCCAGATCATTTCTAGGACATGGCCTGGAAGCAGCACTCCCAGAGCTCGGACTGAGCCAATGACTCGAAGCCGGGCATCTGTCTTCCCTTGATGCTTTTGCTTCCGCCCTGATAGCTGAACATCCACAATGTCACTGGAAGCTAAATTTATTTCGGCTATTTGTGTCAGCTTCTCTCTCTCTCTCTCTCTCTCTCTCACACACAAACACACACACACACACACACTCACTCACACATTCTTTCTCTCTCACTAATTACGTTTTGTGTTTTGGGAGCTCTTGCATTTGCTTAAGAGCATCTGGCTTAAAAACCCACATCGAATTGGTAGAGAATCCTAACAACTTTTTATGCTTTTGTAACAACAAAGGTTAACTGTTGGGGGGGGTGTTTGTGAGGGGAGGAGCAGAGGGAGAGAGATTCTTAAACAGGCTCCATGCCCAGTGCAGAGCCCAACATGGGGCTCCATCTCGGGTCATGACCTGAGCCAAAATCAAGAGTCAGATGCTTAACCAACTGAGCCACCCAGGCACCCCAAAGGTTGATTGTTACATTGTCACAAGCTCCCTGAGAATCTTGTCACAACTTGCTAGCACAAATTTCCAGGTAGGAAAGGTAGAGGTCATCTAGGAAGTAGTGGCTAAGAGTTGGGACACTGGGGGACACCTGGGTGGCTCTGTGGGTTAAAGCCTCTGTCTTCAGCTCAGGTCATGCATGATCTCAGGGTCCTGGGATCGAGCCCTGCATCAGGCTCTCTGCTCAGTGGGGAGCCTGCTTCCTCCTCTCTCTCTGCCTGACTCTCTGCCTACTTGTGATCTGTCAAATAAATAAACAAAATCTTTAAAAAAAAAAAAAAAACGGACACTGGACCCAGACTGCCTGTGTTTGGATTCAGGCTCCACCACTCACCAGCTGTGTGACCTTAAGCAAGTTACTTTACCTCCCTGAGCTTCAGTTTCCTCATCTGTAAAGGGGAGCTTTTAAAAATACCTGCTTCACAGAGTTTTTGTGAGGATGAAATCACATATAGCACCTAGAGCAGGGCTTCGCACATAAAACACTCTCCTAAGTGTTACCTTTATTACTGTTACTGTCAGATTTCCAATCTCACATTCTGACTCAGCATGGCGGCTTGGATATTTACACAGTCACCATGGATGAGCCAGAGTCCTTTGTGTAGTGGGATGTGTGTCCAACCTTGGCTTGTCATCAAGTAATTTTAAGCTTCTTTCCACCCAGGATACAGGGCTGAATTGAAAGGATTATGTGGAGGACTCCTGGGTGGCTCATTTGGTTAAGCATCTTCCTTCGGCTCAGGTCATGATCCCAGGATCCTGGGGTCAAGTCCCACATCGGGCTCCCTGCTCAGTTGGGGAGTCTGCTTCTCCCTCTGCCTGCTGCTCCTCCTGCTTGTGCTTGCTCGCTCTTTCCCTCTCTCTGACAAATGAATAAATAAAATCTTTTTCTTACAGATTTTATTTATTTATTTGTCAGACAGAGATCACAAGTAGGCAGAGAGAGGAAGGGAAACAGGCTCTCCGCTGAGCAGAGTCGATGTGGGGCTTGATCCCAGGACCCTGGGATCATGACCTGAGCTGAAGGCAGAGGTTTTAACCCACTAAGCCAGCCAGACGCCCCTGGATAAATAAAATCTTTTTAAAAAGCGGCGGGGGGGGGGGGGGGGAGGAATATGTGGAAATGAGCCCTAACGCTCGTTTGTAGGTGAGACCAGAATCCCCTGTGCTCTGCAACTGTAGTTCCCTCTGCCTCCTGTTTCCCTGACTTGTACACAAAGCAGATTCCTCAACTCTGTATATATTTGGCTCCTACACCCTACCAGAACCCTTGCTTGACCTTCAAGGCTTTGCCTAAGTGCCATCTGCTTTCCTGTGATTCTTTATATACCACTACTACTACTACTACTACTTATAATAGTACAGAGTCTAGACAGCTCATGTGACAGCTCAAGGCACAATACTAAGTATTTCCAGTGCAAAATTCATAGAATCCTGGGGCACCTGAGTGACTCAGTTGGTTAAGTGTCTGCCCTAAGCTCAGGTCATGGTCTCAACATCCTGGGATCAAGCCCCGCATTGGACTCCCTCCTCAATGTTGAGTCTGCTTCTCCCTCTCCCTCTGTCTCACCCTGGCTTGTGCACATATACTCTCTCTCTCTCTCAAACAAATAAATAAAAATCTTAAAAAAAAAAAAAAAAGTCATAGAATGCCGAAATTCACCATACAGCTGAGGAGATTGAGGCTCTGAGAGAGAGAAATAACATTCCTGGGCCCCACAGCTGGAAAGAGGCAGAGCTGGAAGTCACTTTCTGGCATCAGAGCCCTCTCCCATCCATTTGGCACTCAGGCTGGATATCGCAGCAGTGTATGTCTTGTTTTGTCACATGTCACACTGTATCGTGGTGTTCTCTCTGCATGTCAGGGTCTTGGCCTGCCTGCCTGTGGACTCTGAGATGAATAACTGTCTAATTTACGTCTGGGCCTCTGCTCCTGCTAGAGGGACATACGTTGAGCTTGTGGAGGTATACAGAGGGGTGGGGAAATTTTCCCCAGCCCCACAGCACCCTGTTGCCAAAAGCAGACACCCAGGGCTGGGGGAAATGGAGGGAGTCAGTACTGCTCACCCACCCCACCCCTTCCTCCCAGCAGAGCTTCCCCTGGGTGCTCTAGAAAGGTCGGTCTCCCTCCCGGCCACCTCAGTCAGGCACATGCTGGGGTTTGGGGAAACGCCTCCCTCCTCCCCCTCTCCCTGACAGTCCCAGCTCCTCATACACAGTTACAGCACTTTATACTTTGCCAGGCTGTTCTGCATCCCATATCTCATTTAGTTGAAATCTCTCGGCCCTTTTTTTATTTTATTTTTTTAAGATTTTATTTATTTATTTGACAGAGAGAGATCACAAGTAGGCAGAGAGGCAGGCAGAGAGAGAGGACGAAAGAGGCTCCCTGCTGAGCAGAGAGCCCGATGCGGGGCTCGATCCCAGGACCCCGGGATCATGACCTGAGCCAAAGGCAGAGGCTTTAACCTGCTGAGCCACCCAGGTGCCCCATCTCTCGGCCCTTTTAGAGGTAAATAAAGCTAGAGACTATGATCCTATTTGACAGAGGAGTAAACTGAGACTCTGAGAGCCAGGGATGTGCCTCAGTCACCCAGCAAGCCGTTTACTAGAGCACTGAATGCCTTTATCATACTTTATGTGTATTGTTTGCATGTGTGTGAATTTTATCTGTAGGAAAAATTCCCTGAAGTGGAAGTGCTTGGTCAAAGGTGTATCCGCTTGTGATTTTGACAGATACTGACAGTGTGCTCTCTGCAGGAACCGATTTTACCCTCCTGAAGGTACCAAGGGTCAGCACCTATTTCCCTGTAGCCTCACCAGCTCAGTCTGTTACGCAGTGGGGACTTCCGCCATTCTGACAGATGAAAACTGGAATCTCAGTGCACTTCACTTCGAGCTTCTCTTATTAAGAGTGAGGGTGGAAAGAAAGAAAGAAAAAAAAAAAGAGTGAGGATAACATTTTTTCCTGTGAATAAGAACTTTTTGTGGTTCCTGCTCTGTGAACCTTCTCGGTGCCCTTGGGCACATGTAAATTGCAGTTTGGTGCATCTGCTGAGTTGCCCTCCCCAAAAGGCTGGACCATTTTGCACTATAACCAACAGTGTATGCACATCCCAGCTCCATTTCGAGGCCATTGCATGGGCTTACTGCTCTCTGCCCTGTCTCCTTCCCTTTCTGCAGTTTTCCTTCCATTGTTGGGCAGAAGGTCTGCCTGACCCGAAATCTGCCCTCTCCAGGCAGCTTCCCCTTGAGCATGTTTTGTCCTGTTGGTTTTTAGAAGGCAGCCGTGAGCCAAAAAAATTAATGAGACTCTGCAGCTGAACATGATCCCTTGTCCCCAGTGCTGGTGCCTTATTCACCGGATAGACATGGTGATGGTGGAATCTTAGGCATTGAGATGAGCCTGCGGAGAGAGAACTTGACTTTGACTTGAGCAGAAGTCTCATCTGTCATTACTAGGACCTCTGGTAGCTAGGATATAAAGTGGAATAGCCATACAAAGTGCAGGGAGAATTGCAGTGGGAGAGGAAGCTTAGCCAGTGGGAAATCTGGAAATGCTTCATGGCAGCGCCATTGGCAAGGTCCTTGATGACTGAGGATTCTGCTTAGCTGAGAGAGCATGATGGTCTTGAAAGCTTTCAACTTTGTGTTTTTTAGTATGAATTTAAACCAGAATTATACTGCCACTGGTGGATTCTCATTAGAAAGTTTTCTGGTGGGTGCCTGGGTGGCTCAGTTGGTTAAGTGTCTGCCTTTGGCTCAGGTCATGGTCTCGGGGTCCTGGGATCGAGCCCCGCATCGGGCTCCCTGCTTGGCAGGAAGCCTGCTTCCCCCTCTCCCACTCCCCCTGCTTGTGTTCCCTCTCTCGCTGTGTCTCTCTGTCAAATAAATAAATAAAATCCTTAAAAAAAAAAAGTTTTCTGGCTGGAATTCTATGAAGTTGATAAAATCCCTATTCTGTGCTGTTGCTCCACTCCCATTTTTTTCCTTTTTTAAAGTACTGAAATTATTTTGACTACATCCAGGTTTTTTCATGTAAATATTTATCCTCTGTTGTGTCTTTACCCAAAGCACATTGTCGCCAACAGTAGCATCTGCCATTATGGATTTAATTGTGGCTTTTACTCTTACCAGATTCAGTTTCCCCAGTCAAATTTCTTAAGTGTAAGTTTTGTCAAGATTTGCTTCTCCTTGCAGTTGGCGTCTGCTGTGTGCAGTTTCAATTGCTGTCAGTTTTATCAGTTGTTGGATTGTTTCTACTCAGACCTATTGAATAACAAATTCATCATGTTTACCTGGTAGCTAATCCATAAGGAAACCGGGAATAGTTCTCATGAGGTCTAGGACTGCTCTGTTGTCACAGTATCCAGTATCCAGGGTTTTCTCTCAATTATTTCATGCCATAACTGCCTCTGCCATCACTCTTGTCCCCAGATATGCCACACTTGCCCTGCTGGGGCCCAGATGGCCCTCGTGCAAAATAGCAGGGTGAAGTATCTTGCCCCAGGGTGGGCAGAGGGAACCGCATTGCCAAAGCCTGGGGTCGGAACGATGTGGTGGGAAGGTGAATGAGCCGCAGCCCCAGAGGCCAAAACTGCACCCCCGACTCATAGGCACCTTTCTTGACTGCTCTAGAACGCCTCGGACATGCCGGAGACTATCACCAGCCGGGACGCTGCCCGCTTCCCCATCATCGCCAGCTGCACACTCTTGGGGCTCTATCTCTTTTTCAAAGTAAGTCCTTTACCACCCGTTGTGTTATTTGGTTTAAATAACTTTGTTTTGTTTTGTTTTTCCCATCACAGGAGATATGCATGTTCATATGTAGAAAATAAAGAAACAAGGGGGAAAAAAAAAGTCCTAATAATTCACCTCTAGACCAACTGCCAACACAGAGATAACCACCGATGGCATTTAGGAGTCTTTCCCATAGTCATTATTTCTTTTCTCTGTGTGGCTTTTTTGTTTTGTTTTCATGATACCATTTTGGTTTGCACTGTACTGTTTATGCTGGGACGGGGTATAGCTTGTGTCTCCAATGCACCTTTACCATACTAATTGCCTTTTTTTTCTTTAATTTACCGAGGTTTATTTTCCAAATAAAAGTTACACAGGCTCAGTGTTGAAAACGTGGAAAACACAGAAAAGTAAAAAGGGGAAAACAGCAGTCATCCAAAACCCCACTACCAGAGACAATCACAGATTCCCTTTGGAGGTGTGTCCTTGCGCTGTTTTCCCGGTGCATGGTTTCTCCGTAGCTGTGGCCACGTGGCGTACTCAGTTTTGTAGCTGCTGCTTTCACTCCCCATGAATAACATCATAAGCATTCTCTCATGTTAACTGCAAACTCTTCTGAAGCTTTTCTTTTTCTTCTTCTTTTTTTTTTTTTTTTTTTTTACTATAACACATACTATTTTCTGATTATGGAAGTAAGATATGCAGAAAACTTTTTAAAGAGCGGGGGAAAAATACATAGAGGTAACAGTCCCTATTAACGTTTGGGCATGTCTCCTTTCAGGCTTTTAATAAGCATGCTTTTCACTTAAGTATGATCCTATCCTAGCTGTAGTGTTGTGTCCTGTGTTTTTGCAGTCGTGCCTCACAAGTGCTTTTTCCCTGGTCACTGAAAAGCTCTCAAGGACGACTTTTAATTAACGTGTTAAAAACACAGGTAGATGGCGAAAAAAACCATTTTCGGTCTAAGGGAAGATGTAAATGAGCCATAATCTTCTCCCCAGTGTAGTTTTTCCTGGATCTTCCGCGTAGATCTACGTTTATCTTAAAATTTAAAAACAAATATATGTATGAGATACAGGGTGTTTACTGTAGAGATATTTTTCAATCTGTGCAGTCACGTCTGCCTCGTTAATCTTAACACCTGCCTGTGGCTCTGTTTTACGGCTGCGCCTCTGAGGGATGTCTGGTGCTGGGATGTCACAGAGGTGCTGCTGTGAGCGCCAGCCCCGGGGTACAGGATCTCGGCCTGGGCACATGTGTTCAAGTGTATTTGCAGTAGGAGGAACAGGTCATGTAGCATCTCCATTTGTAGGTTGAACAGATAGTTCCAAATCCCCAAAAAAGATGGCGCCCTTTTTCGTTTCCCCTGATGGGGAATAGTGGGCTGGCTGCCTTGACTCTCACCAGCATGGGGTGGCATCAGAATTCCTCATCTTTGCCAGTCTGTGAGTGAGTCCACGATGTAATATTTAACACCTGCTTCCTGTCCCATCGTTCCCTCGTTGTTGGATCAGAACTATGCTGCTTAATGGTTTCAGAATCCCCCCACAGGCAGGTTGACCACAACTCACCTCCAGCATCCCCCGCACCCCACTTTAAACAAAAGAAGTCATTCCAGTTTTTACTCTTACAAACCAGCGTGCATCAAGTAATATTAGGTATTCATGGATTTTTTTTTTTTTCCTGGACCTTGGGTGAAGAGTTGGATTTACTCCATGCTTCGGTTCATAGCATCCCGTCCTCAGTCCATGCCAGGCGCCCCTCCACCCCTAGTGCCCGCCTCCATGTCCCACCTCCATGTCCCTGTCCACAAGACACACCTGCTCTGATGCGTTTGCTTTGTCTTCAGATGTGTGTCTCCTTATAAAACGTATGGTGTCGGTCTGTCTGTGTCTACTGAGAGTCCAGCTTCCATAAACAGAGCTGTGCGGTGTATCTCCCTCTGTTTGCCTTTTCTCTCCCCTGTACTTTTGAGATCCCTCTGAGGCCGTCTGCACATCTGGCCCATTGCCTAAGACCCTCTGACATTTTTAGTACTTAGGATTCTTTCCTTTAGCTAGGTTCCCTCAGAAAGAAATTTCTGGCAGTGGAGGGTAGGAGCATTTTTCTTTAAGCCACTGTATGCTCTGCCTGTCCCCCACTGCAGGCGGGTAAGCCCCAACCTGCCGTGCGCCAGAGGACACAGCATACCTCTTATTCATGTCTTTAGAGGGTCCACACTGGGATTTCTGAGAGGTGGCCATCTGGACAACACAGCCAACAGATTCCTCCCAAACTCCAGGCTGGCAGCTTGTGAATTGGTTTTCCGAGTGGTGGGATCCCTCGGCCCCTTTCCTCCCCACCACCACGCTGGTTGGGATGTTTCTCAACATTATAAAATGTATCTGATCCCACCTCATTTAAAACTGATTGCTCTGAGGCAGCATACAAAAATTATACCCAGCAGCATAAGCATAAAAAAGTAAAGGAAGAAATTGGAGTGAAATAGCAAATTAAAATAGGATAAAACAAAGCCTTGGGTGAGGACCATACCCTGAGCCCAGGCCGTACTTTTGTCAAGAGCGCCTCTGATACTGGTGTCGCTCTGCGCCTCTAGCAGCTAAAACACAGAGAAAGCCAGGCTTGGTGAGACTGGGTGCACAGTCCATAGGCCACACAGTCCAGCCAACTCGCTCTAAGTTGCAGCCAGAGAGATTTTCCTAAGGGCCCAGGCGAAAGGAACACTACTGAGAGGTAGACCAACCACATCGTCATAAAACATGGCCCATGTGCCTATGAAGTATGTTCGTAGGGCTTTTTCTTACGGTAGTCACATTCATCCATCCGTTCTGCAAACATTAACTGGGTGCCTGCTGTATCCAAGGCCCCAAGTGAGAAAAACTGACCATCCCTGCCCTCCAGGAGTCTCTTGTTAATTGGTGGAGATGGACACCAGTCAGTCACATTGATAAATGTGAAGCTACAGTCCTGGGAGGTGCTGCAGAAGCAAGGCGTAGCAACAAGAAAGCACAGAAGAGCCCCGCAGCTAGCATGAACCTCTGCCCCTGCCCCACTCCCACCTCCAGCAGCAGCACCTTCACCTGCCTCACTGCTCAGCCGGCCGCAAACCCGGGGAGCCGTCCTCCCTGCACTTGCAGTCAAGGGCACCATCTTCTGTCCGTCAGAGTCTGCAGTACCCTCACTTCCACCCGTGCCCTGGGAAGTCTGTCTCCCACACAGCAGCACAGGAATCCTCTCAGGACATCCAGTCATGTCACCGCCCTGCCCTTGGTCTCCAGTACTGGCATGACTCACTCACCCAGAGGAATCTAGATTTTCTCATGGCACTGTAGGGTCTCTCTGCCCCGCAGCAGTCCCAGCCTCATCTCCTCACACCGGACCCTTACTCTCTCAGCTCTAGGCTCACAGGCCCTGACTCTTCGCCACGTACATAAGCAACATACCCACCTCAGGACCTTTGCACTCACCTTTCTCTCTGCCCCAAATGCTTTCCACCTCAAATACCCTCACAGTGGCTCCCTCGCTTTGTTAAGGTTCTATTCCTGAACAAGGTGAGTATCTTCCCGTTGAGAAACTTTCACTGACTACCAGTCTAAAAGAGCAGCTCTCCTCTCTTCTCTCTGTTTGCCCTGCTCTGCTTTTCTTCTGAGGACCCATCACCACTTGACAATATATTACATACGTGTATCTTTTGAGATTCTTTCTCTCTTGCGGGCACATAAACTCCATGGGGGCAGGGACTTTGATGCCTCATTTCTTGCTGTGTCCCCAGAGTTCACACGACCCCATTAACATGGTAGACAGTCAGTACACGTGAGCTGAGTTAATGAGGGGTGGTTGTATCAAGGAAGGCTGCTCCGAGCTGAGAGTCGAAGAAAGAAGGGTGGGGAGAATGTCCAGGGCAACAGAAGAGTGTGTGCACAGGCCAGCTGCCTAGTGGTGGGGCTGTGGCACAGACAGGGCCCTCAGAAAGGCTGGTGTGACCCCAGTGTGCTGTGAGCCACAGCTGAGAAGGTCTGCGGTGGCCATCGCAGGGGCTGAGGCCTGGGTAGGGTGTGGGCCTTGAGCTTGTGAAGGCAAGGCTTTAAGCAGGGGAGGAGTGTGGGCAGACAGGCTTTAAACAGATTCTGTAACGGCTTCCTTGAGAGCACCCGGTGCCCCTGTGCCCCATACCACAGCACATGAATCCCCCCCAGCCAGAGACCCTCAGGAGAGCAAACTCAGGAAGGAGAGGATGACTACGGAAGGAGATGCAGAGCCTTCCCCAGAGTCCAGGATTCCCAGCAGTGACACGCAGCTTTGGAGTATCACAAAAGAGAACATATCCCAGTTCCACTTGACAGTAAGACTGAGAAGCAGCAGCAGGCAGGGTCTCCTGTCACAGTTTCTAGCCATCACCATGGGACAAGTCCTCCAGAAGACCATCAGGTAGACGATGGGGCAGGGCACAAGCGACTTACAAGTAGCGTGCTTGGGGCCTTGGTAGCCACCATAGGGGGCTCCCTAGATTTTTGAGCAGGGAGAAGGAAACTTGGAAGAGTGCATTCTGAGGCTCCCTTGGGGGGTTGCACTCAGGACTGTCCTCCCCCATGATTCCATGCCAGGACTCTGAGCACAGACCTAGTATTGCCTGTCTCCAGATAATGGAGCTACCAGGTACACACTTACTCCATTGGGTGTCCCTCCGGGGGCCTGAGGTTGCTCCCTTTTCTTCTGTAGCCACAGAAGCTAGAAGGCCCCTAGCACTCTCTGAGATTCTTCCTCCCACCGTTCCCTAGCTCCAGAGGGATGAGACCAACCTCCAGAAGAGAAGCGGGGACTCTGATTTCCCCATAGCCACGAGCAACCCTGACTTCCTGTTTCTTTTTTTATTTCTGCCTCAGATATTCTCCCAGGAGTACATCAACCTCTTGCTGTCCATGTATTTCTTCGTGCTGGGGATCCTGGCCCTGTCCCACACCATCAGGTCAGAAGGCATCTCTTCAACATTTGAAGCAGCTTTCTCAGGAGCCAATACAGGGTCCTGGATGAGAACATGACCTCTGGCGTCATTCAGAGCCAGGTTTGAATCCTGGCTGTACAATCCAAGGGCTTCTTTCCCCTGCGGTACAGCGTGGGTGAGCTAGAACAAGACCTGTAAAGTAACCTCTGTGACACAGTCCCCTCCCAGGGACTGACAAGAGTATCCAGGGGGTGTTTCCCACCACCACCATCGTTGGGAAGGTTAATCACATTGTAGTACCAGGATGTCACTTGTCACAGTGCTGAGATGGGTAATAGCAGCACCACCTGCCAGGTGTTTTAGGCTGCTGGCACCTCGTGGTAAGCCCGGCTTCTCACACGTGATCTTGTTTCCTGCTGAGAGAGGGGCAGTAGAGTGAGAAGTTAAGAGTACAGCCTCTGGAATTTGATTACCTGAATTTGAATCCAGACTCTGCTACTTATAGCCCTGTGACTTGGGGCAAGTCACTTAATCTCTCTGGCCTCAATTTCCTCAGCCGAATGTGGAGGAAAATAACTGAACCTTCCGTATGGGTCATGGGAAAGCTTTTAGCCCAGTATCTGACACCTAATGTGTCCAATAACTGTTAACTGTTGTCGTTACTATTACTTCCTGTGCTAACCTGCCAAGTAACTTACAAGGTTAGCTTTTGCTTTTATTTATTTATTTATTTATTTGAGAGAGACAGAGACAGACAGCAGGAGAGGGAACACAAGCAGGGGGAGTGTGAGAAAGAGAAGCGATTTCCTGCTGAGCAAGGAGCCCAATGCAGGGCTCGATCCCAGGACCCCGGGATTATGACCCCAGCCGAAGGGAGACACTTAATGACTGAGCCACCCAGGCGCCTTTAGCTTTTTGCTTTAAATCTTCTGTTATCTTTGGAAACTGAAGCACAAAGAGATTAGGAATTTGCCAAGATCGCACAATGGATAAGCAGCAGAGCCAAGATTCAAACCCAGGTCTGAGTGGCCCCAGAGTCGTGTTCCCATTGCCACCTGCTCAGACAGGCACGTGCTGTGTTTGTCCAGTGGGGATGAAGGACCTAGGCCGGGACCCTGAAGGGGTGCTGCTCTTCATGTCATGGACAGGCCAATTCTCCGTGTGTTGTAAACATTTGGCATTCCCTAGCCCTGTTTCCTAAATGAGAGTTATGTCCCCAGTCTGCCCCCTAGCTTGTGACTCCAAAAGTTTCCCCGCCTGTTTCCATCTGGTCCCTTCAGCTGGATACAGTGTCGGGTTGAGAACCACTGACCATAAGGTGGCCTGTAGACTATGGAGGTTCCCAGAAGGAAGGAACGCAGCTAAAAGTCAGCCTTGAAGGGTGGGAAACCTGGAAGAGGCACAAAGGAGAGGGGAAAGCAAGGAGTAGAAGATCTGTGTGCAGTGAAAACGCATTTGGGATCTTTCTGCAGTTGTCAGAGAGGAAGCGCAGGGCCTGTTCACAAAAGGCATCAAAAGCCAGTTGGGTTTGGCCTTGTTTCCCTAGGCACACTGGCAAGACATTGTGGTACTCAAGAGCGTGGGTTCAGGAGATGTTGGCCCTCGAACCGAGGCCTAGCTCTGCCAGCTCGATAATTTGTATAAGCTTCTCAAGCCCTCTGAGTATCAGTTCCTATAAAATGGAGACACTTAAAAAAAAAAGAAAGAAAGAAAGAAACGTAGACACTGCGAGCACCTCCTCACTGGGGCGTGGGAAGGATCAGATGAGCCACGACTATAACATGGCTCAAGTACCGTACCATGAGTTGTGCTTCTGGTCCAAGATCATACAGCTGGGACTGGAATTCTGGTCTTTTGACTGAGTTCAGTGTTGTCTTCAACTTTACCTGCCCTTTCCCCATGCAGTTTTGTTCTGGCCATCTGATAAGAATTTTAATCCAGCCCCCGTCCTAAAAAATGAAGGCCTAGAGAACCTACTTGAGTGACTTGGACCTTACAAAACCGTGGCAGACCCAACCTCACAGGGCAGAGCTCTCTGATGGATCTGGGGGACGGTGGGGGCAGTCGCTTCCAAGCACTGGGGCCCCTCCTTCCCCATGCTGATTAGGGTCCCCCTAATTCTCATCCATCCTACCCCTTCATCTGTGAGAGGCTTGACATTCCCGGGCCTCCCCATGACGCAACCACCACTTCAGAGAACCCGGTGTATTTTATCTGTCTTTTTTAACTAATTCATAATTTTGACTAGTAGAAATTATTTTTTATTTAAATTTTTTTTTAAGATTTTATTTATTTATTTGACAGAGATTACAAGTAGGCAGAGAGGCAGACAGAGAGAGAGAGAGAGAGAAGCAGGCTTCCCACAGAGCAGAGAGTCTGATTCGGGTCTTGATCCCAAGACGGTGAGATCACAACCTGAGCTGAAGGCAGAGGCTTTAACCCACTGAGCCACCCAGGCGTCCTGACTGGTAGAAATTATTGACAGAGAACCAATAGCAACTGAAACTGCATATGGTAAAATAGATTAGTGACTAAAACTTACCAGAAGAATCATCTTCTTGATGAAATTTATAGCACAATATTTGACCTGGCAAAATCAGACCTCATAAACACAACAGGTAACCGTGGGCAGGAGGGGTGCTCACCACACAGCATCAGAGCTGTCCTGTGAAAAATTTCATACGGACCAAAAACGGTGGGATGAGAGAAATTGTTTTGAAAAATTTATATGGAGAAAAACTGAATCAGATGCACATAATTTGAAGGGCGCCTGGGTGGCTCAGTGGGTTAAGCCGCTGCCTTCGGCTCAGGTCATGATCTCGGGGTCCCGGGATCGAGTCCTGCATCGGGCTCTCTGCTCAGCGGGGAGCCTGCTTCCTCCTCTCTCTCTCTCTGCCTGCCTCTCAGCCTACTTGTGATCTCTGTCTGTCAAATAAATAAATAAAATCTTTAAAAAAAAAAAAAAGATGCACATAATTTGAGCAAAAAGGGAGGAAAGCATAATTTAATCATGTTATATGGAAAGCTGAGCCAAAAACTATTTTTCTTTTTCAGTCAGATTGCGTTTTCTGAAATACTTTCTCAACGAAAGTCTACAGTGTAGTTAGAATTTCCATAAGCTGTTGATATTCACAGACTTGGAGGCAGACCTCTGTCAGGATCCAAACCAGAGGGTCCGAAGGTGTGGTTCAGGGAAGGCGAGGCCCTGAGGGTTTGTGTAACCAGGGTTGTGTAACCACCAGGATTCGTGGCTGGTAGAGGCAGGGGGTTTGAGCCCAGGTCTGTCTGACTTCGAGGCCCGTATTCTTCCCAGTTTGGCAGGAGTGAGGGGGAAACAGATTATAGAGGGTGGGCTGGCCACTGCTTCCCAGCAGTCCTTCGGTCCCCAGAGGACTGGGGAAACAGACCTGACAAGGGACTGGAAGAGCCTGGCCCCGAGCCGAGTCAGCCCCGGGTGGGGATTCTCGTGGATCTTTCCACCCCTGCTGCCACCCCCCAGCCTGCCGCCTGCCTTCACCTTGTGCAGCCACCAAGATTTACAAGCCCACACCAGAAGCCTTCCTGCCAAGGGAACCTCAGCTTATTTTTATCATCTCTGAGCTCATACCCTATCCAGCTGACCTTTAGAGGGAAAAGGACCTATAAGGTCAAAATCTACCACCCTAGGAAGAAAAAGTCAGTTTTTTTTTTGTTTTTTTTTTTAAAGATTTTATTTATTTATTTGACAGACAGAGATCACAAGCAGGCAGAGAGGCAGGCAGAGAGAGAGGGGAGGAAGCAGGCTCTCTGCGGAGCAGAGAGCCCGATGCGGGGCTCGATCCCAGGACCCTGGGATCATGGCCTGAGCCGAAGGCAGAGGCTTTAACCCACTGAGCCACCCAGGCGCCCCCCAAAAAAAAAGTCAGTTTTATTGACCCTTGCTTTCCACTCCCAGGGGAGAAGGACACCAGGATGTGGTTTCCCAGCAGGAAGCAGTGACCTTTAGGTTTGATGTGAGCCATGAAAGCTGGAGAAAGTCTCTGCCTGCTGCAGAGGTCTGCCTTCAGAGGCGCTCAGTGAGCATTTACCAGCTGCCACCCAGGCCCCAGGCCTGCCGTAGGTAGGGGTAGGTGGTGAGATGGGCCCCCACTCTCAAGTTCAGGCTCACCGGCCAGGTTGCTTGACTCTTGCCCTACATTATCCAGCGACCCTTCTTTGCTCAGGATAACCAAGTCATCAGTCTGGAGAGTTCTTACCTGAAGTCAAAGCGGCAGTTAAGGTTACAGGCTGCCGGGGCGCCTGGGTGGCTCAGTGGTTAAAGCCTCTGCCTTCGGCTCAGGTCATGATCCCAGGGTCCTGGGATCGAGCCTCACATCAGGCTCTCTGCTCCGCAGGGAGCCTGCCTCCTCCTCCTCTCTCTTTCTGCCTGCCTCTCTGCCTACTTGTGGTCTGTCTGTCAAATAAATAAAAATCTTTTAAAAAAATAAAAATAAATAAAAATTAAAAAAAAAAAAGGTTACAGGCTGCCAAGCATTCATTTAATCATCTTAATAACTAAGAGAAAGATCTTATTTTAGTGCTCCAAATGAGGAAACAGTTACACAGAACAGTTAAGTAACTTTCCGAAGATCACACAGCTAATCAGTGGCAGAGTCAGGATTTGAATCCACGAAGTCTGGCTCCAGAGCCACTGCGCTCTGCTGTTTCAGAAGTGAAACATCAAGCTCCTAAGGAAGAGGCAGGTCTGCAGTGAAGGCCTTAGCTCCTCGGGCCATTTCTCTGTTTCTGCCCACACGCTCTGGCTTCACGATCTCCCAGACGTGATTCAGCGAACTGAGCTGAAGGTAGCTTCCAGCCTCATGTCTCCCAGCTTCTGCTCCCCACTTCTCA
The DNA here is from genome assembly GCF_022355385.1 of Mustela nigripes. Taxonomy (NCBI): domain Eukaryota; kingdom Metazoa; phylum Chordata; class Mammalia; order Carnivora; family Mustelidae; genus Mustela; species Mustela nigripes. The sequence goes on from NC_081563.1 coordinate 114,210,981, forward strand.
GAGCCCTCCTGTGGAAGCCCACTCCTGGTTGCATACTTGTGCCTGCCACATTGGGTTCAGAGGGCTCTCTTGTTTGTGCCACAGCCCTGCAGATGGGGAACCTGTTTGATAAGTGGGGAAACAGGCCCTGAAATAGTTCTTAACTCCACATCTTCTTTCTCCAACCACCAGGGTCTTAGAAAGGGAGCTCTCTTTCCCTGCCTTTCTGCTGTGCCCTGGGTACCTCTTGGCCTGCCTCTGTTTACCTATCAGGTGGGAGCACCATTCTGGATTTGCCCACCTCATCAGTCACTGTCAGGCTGATCCAGTGTCACCAAATGCTTTTGAGCTCAGGCTCTGGACAAGTGCCAGCATTGACAGACGCTCACAGTTCTTATTTACATCCCTGTTGTGGGTCCAGAGTTGGGCTAAGCCTCTCTCCCCTGCCTTCTCGCTCACTTCACAGCAACGGTTTGAGACAGGTGGTATTGTTACTCCCACGTAGAGCTAAGGAGATGAGCCACTGCGGTGACTCGCCCACAGCCACACTGCTAGCATATGGCAGGGTAGTCTTCTGGGCTGAGCTGCCCCCAGGGCCAGGCTGGGCCAGGAGGCCCTGATTTGTTAATCTTTGTCTGAAGGTGATCCAGAAAAGAAAGTTTCTGTTCCCTGCCTGGCCAAGGCACAGAGTATACTGGGTGATCTGAGACCATTTTCCAGAGATGAGGCTAGCCCATCCTGAGCAGCGGAGGTCTCTTGGAAGGAGTAAACGTGAGGTGCTCCTCCCCCCTCCACCTCGGGGCTGTGATTCATCGAGCTGATTGAGTCCAGCTGAGTTTATAAAACACTCAGGCCTGACAAAGAGTCATGGAGTGGGGGGGTAGGCAGTAACCGTCAGATCATCTGACTTGATAGGTGTGGAAGAGTCAAGGAATATGCATTCTTGACAAGGGACTCACAGAGCGTGCATGGACCAGACTCTGGCATCCATTCCTGTTCTAAAGCTGTATTTTACATGGAAGTCTGGCCCAGCTTTGTGTTTCTTGGACGAGAACCAAGAGGCAGTGCGGAAGCACTAGGATTCCAGAGACCTGTGTTTGAGTCCCTGCTCAGATGGGGAGTCAGCCCTGGGCAGTCCCTTACTCTCTCAGGGCTTCCATTTCCATCTGTGAAATAGGTCTGGGAACTCCTCCCCGTCAAGAGGACTCGCCGTCAGGGCAGCTTCGAGGGTGCCGGGAGGAAGGACATGTGAATGGGCACTTCTGGGATGGTGTTGGGGCTGCGGTAGCCCATGGGGGTCCTGTTTGCCGACCTGCTTTGTCTTTCCTTCCAGCCCCTTCATGAATAAGTTTTTTCCAGCCAACTTTCCAAATCGACAGTACCAGCTGCTCTTCACACAGGGCTCTGGGGAGAACAAGGAAGGTCAGTGCCGCCTGCTTTTCCTGGCCTTGGGGTTCTCTCACCTGTCTTCCCCTTGTCTCCAGTATCAGGGTTCTCCACTAGAGCAAGGGATGGAAAAGGTGGGCTCTGCAGTCACATTGCCTGGGTGGGAACCCAGCTCTGCTGCTGCCTACACGGGGGGCTCTGGGTGAATGCCTTTACCTCTCCGAGTCGTTGTGTTTGTTCCAGCTGTAAAATGAAAACGATACATCTGGTACCTCCCTCACAGCATGTTGTTAGGACTGGGGGTCAGTGATGAGGGGCGCACTCAGCACATGGCCTGGCCCGCGGCAGCACGCGGTGATGTTAGCCGGCATAGCTTCTTGTATCATACCTGTATGTAATGTGATGACTCTCCCACCTGAGACCTGGAACAGGGCGTCTTTGTTTAAAAAAAAAAAAAAGAAAAGAAAAGAAAACTCTGGGACCTTGGGAGAAGCCTGGGCTTTGTGGGTTGGTTCAGATAGGAGTACTGGTGCTGTAACACGATTGGCGAGGGCTTGACCAAATGAAAAGTATTTCTTGCATCAAAGTCTGAGCTTGGGAATGTCACTCTGTCTTACGGGTGCCTGACGCATTCTGCCTTATTCCCAGAGAGGGGTGAGTTTAAGTCATTCCTTTTCGCATTTCAAATGCATCTGTGCCTAAGAGATGATTGTTGAACTTAAAAAAAAGCTAAGCTTGCACCACAGAGTCTTTGAGGTCCAAGGCTCCATCTGTCTTGTGCTTTGTCACATTCGGGTGACTCTTGGGCCCAGAGTGGGGTACTGTCACCATATCATGGGTCCGTTTGGCTATAGGGCACGTCAGAGGATGTGGCCCTGAGCCGACTGGCTTCACATCCAGTTAAAAATCACCAAGGTGCTTCCTGAAAATAATACTATACTATGTTAACTAACTTGAATTAAAAACCAAGAAAAATTCCCCAGGATGCCATCACCAGAGAGGAGAGAACAAAAATTGGGGCCAACCAGCAGTCCATTCCACTTGAATCTGAAAGAAATGGCTGCACTCTCTCACCCTGGGCAAGCCCCACCACCTTCCTGGGCTTCCTCACTGGGAAACTTGGAAGTGATAGGGAATGTCTGCCTCAGGGCCCCCCTCAGGAGAACACAGGGGCTCCCTCCTCCTTTCTCCAGGGCTCCAGCTGTCCCCTTCTTCCTCTTCCTCTTCCTCTTATGCTGGTGATGTAGGGCTGCCAGCAACCTTCTTGCTTTCCTTTGATGGCAAAGTAGGAAGATTCCCGAATGGACTGGGACCTAGCTAAAGACCTGGGTAGCAGTTGGCATTGACCGAGCACCCACTGTTTGCCAGGCACTGTGCTGAGTGTTTCGTGAGGACCACTTCCCTTGCTCCCCAGAGCAGCCCTGTGGGGGAGGTGCCACAGTCCCCTTTTTACAGAGGAGGAGACTGAAGCTCAGAGAGGGAACTGCCTCCCCCAAGGTCACCCAGCTACAAATGCAGAGTCCGTGCTTCTGACACCACGGACCACCTCCCACTGACCCTGCACCAGGCCTGTGTTCTCTCTGGGCCTCCAGGCCCTCCTCTAGGAAATCGGGGCAGGGAGGGGGTGCTGGGGAGGCTCTGACAGTGCCCACAGCCATGCCCTCCTCCGTCCAGGGGCTGACAGGTGGGAGGGGCAGCCCCGCCCCGGGGAGTGGACTTACCTGGCCTCTCTGCCCAGAGATCATCAATTATGAATTTGACGCCAAGGACCTGGTATGCCTGGGCCTGAGCAGCATCGTTGGCGTCTGGTACCTGCTGAGGAAGGTAAGGAGCCAGGGCCTGGGGCAGGATGAGGGGAGCGTGAGAGAGGATGCGGGGGCAGGGTAGACAGACAGCCGATCTCACTCCCGCCTTTCCCCAGCACTGGATTGCCAACAATCTCTTTGGCCTGGCCTTCTCCCTTAACGGGGTGGAGCTCTTGCACCTGAACAACGTGAGCACCGGCTGCATCCTGCTGGGTGGACTCTTCATCTACGATGTCTTCTGGGTGAGTGGGGCTGGGGCACAAAGGGCCCCTTGCCAGGTGCCTGGGTGGCTCAGTTGGTTAAGCATCTGCCTTCGGCCTGCGTCATGATCTCAGAGTCCTGGGATCGAGCCCCACATCAGGCTCCCTGCTCAGTGGGGAGTCTTCTTCCTCTGTGTTCTCTCTCCCTCTCTCAAATAAATAAGTAATTTTTTTTAAGGGGGTTTGCTTGCCTCCTCTGTCCCTGTCTTGCAGCAGTCATCTGATAGAAGGCGGTTGCCTCAGCCTGGAAATTAAGACCCCAGAGCAGGTCTTCTCTGGGCCCACTTGCCCTCGTCTGTGAAACAAATGAAAGAACAGATTCCCCACGTGGCTGAGAGCCCACCCTGTGCCCCAGGCCTTCTAGCCACCCTCACTTCTTCACCCAGTGGTCCTGGCAGAGCTGTTCCTTTCCTCTTTCTTTCTGGCAAGCAAGTTGGGACCCAGAGAAGTTGAGGCAGAGGAGGTTAATACTGGTGAATGGGCCCAGTGCGGGCACCAGTCTGAGGACAGAGGCTGCTGGGGGGCAGCACATTCTGGCACACACTGGCCCCTCTCGTGCCATGCTCACTCCCAACAGCCATCACTGAGGGATCAAGGGCAGCCTGACTTCGGCACCTTTCCCTGGCCTCAGGCAGCCTCTTACCCCTTAAGTGGGTAGTGCTGGAGGACTTCATCTCCTTGGAGGAGCAGAGCCCTGAACATACAGACCTAGCCTGGACCATCAAAGGCCCTTTCCCAGCTCCTTCAAATTGCCCTGTTTATTGCCCAGAACCAGGAGTCCCACGAGGTATCCCTATGACCAAAATCAATAGCCACCTAATCTCGGCTTCACATCTAATCTGGAGCACCTCATCACTCCCTGCCCCTTTCCCTGTGGGTCTCAGGCAGCATTGTGTCAGGACGGGGGCGCATGGGTGGCTCAGTCAGTTAACCATCTGACTCTTAGTTTCGGCTCAGGTCATAATCTCAGGGCCTTGAGATCGAGCCCTACATCAGGCTCTGAGCTGAGAAAGGAGTCTCCTGGAGTTTCTCTCTCTCCCTCCCTCCCTCCGCCCATCCCGCCGTGCTCTCCCTCTCTCGTTCTCTAAAATAAGTCTTTTTAAAAAAAAGAAAGAGAGGGGGGCGCCTGGGTGGCTCAGTGGGTTAAGCCTCTCCCTTCAGCTCAGGTCATGGTCTCAGGGTTCTGGGATTGAGGCCCGCATCAGGCTCTCTGCTCAGCAGGGAGCCTGCTTTCCCCTCTCTCTGCCTGCCTCTCTGCCTACTTGTGATCTCTCTCTGTCAAATAAATAAATAAAAATCTTTTAAAAAATAAGATAAAAAATAAATAAAAGGAGTTCCTAGGACAGTGTTCCTTTCCCATCTGGCCCTCGCCTCCCTCCATACTCCTGTCTTCTCCTCCTAGGTATTTGGCACCAACGTGATGGTGACAGTGGCCAAGTCCTTTGAGGCACCAATAAAATGTAAGTGACTAAATCCACTGTGGGGAGCCCCTCTCTTTCCACCTCATGGCCCTTCTCCCCTCGTGGTCCCTGTTTTGGTCCATACCTCTCCCTTGGCTCTTCCACACGCATCTCTTCCTTCTCCACGCTGTCCTGTGTCTCCAGCCTGGTTTCCGTCCCCTCTTTGATTCATCTGGCTTTGTTCACATGCAGCCACGCTCTGCCCAGGCCCTGGCGTCCTGCCGCTTGGCCCCAGTGTAGTGTGTGATGGGAGGAGACAGCGGGGCTGTCTAACAGGGCCTGCAGCGGGGCCCGCGGGGGCTCTCCAGGAAAGGAGGTTCCACACTAAGGCCCAAAGCCTCTCACTGGGCACGCTAGCCTGCATGGTCTGTCCTGCACCCCTCACACGGCTCAGGTTTTGTTCTTCCATGTAGCTACCCATTGTTTATAAAGATGAGAAAATCCAATGATGGGCATGTAGGCATCAGTAAGCCGCACAGGAGTGTCGTCCCTCTCTGCAGCGGGCCCGCGGCACAGCATTTCGGCTTGGCCATGCATTACCGGCCCTCACCGAGTGCCGTCACCGAGAGCTGGCTGGCTTCAGTGTCTACCCCACCGTCTTCAGCGCGGCCACCTGTCCCTGCAGCTCATGGCCTCGTGGTCCCAAGCTAGCTGCCACAGCTCCTAGTACTGACTCCTCACTCAGCCATGCCCAGAGGCAGAGAGAAGGAACTTCATGCCTCAGTAGAGAAGGAGTTCTTCCCCGCACAGACCCAAACCCAAACTGGTTTTGGGGGTGGCGGGGGAGGAGTCATGATCAGGTTTAAGTTTAAGGCTCAGACCACTCAAGGGTCCCCTCCTGGGATGACGAGACCCAAAGAAGAGGATGGAATGAGTCAGGCTGATAGCAAGAAATAAGGGGAGAGTCTTGTTGGCAAGGCTTTGGTCTTGGGAAGTGAGCACCGTGGGCACTGGGCAGCCAGAGTGAAGCTGGCCTCAGAGGATCGAGAAAAAGCTATTGTCCTCAAAGTCTTGCTGCTGCTGCAGATGGGCTTCCGTGAGCTGTTCACCAAGGACATCCGGGACAGACACTCCTGGATGCACACTGCTCCCTGGTGCGATGGTCCCAGCTCAGTGACTGGAGTGAAACAAGTTTCAGCCAGCTTTGGTTTGAATAAACCAATGGGCCCTTGAGCCAGGCCCTCCTGCTGGGGAGACGGAGGATCACAGTGGACGGGCCTGGGTCATGGCCCTCCTCAGTGTCTGGGAGCAGAGTTTTTGAGTTGGCAGCCCCCCAGAACCGGGGGTGTAAAAGCAAGGCTGTTCTGTGGCAGGAGAACAGGTGCTGAGCCAGCCAGGGCGGCCCCGGTCCCCACGTGCCATGATAGATGAAGCCAGCCCGGGTGCCAGGAAAGCTTTCATGAAGGATAACACGTGTTCACCAAGGAGGCAGGGGCAGGGCAGGCCTTTGAAAGAGAGAACAGGGCTTCAGCGAAGGGCAGAGGCAGGGAAATGCATGGAGGGCCCTGGGAGCAGAGAGAGATTGGGGAGGGAACGTGGCTGAGTTTAGGAGAGCAGCAGAAAAGTGGCCGCATTTGGGAAGCCAAGAGTATCATTCCAGGAAGCCTGGACTGCCCAGGGGGCAGTGAATGAGCCATTGGAAGGCTCTGAAGAGGGCAGTGACACTGTCAAACTTGGGTTCTAGCGTGGGGAGAAGGCCCATTGCCCTCAACTGCTAGGCGTGGTGCTCAAGCAGGATAGCAGAGTGCTTAAGCTGGGCTGCCTGGATTGGAATCTCAGATATGACACTAGCTGGTTGGGTGGCCTTAGGGAAGATCTTCATTCACCTCTCTGGGCCCTGGTTTTCACATCCGCCTCTTAGAATTGAATGGCACCAGGACTGGGAAGATCGAATGCGGGGATCTGTAAGTCACAGTGACTGAGCACTCAGGGCAGAAAGAAGTAGATGGGGAAGGGCATCTGTGTGTTCGTTAGGGAGGCACAGGCTCACCTAGAAACCCTGGCGTACCTCTGCTTACGTATCCTTGGCCGGAGCTGGGTCATGTGGCCACCCCTAGCTGGAAGGGAAATTGGGAATTCAGGGGCCGGGGTTGTCCAGATTGCCCCAGTCTTGTGCCACTGGATCCATCCCCTGGGAAGGCTGCTGCACCCCAAGTCAGAACTGGGTTGATAAAGAAGGTACGGGGTGACAGTTAAACAATGTGTGCAAATCATCTCGATTTTCACAATTCTGTGGGGTCAGGTCTCTTGTACCTATTCACAGGTAAGAAAACTGAGGCACAGAGCAGCTAAGTAACCTGTGCAAAGTCACAGAGCAGAGCCAAGATTCAGACCCATGCAGTCTCACCTCGGAGCCCGCACCTAAGTGCTCTTCTGCTCACAGGAGCTATGGAGGGGCACCTGGACGGCTCCGTCGGCTCAGGCCATGATCTCAGGGAGCCTGCCTTGCCCTCTCCCTCCACCTCCCTGCTCTCCCTTGTGCTCTCTAGCTCTCTTTCTCAAATAAAGATTAAAAAGAAAAAAACAGCAAGGCACTATGGATGAGATCCAGTTCTGCCACCTCTTGCCATTAACCGGGCACAGAGGAGGCGTCTCTGTCCATCCGTGACTGACTGTCTAAACGAGTGGGCCAGCTTGATCTCTGAGTGAGGGGCTCTACGTAGGGAGTCTGTAGGAGTTTGGCACATCCAGGAAGGGCCTCCAGCCCAGGCTCCCCTTTGCCGCAGAGCAAGGCCACCACCTGTCCCCACCCTGGCCAGAGCGAGATGGAAAGCCAAGTAGATGTCAGCACTGTGTGGGCTCTTTGGTCCCTTTCATCTGTGTGGCTTTAGGGTCAATCCCACATCCCCAGAGGCTTCCATAGCTACCAAAGAGCACTGGAATGGTGTGTTGTGTGAGTTCTAGCTCCATGAAGGCAGGCAGCATTTGATCTAGGTGACCCTAGATTCCTCCCCCTCTAACCTACTGTGGTTCCAGGTGGAGACTTTGCCCTTCAGCCTGTCCCCGTCCTCTTGCCTCCACACTCGCCCATCTTTAAATGCAGGTGTGTGCGTTTCATGCAACAGAGGTGGGGGATAGACAGTCGGAATTCGCCTCTCACCCGTTCCTCACATCCCTGCCTCCCCCCACAGTGGTGTTTCCCCAGGACCTGCTGGAGAAGGGCCTCGAAGCGGACAACTTTGCCATGCTGGGACTCGGAGATATCGTCATTCCGGGTGAGCGGGCCGGGGTGGGGGCCCCGGTGCGAGTGCTGGAGGGACCTGGGGTGGGGGGAGAGGAGTACTGCGATGCAGCATCACCACTGGGAGTGGGGAAGGGACGGAGATTGCAGACACCCAGCCCGTGTCAGCCCAGGGTCGAGCACCAGTCACATGCCAGGTGCTGAGCCGGGCCGCTGGGACGGGGGCGTGGGTGGCGGGGGTGCGGGAGGACAGCAGTGAGCAAGACCGTCCTCACAGAGCTTCTGGTCTGACTGAATGAATAGTCCTTACTGCAGAACAGCTAAAAGAAGTGTCTGTGACAGACTGAAGTCTGTGTGAGAAGCACATCTCATGAGCCTTCACGCGCGTGCCTGCCCCTTGCCAGTGTTTCCCAGTAGGACCTATCCACTGGGACTGCCACCGTCCCCAGGGTCCTCCTCCCCCGGTCCCAGGGACAGCGTGCCTGCATGCATGGACGCGGGGCACCATGAGCGGACACTCCTGTCCTCTTGGCAAAGGGCTTGTTCATGGGAGCAGATCACAGAGCCGTCCACATGTGGGTGCTCATCTGTGCACCTGGGCTCCGGGCACACAGCCCTGGGGCCCCGCAGCATGGCCTGACCCTGGGGCAGCCTCAGCTACCATCCCAAAGCCTTGGGGCAAAGCCCAGCTGCTGCTCTGCGAGCCACTGCCATGGCTGATGTGTGTCTCTGCAGATCTGGGCCTGGTGGCAGGTATCCGAAGGGCACACTTGTTCCTGTAGTCCAGAGGCTCAGAGTCCAAGGACGAGAAGCACCCCTGGTGCTTGCTTAAAAGAAGAAAGTACAGGGGCGCCTGGGTGGCTCAGTTGGTTGGACGACTGCCTTCGGCTCAGGTCATGATCCTGGAGTCCCGGGATCGAGTCCCACATCGGGCTCCCAGCTCCATGGGGAGTCTGCTTCTCCCTCTGACCTTCTCCTCGCTCATGTTCTCTCTCACTGTCTCTCTCTCAAATAAATAAATAAAATCTTTAAAAAAAAAAAAAAAAAAAAAAAAAGAAGAAGAAAGTACAGAGCAAATGAAAAGCCAGCCTGTGTTTCACTCTAAGAAACGATGGCAGTTCTAATATTCTGGGATGGTGGCACAGCCACTTCCCTTGCGACACTTTGGTGTTGTGTGGCCGTGAAGGAGAGGTGATCTCTATACAGCAAGGAAACTAAGGCCTGGAAGTAAAGGGACTTTCATAGCTTCATGCACTAGCAAGCCCCCACCCCAGGTCACCCATCTGCAGAAAAAGCCTCCCCTGTCAGAAATGGCCTGTAACAGCAATGGCAGCAGTAGGCAGGTGATCGCCCCAGCCACTGTGGCTCTCGGGCATCTGCTGGGCACCTGCCCCCGGGCGAGCTGCTTCTCCTACATTGTTGATTTGCTGCTCCTCGAGGCCCAGTGAGGTAAAGGTATTTCAATTTTACAGATGAGCTAATCGAGACTCAAAAAGACTTGCTCGAGTTCCTGGGCATGTGAGGGGGATGGTCTTGAACCCCAGACTCTCCATAACTCACAGGGCTGTGAGGCCGGGGGGGGGGGGGGGGGCGGCGCGCAGCTCCATCGGGCAGAAGAAGTTGAGTCCTGGAAAGCAGCCAGCTCGCTGTGCAGGGCGTGGGCTGCGCCAGGCACCCCACAGCTTCCCCAATATCCTGGGTGGTCATGGTTCTGGACTTGGGGTGTGCACAGGACACCCCTGCGTGTACCTACGTATCTAAGTCTTCTGGTGATTTCAGTAGCTGAAAGTCAACTGCACCCTCGCAGCGCCCCAGTGACATCCCTCAAAGCATTGGCTGCCGTAGAGCACTGCTGTGAGGACCAGGTGCCTTACAGGCGGTAAAGGCTCTGAGTTGGAGAACAGTTGTAGAATTCGTCCGCCGGGGGGGATGCTGAGTCCCCAGCTTTGTTTCCAGAAAGGTGGCATTTGTCCCCTCTCCAGCTACCCACTTCCTCCTCACACACAGTCCCCAGGTCTCTGGGGAGACTCCCTCACTTCCCGATTAAACATCAGTCATCTGCTGAGGCACCTGGCTGGCTCGGTGGAGCGTGTAACTCCTGATCTCATGGTTGTAGGTTCGAGCTCCACATCGGGTAGAGCTTGCTTAAGGATAGAATCTTTCAAAATAAATAAATAATAAAATAAAGTAAGTCCTATGCTGCTAGTCAGTGCTTCTGATCAGCTCAGCCCTTGCCCTGTCTGAGCCCTGAGACCAGCAGGGAGACAGACACAGATGGTCGTCGTATGTGAGTAGCATACAGAGGCTGGCCCGGCTGGCTGTGTCTTGTAGAGTCTTGGGCTTTTGGGGTGTCTGGGCTGGGGTTGGAAGTGCCAGTAGGGGTGCAGTGGGTGGGCAGAGTGAGTCATTCTCCCCCGCCCTCCCGCAGAGCCTCCCCTCCTCTACCCTCCAACTAAAAGTTGCCACGAGGTCTGTTCCCAGAATCTGTTTAGGTTGTTCCCCTACTCGGAATTCTTCCATGTGTTCCCTCACTCAGGGAAGAGACCCAGTTCCTCCTTGTGCCCCACAGCCCCACTTGGCTGGTCCATCCCCTGCATCTCCTGCTCCGGGCCGCAGCCTTCCTGGCTCCTTGGCCCATGCCACACCCTAACCCCTCTTCCCTCAGGACCTTTGCATGTGCTGTTCCCTCTCCCTGGCAAGCCTCACTTCCTTAAAGAAGCCCTTCTTCCTCTTCCACCCATGACCCCTCGCCTGGCATATCCCCAGATATACCTACCCATGACATAGAAAGCACTCTTTCACAGTTAGGATCTCCGAGTGAATTTTGTTCCTGTTTGATCGCCATGTCCACCTCCTGTCACATTGGTTGAGTTCTGTGGGTACATTGATTTTGCTTCCTGTTGTCTACAGGGCCTGGTACTTAGAAGGTCTCCATAAACATTTGGGTAGAGGGGCCCAGTGTGACACAGTAGGGTGCTATGTGATGTCAGTGTAGTCCCAGACCAAAGCTAACTCCTGGGACCTTCTTATTCTGAGGAGGCCTGATGGTAGAGAGACAGGATTTCTGCTGGCGGTCGGCAGTGTTGGCCCCAGTGACTGCTCCATGACTGGGAACACCAGGTTGAGTGTTCGTTCACTACCCCACTCCTCTCCCTCCTCCCCATCCCAGGCGGGAGACTCCATCCCCCAGGCCTTCCCAAGGTACTGGCTTCCCTGCCACTAACCCTGGCTCTCTGCCCGCAGGGATCTTCATTGCCTTGCTGCTACGGTTTGACATCAGGTAAGCTACTTTGAAACTCTAGCTCTCAAGCTCCATGAGTGGGGGGTCTTCCCTAGGCAGGGTACCCCAGAGGATCCTTGGTGGCTTTCAGAAGCCTAGAAGAGGTGACCTCTGATCAGACCTTCCGCCGCCGCAGTGGCCGGTGCGATTCTGATTTATCTGCACTTTGACGTACTGAGTGTTCAAAGACCGTGTGGCCAAAAAGAAAAAAAGGATCATACTCCCAATGGATTTAAACCCAGAAGGTCCTAGTGGTACTCATAGTGCTTTCTCACTGCGTGACCTTGGCAAGTGATCTGACCTTTCTGGGCTAAGGTTTCTCATTCTTAACTTTTGTGGTAAACAAGAGCTCAGACCTTGGCATTACCAGGAAAACCTGGAGGGAGCGCTGAGCACAGGGCCACAGGGAGACTCAGCTGCAGTCCAGTCGTCATCATGCATTATCAGCCCAGGCTCAGGTCACTGTGTCCCAGCTTCTCCGGCTGCTCCCTGCGTGCTCCCCTCACTCAGATTTTTGGAGTCCATTGTGGAAACTGAGCAAGGAGCGGGAAGGGGCCAACTCCAGTCACCATTTCCAACAGGAAAGGTTCCACTGTTAATGCAGTTGGGCGTGCCACCAGTAGGTGGCGCGGTCTTCCCAGTGGAAGGTTCTCAGTATGTGCACCGAATTTCAAGGTGGTTTGTGAACTTTATTATTAATCTCCTTGTGCCTCATAATTGCAAAAGCAGTAATAGTGTTGACAGTGGTAACAAGAAACTGTACCAGTGTCTCTGAAATCGGGTTTGTCTGTGAAACTTGCCTCTGCTTACATCCATGGCCTTTGGGAGGGACCTGGCCAGTCAGTAAATAGAGGCACGTCTGTGCCAGCCAGCTGTACTTCTGGCTGTGCAGAGGTGACGCAAAGAGAACCCACAAGCGTCCCTGGGCCACTGACTAGCGACACAAAGTCATGTTTGGCTGCCAGCACCCTCAGAAGCAGAACCTCATCCCTAGCCTGGATGGGCAGGATTGCCAGCCTTTCCGAGCTCGTTCTGGAATCTGTGCAGCATGCCCACAGTGGTCGGCTTCACCCAGGCTCCATGACAGCAGAACCCCCAGTGTGCCCGCAACTCCGGGCTCAGCAGTAGCTGGGGTCGGGGTCGGGGGGTGCCGAGGGGATTGTGCTGGGTGCCAGGGACACGCAGAGGTCACAGAGATGAGGTCGTGAAGGGGAGTCCAGTAACGGCAGTGCGATTCAGTCCTCTCAGATGGCTCGCCTCCCGGAAGCCCCTGGTACTTTATCCACATGGTCAGCAGCTACTTAGCATGTGTGACAGGTTCCCTGATCTGTTATGGCCACTGCTCTGGAAAGGAGGAAGTCAGCGGTGCAGCTTCTGCATCAGTGTCGCCCAAAGTGTGACTTGTAGCTTCACCAGGGTGGCTTCTCAAAATGCAGATTCCTGGACTTTGCCCCAGACTTAATCAGTCAGATTCCCCGGGGAATTGGACCTGGGATTTTTTGTTTTGGGGGGTTTTTAATAAGCTCTCTAGGTGATTTGTATGGTAGCTAAGGTCTTAAAGCCACTGTTTTAGGTTATGGCCCTTGATATTCACAGTCACTGAGCAGATGGATCATGGTTTTCCCATTTTGCAGATGAATAAATGGAGGCCTAAGGAAGGAAAGTGACTTGTCCAAAGACCTATAGCTGGGACAGTCCCGGGATGCATGCCCAGTGCCAGCCTTTCAGCCATCGCACACCTCCAGGGTCTTCCCCAGCTCCCCCTTCCGAAGAGATGGCGCTCCTCCCATGCCTGCAACTAACCCTCCTCCTCTTTCTCCCCACACCTTCCTGAAGCTTAAAGAAGAACACTCACACCTACTTCTACACCAGCTTTGCAGCCTACATCTTTGGCCTGGGCCTCACCATCTTCATCATGCACATCTTCAAGCATGCCCAGGTGAGTGGAGCTGTACTGCGTGCTGGGGGGGATGCGTGGTGAGTGCTCCCACTGTGGCTAGCAGGGACTTCCGTATGTAGGGCTTGTTTGTTGTGACATGCACAAGCAGTCCAGGGGTAGGTGCTCCCCAGCAGTGTCAGCGGGGGCATGTCTGTGACCCATGGCCTTTCACCTGCGGCCATTGCAGGATGCCAGTAGCTGCTCCAGGTAGCACAGGCACATGAGTGGCAAGGGGGAGGAGCACAAATACCAGCTATGCTTGTTGCCTTCATCAGGAAGACAGAACCTTCCAGAACCCTCCTGGCAGATTGCTGCTCTCATCTCACGGGCCAGATCAGTGTCCTATGGCCCCCACCGCAAGGAGTCTAGGAAAGAGGGGCTCTGACTTCTGCACCTCTGTAGTGGGGCAGACGTAACAGTATTGGGGTGGATGTTGGGTGTTCTGGCCCAGTGCCTACCTTACCAGATGAGTGATGAGGTGTCAGGGGCCCTCTCCTCTGGTTCCCCAGGCAGGCCAGCCTCTGCACCCTCCTCCCAGCACGTTGGGTAGTGAGCTGCCCTAGAGTGAATCAGAGCAGGATGAAGGCTGAGAGTGGTCATTGTGGCCCGAAGAGGGTAAGACTGAGAGGGGACAGCCAGCAGACAGGATTACCGTCTACTGGAAATCAGAGCACGTCCCATGTGCCAGGCTCTGCGAAGTTCTTCATGGGGGCCCTCATGAGTGGATGAAGGTTATGTGCTACACGGCCAGCACGTGGTAGAGCCTGGATCCAAACCTGTGTCACGTGGCATCCAAACCCAGGCTCTGGACCCCTGGCGGTGGGAGAGGCTGGGTGGAATGAGGGCTGAAGGGACACAGGTGGGAGGAAGTCCACATTCCTCCATCTGTTCCCTGCAGGGCTCTGGGCAGCTTGCTGAAGTTATACTTGATTTCCCTCGGTGATTAATTTTTTTAAAAATCAGGATAGTAATAGTAGCCAGCCTGGGGCTTTTTTAGGAGGTAATGAGTTAGTATAAGGAGAGTGCTTAGAATTTTGCCTGGCCCAGGTCGTATTCGCTGTCATTGTTGGCACTGTCCCCTCCATCCTCCACTCCCTCTGGTCTCCCCCCTTCCCAGGGCCACCAGCCACTGAGAAACCACCTTTGAATTCATCACGGTAGCTGTTCGTTGAGCAGTTACTGTGTGGCAGGCACTATGCTAAACTCTTTTGCTCATTAACTCACTTACTCTCTATAGTATCCGTGATACTTACAAAGTAGATAGTATTCTCTCATTCTACAGAAGGTCCAAGGTCCAGGGTCCCCCCTAGCCTATAGGTGGAGAAACCAAGACTCAGTGAGAAACCACCTCTCATTCATTTCTACTCCAAATAGCCTGGAGAGCTGTGTCAGCCAAGAGTGACACTCAACGAGGAGGTCACCGAGTTATTGGTCGTGGCTTGGGGGGACTAGCTTAGAGGCCTCTGGGAAGTCTCCGCTCCCAGCCCCATCTGTTCCAATCTGAGCGCCATTCCCCCGGTGGCCACCAGGTGGCAGCCTTGCCTTCTACCTGGTTAGACTCTGAGCCGGCCCGCCCCGCCCCCCACCCCCGCCTCCGGCCCCCATTGGGCACTCCCACCCTGGCTGGAGAGGTCCTCTGTGTGGGCATGCTGTAGCCCAGAGAGAAGACGAGACTTCCTGGGTCACACAGCAAGTCGAGCTAGGCCCCCAGCTGGAGCCCTGGACTCCTAACCCTGGCCCCAGGCCTGTGCTACGCCCCAGCAGCAGCCTAGCCATTGTCCCATCAGCCACCTCGGCATCTCCCTGGAAATCTTGGAAAGAAGATCCAGGACACAAGGGGACCTGTTTATTGAGGACCCTCTTCCTTTCTAAGACACATGCAGCCCCAGTGCCAGCAATTCCCTAGGTGGGAGTCACCACTGCCCATGTCTTCAGCCCTTGTTGCCTCTATCAAAAACCTACTCCAGGGGTGCCTGGGAGGCACAGTCAGTTAAGTGTCCTACTCTTGGTTTCGTCTCAGGTCATGATCTTAGGGTGCTGAGATAGAGCCTTGGCATCAGGTTGCATGTTCAATGTAGAGTCTGCTTAAGACTTCCTCTCCTTCTGCCCCTCCATGTGCTTGTGCTCACATGCGTGCTCTCTCTCTCTCTCTCTCTCTCTCTCAAATAAATCTTTTTTTTTAAATCCCACTCCAAGCCAGGGGTCTGGCAGCCACCTAGAAAGGCCCTTCAAGATGATCGGGTGTCTTCATTGTACAGAGAGGGAAGCAGTTTAGTCGGGGTCACACGGCAGAGCCGACACCGGGTGGAATGTCAAGAGCCCTACCACCCAGTTGCTGTCTGGAGCTGTACATCCCAGCCTCTGCTCAGCACTGACCTTGGAGCAGGCCCCTGGTGCCTTGAGAATAGCAACCTCACCACCTCCCACAGCAGCCCTTCAGTGGCTCCTGGCTCTCAGGGCCTCGGGGAAGCTAAACTTATACCACCTCTCCCCTACCCTGCCTCCCATGGAAGCCCTCTACTTTGCCTGGCCTGGCCTTGATGAAGACTTAGAGACGGAGAGGTACTTAAAGCCACATCCTGGCCAACTGTGTGAGGAGTTCCCTCTTCTGATTCTCTGTCTCATTGTCTGCAAAGTGGGTGTAAGGAGGCCTTTTGAGAAATTAAATTCTGATAAGTTTATATTTGCTTTATGTTCTGTTCCATCCATTTGGGCTTTTTTTTTTCTTTTTAAGATTTTATTTATTTATTTGACAGAGACAGTGGTAGAGGGAACATAAGTAGGGGGAGTGGCAGAGGGAGAAGCAGTCTCCCTGCTGAGCAAGGATCCTGGTGTGGGGCTTGATCCCAGGATCCTGGGATCATGACCTGAGCCGAAGGCAGTCACTTAACCAACTGAGCCACCCAGGCGCCCCATTTGGGCTTTTACCATCATTATTTTCTTTCTGCTTTTTGGTGTCTTATTCTTTTCCTGGCTTTTTTTTTTTTTTTTTTCCCTTTTTTTTTTTTTTTTTTTTTTTTAAGATTTTGTTTATTTGAGAGAGGGAGATGAGAGACCACACACAGAGGGAGAAGCAGGCTCCCCTCTGAGCAGGGAGCCTGATGCAGGGCTTGATCCCAGGACCCTTGGATCCAGAGTGTGAACCAAAGGTTGAAGCTTAACTGACTGAGCCACCCATGTGCCCCTCTTTTTTTGGCTTCTTAACTTGAAATCTAAAATTATTTCAAGTCTTATTTTCTTTTTTTTTTTCTTTTTTTTTTT